>NC_134317.1:37207969-37507969 GCF_964195595.1 Calonectris borealis
TTTTCCTTTTCCAAAACATTCCACCATTTGGAGGTTTTTCAACGCTTTTTCACAACAAAAATTGGTGGTTTTTGCTTTTTCGTTTTGTGCGTGAAAATGGGGTTTTTTTTGCTTTCCGGCTGCCCAAATCCAGGCGGATTTGGCTTTCCCGGGAGCTCCAAGTTGGGTATTTTTCCCCCCAAAATTGCGGGCTTTTTTTTCCCCACCCCTTGCAGGCCCCGAATTAGGGGTTTTGTGGTATTTTTAGGCCATGGCGGCAGGTCCCGCTCTGCGTGCGCAGCCCTGCAGGGGAAAGTCCCTGTTGGGGGAACTGGCCCCCAATCAGGATGGGAACAGGCGGAAAAGGAGAACAGGGAAGAGGCAGCTTTTGAAAGCGCTTTTATATCTTCAATAGAGAGGTGTTCCGGGGCGGGGGGTGGGTGGGTGGGTGTGTGTGTGTGTGTCGAATTTTAAAATCCTTTCTGTAAACAGGGTTTCTTTGCATTTTAAAAACCTTATTATCAGAGACATTTACACTTAATGTATTTACACATATCTCTCTATATATATTTAGTGAATATATTTATGTTTCACTTATACCCCCCTATTTCCCACTTCTTATATATAATACCTGCTCAGACTATGGATCTGTTGACTTACATATTTTGAACACTTAAATGTCTTTATAGACTTCTCTATTTACACTTACATATATTTACACCTATATCTTTATAGACTTAGGTTTTAGACTTAGATGTCTATTTACACTTGTACATAATCTCTTAGATTACATATAATGTCTATGTAGACTCTCTATGTAACACGTAGTAAGTGTAGATAGCGGTATCTATTCAGACCTTTTTCTATTTTAAATTCCTTCATGTATAAAATGTATCATCCTTTTTGCATTTGGAAGTTCTTTATTTTTTGATTTATAGAGACGTGAGTTATTTTTGTATCTTAAAACCCTATATACATCTTTCGAATTTTTTTATACTCTAAAATCCTTTATATAATAGGGCAGATATAGGTCCTTATTTTGAAATCCTTTTGTACGTATAAATTAATATTATTTTTCAATATACGTAACAAGGAGAGATTTTTTTCTATTTCGAGGCCTCACAGATATATTTACAGTTTTTAAAAATTTTTGAACCCCCCCCCATGAATTTTCAGGCAATTTGGGCTGTGACCCCCTTTGGGGGGGGGGGGGGGACACGGACCCCCATGACCCCCCATTCCCCACTCACCTGCTCCTCCACGGCATCATCACCCCCGTGGTGATGCTGGGGTGCCCCAAATGACATCATCACCCCTCCAGGCCCCCCAACCCCCCCTTTTTATTCACCCCCCCAAAAAGACACAAAACGAGGGAAACGGCCCCAACCGGCAGCTCGTTACTTTAATAATGCCGTTTACGTATGTACGCACGCACCCCCGCCAAAAAGGGGGGCTCTGCTAGAAAGATAAAGGAGGGGCGGCCCCCCCAAACGCTTGCAGCCCCCCCCAGCCCCCGTCCCGCAGGCTGCCAGCCGGCCCCTCACCCTCAGCACGCCCAACGACCGGCAGGCAAACCTGGGCCGGGGGTCTCTCCTGAGCACCACGGGACGCTCACAGCGAGGCATCTGAAAAACAAAAATCCCAACGGATATTTCAGCACGTTAAAAAAACAGCACCGAAGGCAGCAGAGGAATTCGGTCAGGATAAGGGAGAGGGTAGCAGTCGAGCTAAAGGAGGGTGCCAGGCAAACGGGTCAGCTCGAAATACAACGCCGCCTTTAAAAGCTCAAGCGATTCGAACGCTTAAAATCGGCGTGAAGACTAATTGACACAATTCTGAACACGTTCTTCGCAGAGAAGTAAACGCTCTCGCTGGTGTCGGAAAACGCCTCGTCCCTTCCTTACAGCACCGCTGCAGGGAGATAACCCCGTGAGGCTGCAGGACAAGGGCGCGCCGTAATCAGCATCTACGCTCACGGATCCACCGCCGCAGCTCCAGCCCTTGCGCTGCTGCTGCTGCTGCTGCGCATCTCGCTCGCTTGGCCGATAAAGCTGAAAGTGAAGCGTAAAACTTTGAAGAGTAAAATGAAAAAGAAAGAACAAATCTCAGCAATTCATTTTATGCTAAAAAGGCGTGCGCACGCTTACATACGTACAATGAGAAGACTCGTACTATAAAAATATTTGATTTTCCTTTTGCGTTCATTGAAATTGCGTAGCTGTGAATTCATACCGTTAAATTATCTACCTCCAAGCTACACAGCTATCGTTTGACCAGGGGTTTTGCGTGTGTGACATGACTAGGAGGGACGCCTGGCCAGCTGCGCCGAGACCGATGCTACCGAACTGCCGGGGAAACGCGCCGTCGAAAGCGAGACAGAAATAAAGTGCTTCAGAGCACTCTGCCAAAAGATCAGGAAAAAAGCCCCTAACGTTCAGTTGCCTCTCTTTTTAAACGTTTAGAGCAACTACCCAACTGCTTAAGCACACCTAATAAATTATACACTACAGCTATTTGGCAGTTGCAGTTTAAACAACGCAAGTCAGTTTGGAAATTAGACAATTTTAACTTTCTTTTTAAAATTTCATTTATGATAGAAAAATCAGTGAGATAAGAGATCTCCCATACGGTTTTACTTTTTTTTTGGGGGGGGGGGGGGGGGGGGCAGGCGGTGGGGAATATCAAATCCCCGGTGCTGCAATACATCAGGCTACCAAAAAGGACTGGCAGGTTTGCTAACGCTGTTGGCTGTACCCAAGCGTGCGGAGGAACGCGTCTTTACGATCTCTCGACCGTTACACCCGAGAACCAAAGATCAGCCATACGTCGACTATTGGAAGATGTGCTGCGCTTGGGTCCTTGCAAGGAAATCGACTTAACTCCTTTTTTTTTTCCAGAGAGAGTGAAAAGTCTCCTTGCGGATGACTTCTACTGCCAAGCACGTCATCTCTGAAGATCCATTCTGATGGGAAGTTTGTAAAAGGCAACTCCTTTGAATGAAAAAGATTTCCATTCTGGAAAATCTCTTTCCACCCGAAGTCAAAATTACGCGCTGCAGGTTAGGAAAAAGGACATTAGAGAATCAGTAACTCACCGAAAACACATCAGGACTCTCTGTCGCTAGTTACGAGGCTGCTACCGCTTCTCGGGAAAGCCTGGAAAACACACCGAAGCGACGCCGATTTGTCCCGTGTTGTCCACGCCTCTTCTTTGACCTTGATTGCTTTTAGCACAGATGCCAGTATCTCAGTAAGGTTTTCGAGTGCTCCTGTAAGGTATTTTAAACACTGACTGACTGAAAAAGCATAAAGCTTTTATCGTGAAAACAAAGCCTGTTTCTCCCGAACGTCCGAACTCTTACAAACGGTTCCTTTCCTCTTCTAGTCCAACATTATTTTCACAGCACCCTTTAATAGCAAGCGCACAGAAACAGAAGACTCTGCTTTCAGGAAGAGAAAACAGACGAAGGAAAGCAAGCCTTGAATAGGCGTACCACGCTCCAGAACAGACCTTTATTTTTAGTATTTGTGTTAAAATATTTCATGTTAAAAAAATCAGATAGAAGGAGAGCTGCCACATTCTTCGTGTTAACTGTAAAGTCCACACTACAAGCACCTTAGGAAAAATGCAGACACACATCACAGGCATACCTTGTACTTGCAGACCACTATGGATCCTTTCCATCCGTCTCGTACTTTCACGGCAGTTGACATTCTGCTGAGAGGAAAGGAAAAAAAAAAAAAAACAACAAACACGTTTAGCACAAAGCTTCCTTTTCTGTGAAGACTACAACTGAGTGGAGGAGAAAGTATTTTGCATCATCTTTGGTGCAGTTGTTGAGACAGGCCACTAGAGCTTCTGCATGTTTTAGACAACCGTGCCTTTTCTTTTGGCTCATCGGCAGCTTTAGAACTCACTTGCCTAGAGACGCGCAGGTGACAGGCACAGACACCTACGTACGTTTTCTCAAGCCTAAGTAGAGCCGCGATTTCCTCACCCGATACGTCCCAAGTTGAGTATTTTTGTTAAAGAGTACGGCAACCCGTCTGTCCTCGCGAACTCGCTGCAAAAGAGGAATCCTTTTTTCCAGGCCGTTTCTCCAAACGGTCGAGATCTTTGAAAACTGCAGTTGTGCCACCAAACCTGCTCAGGGTCCCTCCCAACCTTCGACCATCGTTAGATTTAACAGGCACACGCTCTATTCCGTCTTCCAACAGCAAAAATACATAACGCCCCCAGACCCCTAGCGCAACCCTACGGACGTCCACACACACCTCGCTGTTTTGATGAGGAGCCACTGAGCACCCCTGCGAGCACAGCGGGATCATGCGCAAGACCAGCGTCCTGGTTTCGGCTGGGATAGAGTTAATTCTCTTCCTGGTAACTGGTATAGCGCTGTGTTTTAGATTTAGGACGAGAAAAACGTGGATAACACGCTGATGTTTTAGTTGTGGCTAAGTAGCGCTTACGCTAGTCGGGGACTTTTCAGCTTCTCATGCCCTGCCAGCGAGAAGCTGGGAGGGACCTTAGCCAGGACAGATGACCCAAACCGGCCAAAGGGACAGTCCGTACCATATGACGTCACGCTCAGTACATAAGCTGGGGGAGTTGGCCGGGCAGCGGCGACTGCCGCTCGGGGACCGGCTGGGCATCAGTCGGCGGGCGGTGAGCAATCGCATTGTGCGCCGCTTATTTTGTATATTCTTTTATCGTTACGATTGTTTCCCCTTCCTGTTCTGTCCCATTAAACTGTCTTTACTTCACCCCACGAACTTCACTTTTTTTTCCGATTCTCTCCCCCACCCCACTTTGGGGGCAGGGGGAGCGAGCGAGCAGCTGCGTGGTGTTTAGCTGCCTGCCGGGTTAAACCACAACAACCAGCTTCACCTACGCCGATTTCAGCGAATGCAGCTTCTGAAGCTTTAAACTGAAAACCGTATCTTGACACTTTGCCGCGGCAGAAACGATCCGTAACTAGAACTCTACAAAAACGCAGTAACGCACATTGCAAACCCACAGCAGCGACAGCTTCAGAAATATTTCTACCGGGAACAAGGGAGAAAAACAATACAGTTTCATCTCACGCACAGGAAAGCAGCAGGCAGAGAAAAGGGTCGGCATTCGTAGCCCTTGCAGGACGCAGGCATTCTCCTTCCATTCCTAAACCCGCCTCTTAGGTCGAAATATCACAACACTACTACGGCAATATCGAGAGCAGGGAACAGCAGCCCTGCCGCTGGATGTGCTACTGACTGATGCTATTTACGCAGCAGGACACCTAGACAGAGGGGCACGTTTTTCCACACACAACCCTGAACTTCCTGAAAATTTAAGTTTACCAAAACGAGCCATTTGGAACACATTGCCAAACAATGTTTGGCAATAAAACTTTGATGTGTTTGACACACACAAATTTGGGGTAACTCGCTACTTGCTTCCTGCTGTTGTTGTTCTTCCTTCAGAAATTCTACTTGTAGCCAAGTTATTCGCTACCGGTTCAAGCATTTACCTTCCAGGTATTACCAGCACATCTACACAGGCGAGGAACTAAATCGCTCTTCTAAAACTACCCGAGTGAAAATTACAGCCACGAAAGAGGAGTGACAGAGAAGAAAAGGAGAGGTCAGGCAGCAAGAGAGCTCTGCAGGCTGCCACCAGTCAACATCGCACTCTTTTTAAAAAAAAAAAAAACACAAACCAAAAAATAACACAAACACAAAAAGCCCACAAAAACCAACAACAAAACAAAACCTTGACGTTGTACCTTTTTTTTCTTTTGGAGCTCGTCCCTGTCTCAGCAGATTGTCTCGTCAGAGCATGAAATGCAGGTGATCCGTATCCCAATGACATCTGCACGCGATGAACACGTGTTCAGAAATAGTCCAGATCTGTAAGACCGGTGTCATTTGTGTGGTTTTAATAATCATAACTCCGTTTTATTGACCGATGCATTTGCGAGGAAACTAAGTAACTTTTAAACGTAGCCTCTCCTTGGGGAGAAAAATGCGTTAGGGAGTGAAAAAAATGATGATTCAGAGCTCCCAACCATGACGGAGCAGCGGGGAAATTAACGAAAGTGAAGGCCAACAGCAGCAACACGAAGCGACATTTGGCTTTAATTCTGATCACGTACTTAAGCGGCTCTCCAAGTCTATGCCTCGAGCCTATGAATGACTAGCCTTTTTCGGAAGGACCAACTTTTTTCCTTAAAAGTCCTAGACTGAAGACTCCACTGAACAGAACGTGGATTGAGCCACAGGACAACGTGCCGTCAACACTCTCAGGAAAAAAAAAATATCAAGTAAAAATCAAGTTTAAATATCAGTTTCCATCGTGTCTCATTCATTCCGTTTCTAGTGATACCTGGGTGCTCCAAAATTCACTCTCCTGACACCACGTAGTACTACAAATTGAGTTATGCCTATAAAAATAAAAGGCTATTTCCAACCTGCCCATAAAATCAGTATGAACAAACAGAAGAGAAACACTTGAACTTAAAGAAGGACACAGGCAGCTCTTAATTTTTCGTAGATGAAAGCTCATTCTTTTCCCTGAAAGGAAAACACTCGTAACTACCCAGGGTTAGTTACGCTAACGAGGGTACGTAGGCACGCTCTGTTCACGGCAATTGTTCATCAGCTTTTCTGCACCAGCAGCAAATTTGCCTTTTCCCTGGGTTTAACGGGGAGCACCTGCAGCGACCTTGAACGCACCAATGTTTCTCCCGGCTCCCCCGGCCCCACACGTGCCATCACCTGAGCAGCAAGCGGCGTCAACCACGCAGGATTTTCTTCACGTGACGCAGAAGGTGACGCTGGGAAAAGAGGAGGCACAAAATGAACCTGTTTGTCACACCCAGCCAACGGCGAAAACCCAGGGAAGGATTCTGCCGTGCGGGGCCGGGCTGTGCACCCCGGGAGCTCCAGCCGGCCGGTTTCGCTCCCCTTTGCCGGGTACCGGGGAGACACCGCCGCCTCGTGCTGCCGCCTGCCCCCCGGGGGACCTCGCTTCAGCCCTCGGGAACGGGACCGGGAGAGACCCTCCACGCAAAGAGAGCGGATCCACGCGTGGCGTGGATTTAATCCCCGAGGGAAGAGGCCGGGCTCCCCGCTAGCAGAAGGACAACTCGCCTCCCTGCCGCTCGGAGCGCCTTGCCGGGGACAGCCCTGCCTGCGCCTGGCTGCTCTTCAGCCGTGCTGGGAGTGCAGTCTGGCCGACGGATGCTCCGGCAAACAGACACTGCAGCGAATCGCAGCTCCCGCTCGTTACAGCTGCTGGTAATTTTGCCTCTGGCTAAGGCATGCCCCAGACAGCGGACACCCCGTCTCGTTCCAGCTCCTGCTTGCGACGGTTCTGGCTAATTGAAGCTCCAGCTCTGCACCGTTGATTTCAGCTCCTTCTCCTTACAAGCTCCAGCTATTTGCAACAGCCTGGGCTTTTGACAAGGTCGTAAACCAATCGCCGTCAAAACTCGACTATTAGGATTAAATATCATAGTTGGACATTGTATAAACATTAATTAGTTTGTACGACTAATCAGTTAATAACTATTCGAAGCAGTCGACAAGCAAGAGCTGGACTCGAAGAGGGCGTGCGGGGTCTGAAAAGCAGAGACCACCTCTTCCCCCCAGAGACCACCGCAGACGTTGAGTTGGGCCTGGTGCGTGCCGGCCTCCCGCACTTCGGGGTCCAGCAGGACCAGAGCCCCTCCCCCCGGGGAGGGTCCACGCACCCTGCCCACCCCCTGCTTTCCCCCGCAGCCCCCAATGCCCTCCCAGCCCCCCGCACAAACGGCCAAACCGGCTTCTGCTTTGGGCCCCCAAACCAGCTCACTTGGCACCCATTTCTGAGCCCAAAAACCCAGCTGCTGCGCCTGTTCTCAAGGCCCAAAGATGCCCCCGGGGAGGGCAAGCGCTTGTGTGATGCTTCGGGCAGAAACAGGACTGAAAGGTCCGATCCCGGTGCCGGGGGAGCAGAGGCGAGCTGGCTGGGACCAGCTTTTGCTCCTGGAACGACCCCAAGTCCCTGCTCCGAGGGCTTCCCCTTGGGGCCCTGGGGTGGACCTGTCCCTCCCCTTCAAATGCTCCAGCAGTTTCGGGGGCAGAAGGCCGTTTCTAAGCCCTCTCTCCAGCAGCTCCTCCCTCGACTCGGCCCGTGAAGCCCCCAGGCTCGAGCACCTCGCTGGGGCGGGCGGCCTCCATCGCCTACAGGCTGCCCGTCTGCCTGCAGGGAGGGCTGGGGGGTGCCCGGCCCCACGGGGCGACAGTGGGGACTCGCAGGGAGGGTCTGTTTGCACACAGCGCCCACCCCGCCCCCCCGCCCCGGCCCCACTGCGCGGCCCCCCTAGGGCACACAGCCCCGCCCCCCAGCCCCACTCCCCAGATGCTCACAGCCCCTCCTCCGCCTGGAGCCCCCCCAGCCCCCGTCCCCGGAGCCTGCAGGACCGCCCCCCCCCCCGCCACAGCCCCACTCCTCGGCTCCCCGGGCCCGCGGCCCCTCACACTCACGCTGCGCCGCCGCCTCGGTGCAGAGCCCGCCGCGCGCCCCGTTGAAATACCCTCCGCAGCCAATCAGCGCGCGGCTCCACCAGACCGCCCGCGCGGGGCACGCCGGGAGTTGTAGTCCCCGCCCCGGGACCGCGCATGCGCACGGCGCCTCGTGCAGCCCGGCTGGCTGTACATCGACACCCGTACAATGGAGGTGATCGTGCACCGACCCTGGTGCAACCCTTGTGCCCCCCCATGCTCGCAGCCCCTCCCCGGTGTTTGCAAGCGCCTCCCAGCCCCAGGACCCCCGGTGCTCACAGCACCCGACCACACCATTTTCCAGCCCCGTGGGAGCCCCAAGCCCCACTCTCAAGCCCCGCCAGGACCCACAGCCCCACTCCCCAGCTCCTTGGGGGACTGCAGCCCCCGCCCCCAGCCCCACTCCCCAGCCCCCCTAGGACGAACAGCCCCCCCTCCCCGGCCCCCTCCGGGACGCACAGCCCCCCCCAGCCCCCCTCCCCGGCCCCCCCGGGACGCACAGCCCCCCCCCAGCCCCCCTCCGGGACGCACAGCCCCCCCCCAGCCCCCCTCCCCGGCCCCCTCCGGGACGCACAGCCCCCCCCGGCCCCCTCCGGGACGCACAGCCCCCCCCGGCCCCCCTCCCCGGTCCCCCCGAGACGCACAGCCCCCCTCCTCAGTCCCCCGGGGGGTCCCCAGCCTCCCGCCAGCCCGCCGTGCCCGCGGCACCTCAGACTGCCGCCGCCGCCGCCTGGGTGCAGAGCCCGCCGCGCGCCCCGTTGAAATACCCTCCGCAGCCAATCAGCGCGCGGCTCCACCACACGGCCCGCGCGGGGCACGCCGGGAGTTGTAGTCCCCGCCCCGGGACCGCGCATGCGCACGGCGCCTCGTGCAGCCCGGCTGGCTGTACATCGACACCCGTACAATGGAGGTGATCGTGCACCGACCCTGGTGCAACCCTTGTGCCCCCCCATGCTCGCAGCCCCTCCCCGGTGTTTGCAAGCGCCTCCCAGCCCCAGGACCCCCGGTGCTCACAGCACCCGACCACACCATTTTCCAGCCCCGTGGGAGCCCCAAGCCCCACTCTCAAGCCCCGCCAGGACCCACAGCCCCACTCCCCAGCTCCTTGGGGGACTGCAGCCCCCGCCCCCAGCCCCACTCCCCAGCCCCCCTAGGACGAACAGCCCCCCCTCCCCGGCCCCCTCCGGGACGCACAGCCCCCCCCAGCCCCCCTCCCCGGCCCCCCCGGGACGCACAGCCCCCCCCCAGCCCCCCTCCGGGACGCACAGCCCCCCCCAGCCCCCCTCCCCGGCCCCCTCCGGGACGCACAGCCCCCCCCCCGGCCCCCTCCGGGACGCACAGCCCCCCCCCCGGCCCCCCTCCCCGGCCCCCTCCGGGACGCACAGCCCCCCCCGGCCCCCTCCGGGACGCACAGCCCCCCCCGGCCCCCCTCCCCGGTCCCCCCGAGACGCACAGCCCCCCTCCTCAGTCCCCCGGGGGGTCCCCAGCCTCCCGCCAGCCCGCCGTGCCCGCGGCACCTCAGACTTCCGCCGCCGCCGCCGCCGCCGCCGCCGCCGCCGCCGCCGCCGCCGCCGCCGCCGCCGCCGCCGCCGCCGCCGCCGCCGCCGCCGCCGCCGCCTGGGTGCAGAGCCCGCCGCGCGCCCCGTTGAAATATCCTCCGCAGCCAATCAGCGCGCGGCTCCTCCGGGCCGCCCGCGGGGGGCACGCCGGGAGTTGTAGTCCCCGCCCCGGAAGTGCGCATGCGCACGGCGCCTTGTGCGCGGCGGGTGCCTGCGCAGGGACCTCCCTGCAACGGTGGGGATTGTGCAGGGACCTTTGCGCAGCGGGGGGTCGGTGTGTGGAGACACCCATGCAATGGGGGGGGCAGTGCAGGAAGACCCTTATGCAATTGGTTGGTGTGCAGGGGACCCTCGTGCAATGGCGGGCAGGTGCACGGGGACCCTTGTGCGATGGTGGGGATTGTGCAGGACCCTCGTGTGACAGTGGTGGTTATTTTTCTCGGCAGTACCCTTGGGTTCGGGAGCAAAACAGCCGGTGCCTGAAACCACTGGGGTGTTTTGACTGCTGCTGAGCAGTCTCGAGGCCGCCTCTGGTTCCCACATGGCTCCCATGGTGCGCGTGGACCCTCCTGCAACGGGTGCAGGTGTGCAAGGAGGGTGATCCGGGGTAGGGGTCCCTCTCTGGAGGCACCCAGCTCGAGCTGGCACCTAAGAACTAATCAAGGAGTAATGAGGAACCTTCTCTTGCACCTGACGTTAACCAGCGGGATCCCAGGGTCAGACCCTGTTACGGTGATTGGACCCTGGGGAGGTGGCAGAGGGTGCCCTGGACAGGTTGGGGGGGTTCCCTGGGGAGGAGGGGAGCCCCCACCCCCCTGACTGTGGGCACTCCCCCCAAGGAGCAGAGCATGGTGCAAGACTTTAGGGAGGATGAGGGCTAGCAGGTCCCCGAGATGGCAGTGCCGGCTCTTCCCAGTGTCTCCCCAGTGCTGGAGGGGGTGTGCGTGTGTGTGTCTCATGACCATGGGGATGGGGGGGGGGCGGCCTCAGGATGGGGCAGGGGGGGAATCCTGGGGTCCGGGAGGGACCCTGGGAGTGGGGTAGGTAGGGGGACATTGGGGGACAGAGGTGTCTCTCGGGAGATTGAGGACACCATGTGGGGAGTTGAGACTGGGAGGGATGACCCTGGGGAGGTGGGGGGCACCGCGGGGAGAAGGGATCCCACCCCCGACACCTGCAGCCACCCCCAGGGGCAGCTGGGACCCCGACCCACTGGGGGACCAGGATGGGAACGATGGGGACTCACTCATGGATACTGCACAGGTAATAAAATAGTTCATGCTGCACCCTGTTGTAGGGTCTCTGGGGTGCCCTGGGCGCCGAGTCCCCATGACAGCCGGCCCTTCCCGGGGGTCCCCAGGCTGCCGGGTTCCTCTGGCCCCAGCCGGCGGGAGCTGTGTCCTCCCAGCCGCTGGCCACGCAATGGCAGCACCGACCCACGGCCACGCGGAGACAGGGCTGGGGACAGGGCCGGGGTTGCCTGCGCTCCACCTGGGTCTGCAGGGCTCGGGCAGGGGGGACCCGGCATCCTGCAGCTCCGCTCCCACCCTGGGGACCCCAAACACCCCCGGGGGTGCGTCGCTGTCCCTGTCGCTGGTGGCAACCGGCATGGGGGGAAGGTGACAGTGAGGGTCCCCGCCAGTGGCCCGGAGTTCGTCACCGCTGGGGGGACAGGGGACAAGCAGGGCCAGCACCGAGGAGCGACGGCAGCACAGCCTACTCTCTGGGGGTCCCCACCCCCTGTCCCCAGGGGTCCCCTCCGTCCCCGTGGTTTATTGGGGGAACACAGAGCCCAACGACCAGCCGCAGGGACAGGGGACGGGGAGCTGCCCCAGGGATGGGGACAGCACCGGGACACGCCGATACTCTTGGGGGTGCTGGCATGCGGGGGGGGGGCACCCTAACCATTGCCGCCCGGGATGACGAATGCACCGGGATGAGGGAGGCACCGGGATGGGGACGGCGCATGGAGGGGCCAGAGCCGGCGCGCGAACGCCGGGCTGCAGGACCACGCTTCGGCTTCGGGGCGGCAGCAGCGAAGGCGGCGGCGGCGGCGGCGCTGCTGCGCACCTGAGCGGTGCCGGCGCTGCAGTACCGCGATTCGGCCACGGGGCGGCAGCAGCGAGCAGCCGCCGGGCGGCGCGTGCACGGGGGCGGCACCGGCGCTGCAGGTCCGCGCTTTGCAGGCCCAGCGCCCGCCGGCACCGCGCACGTGGGGCGGCAGCGGCGTTTCCTTACCGGAACGAACCAACGAACGCGGCGGCATCACCCCGCAGGCACCACAGTACGGCATTGCCGTTACCGGCGGACGGCAGCGCGGAGAAAGGGGGCGCCACCGCGCATGCGCGGCTCAAGAGCTGCAGTACCCAGTTTTGGTCGCTCGGTGGCAGCAGCGAACAAAGGAGAGCGCGCCACTGCGCATGCGCGGCTGAAGCACTGCAGTACCGAATTCTGGTCGCTCGGTGGCAGCAGCGAGCAAAGAAAGGCGCGCCACTGCGCATGCGCGGCTCAAGAGCTGCAGTACCGAATTCTGGTCGCTCGGTGGCAGCAGCGAGCAAAGGAGAGCGCGCCACCGCGCATGCGCAGCTGAAGAGCTGCAATACCGAATTCTGGTCGCTCGGTGGCAGCAGCGAGCAAAGAAAGGCGCGCCACTGCGCATGCGCGGCTCAAGAGCTGCAGTACCCAGTTTTGGTCACAGGGTGGCAGCAGCGAGCAAAGAAAAGCGCGCCACCGCGCATGCGCGGCCCAGCAGCTGCAGTACCCAGCTTTGATCGCTCGGTGGCAGCAGCGAGCAGAGGAGCGCGCCCCACCGCGCATGCGCGGCTCAAGAGCTGCAGTACCCAATTCCGCCCGCCGGGTGCCACCGTCGCCTCACCGGCCCTTTCCCCTTCTCTCCGCCCAGTTCGTACCATCGAAAGACGGTAACTTTACAAGTCCCGTGGTGGTTTCTGCCCGTGCCCCCCAGCCCATTACCCGGGGAGGAGAAGCAGCACAGGGAACCTGTGGAACAGGTTTCTTTCTAACCCGGAGGAAGCCCCAGGGATCGCTGTCTCGGTCTGCAGGTGGCATCGGGGTTGTGGGAGCGACAGCGGCGACTCAACAGATGCTGGAGAGAGATTTAAAAAAAATAAGGCCACACGGGTGACACCCTGAGAGCAGGGGAGGGGCAGCTATGTCCATCAGGAAACCGCGCTTCTGAGCAGACCCGGTGCCAGTGGCTGACCTGCAAACAACGAGCGATACGCTGGTGGTCCTGGGGCTGTGTTGCGGTGTTTGCACCTTTCCTCGCCTCTGTGCTATCAGCACTCTGCTCTCCTCACCCTGCACACGCGCAGGGCTTGCCACTTGGAGGAGAGACACTGCACGACGTCACTTACCACCCTGCCCTCCAGCGTGCAAAGGAATTAGAAATGAGGCAGGGAAAGCCAAGAGGCCTGCTGGTGTATTAGGCGTCCTCAGCAGTTGACCATAGAGCCCGGCAGGTTCCATCCTTGCTCTGTGCTTTTGTAGCTTGAACCCCCGATTGTTTTGCCATCGAGACTGCAAGGCGAGGAATACGCCTCTACTTGAACAAGCAAGACCCCTGCCAAATAGCTGAGCTGTGCGCAGTGATAGGCGGCTGCCTGTGACCGACACCTTTTTCTGCTAAAACCAGAGCACGCTTCCCTTGTGAAGAGCCATCGGCAGTACAGAACGGACCTGAGCTCTCCTTGCACCGGCTCCCCAGAGAACGGCGTCTCAGTTCGACTGAAGCGTGCAGCAGCCTGTCGTCATCCCAGCCCCTCGCCCTCGAGCAAGCGGCTGCCTGTAGCAGCGGCAGAACCGCTGCTGCGCAGAGGGGAAAGGAATGGCTTGGCCTCAAGCTCTGCGGGCTGCCTGTGGCCCCTGCGGAGCCGACGACCTCGGCAGCCCATACAAAGGGCGAAGCTAGCAGCCTGAGAAGGAGTCACAGGCTGCTGCAGCTCCTGCCACAACCCTCCTTCCCAGCCTGCTGCTGGAGCACAAGGCACTTGAAAGCAGCAGGAAAGAACAAGGATGGCAAGATGGCAGGAATAACACGGAGAGCCTAAAGCGTTTAGCCAGCAGGGCTTGCAACTCACCTTGTGCCGTGGTTTAATCCCAGCTGGCAACTCAGCACCACACAACCGCTCACTCGCTCCCCCCTCAGTGGGAGGGGGGAGAGAATTGGAAGGGCAAAAGTGAAAAAACTCCACTTGTAAGGAAAAGGGGGGAAAAAAACCCCAAACAACAGAGCGAAAAACCCCACACAGACAAGCGGTACAAATGAAAACAACGGCTCACCGCCAACCGACGGATGCCCAGCCAGCCGCAGCCCAGCAGCGGCCCCCCCGCCAACCGCCCCCCGAGTTTTATTTCCTGACGCCACAGGGTCTGGAACATCCCCTGGGTCCGCCGGGGTCAGCTCTCCCAGCGGTGCCCCCTCCCAGGCCCTCGCGCACCCCCAGCCCGCTCGCCGGCAGGGCGGGGCGAGGAGCAGCACAGCCCCCGGCGCGGTGCAAGCGCTGCGCAGCGGGAACTCACGCAGCCCCGCGTCACCGACGCCGTTTGCAGCACAAACCCAAAACGCAGGAGGAGGGAGAGCGGGGTGGGAGTGGGGTGCGGGGGAGCGGGAGGGGGGTGCCAGAGTTTGGGCGGGGGGCAACGGGCAGGTTGGCGGGGCAGGCAGCACCCCAGGGGTCCGGGGCAGAGGGGTTACGGGGAGGCAGTGCGGAACACGGGGGGTGGGAGGAGGGAGAGGAGAGAGGAGGGCAGTGCGGGCACGAGGTAGGAGGGCAGGGGATACGGGGGGCGCGTCACGGGGAAAACCTCGCACGGGAAAGGCGGGGCGGACACCGGGAGGGGCGGGGGGGGACATGCGTGGGGGTGACCTACGCCAGGGGGTCCACCCGGGACCACCCACAGCAGAAAACTCGCCTGGGATGACCCGCAACAGATAATCCGTTCCCGATGACTGACCCTCGCTGGATAACCACGAGCGATGCCCCTCAAGGGGCTGGTGTTTCACCCCAAATCTTCCCCAAATCGGGGGGTTTTTTGCTTTTCCATAATATCAAAATTGGGGTTTTTTCCTTTTCCAAAACATTCCACCATTTGGAGGTTTTTCAACGCCTTTTCACAACAAAAATTGGTGGTTTTTGCTTTTTCGTTTTGTGCGTGAAAATGGGTTTTTTTTTGCTTTCCGGCTGCCCAAATCCAGGCGGATTTGGCTTTCCCGGGAGCTCCAAGTTGGGTATTTTTCCCCCCAAAATTGCGGGCTTTTTTTTCCCCACCCCTTGCAGGCCCCGAATTAGGGGTTTTGTGGTATTTTTAGGCCATGGCGGCAGGTCCCGCTCTGCGTGCGCAGCCCTGCAGGGGAAAGTCCCTGTTGGGGGAACTGGCCCCCAATCAGGATGGGAACAGGCGGAAAAGGAGAACAGGGAAGAGGCAGCTTTTGAAAGCGCTTTTATATCTTCAATAGAGAGGTGTTCCGGGGCGGGGTGTGTGTGTGTGTGTGTGTGTGTGTGTGTGTGTGTGTCGAATTTTAAAATCCTTTCTGTAAACAGGGTTTCTTTGCATTTTAAAAACCTTATTATCAGAGACATTTACACTTAATGTATTTACACATATCTCTCTATATATATTTAGTGAATATATTTATGTTTCACTTATACCCCCCTATTTCCCACTTCTTATATATAATACCTGCTCAGACTATGGATCTGTTGACTTACATATTTTGAACACTTAAATGTCTTTATAGACTTCTCTATTTACACTTACATATATTTACACCTATATCTTTATAGACTTAGGTTTTAGACTTAGATGTCTATTTACACTTGTACATAATCTCTTAGATTACATATAATGTCTATGTAGACTCTCTATGTAACACGTAGTAAGTGTAGATAGCGGTATCTATTCAGACCTTTTTCTATTTTAAATTCCTTCATGTATAAAATGTATCATCCTTTTTGCATTTGGAAGTTCTTTATTTTTTGATTTATAGAGACGTGAGTTATTTTTGTATCTTAAAACCCTATATACATCTTTCGAATTTTTTTATACTCTAAAATCCTTTATATAATAGGGCAGATATAGGTCCTTATTTTGAAATCCTTTTGTACGTATAAATTAATATTATTTTTCAATATACGTAACAAGGAGAGATTTTTTTCTATTTCGAGGCCTCACAGATATATTTACAGTTTTTAAAAATTTTTGAACCCCCCCCCATGAATTTTCAGGCAATTTGGGCTGTGACCCCCTTTGGGGGGGGGGGGGGACACGGACCCCCATGACCCCCCATTCCCCACTCACCTGCTCCTCCACGGCATCATCACCCCCGTGGTGATGCTGGGGTGCCCCAAATGACATCATCACCCCTCCAGGCCCCCCAACCCCCCCTTTTTATTCACCCCCCCAAAAAGACACAAAACGAGGGAAACGGCCCCAACCGGCAGCTCGTTACTTTAATAATGCCGTTTACGTATGTACGCACGCACCCCCGCCAAAAAGGGGGGCTCTGCTAGAAAGATAAAGGAGGGGCGGCCCCCCCAAACGCTTGCAGCCCCCCCCAGCCCCCGTCCCGCAGGCTGCCAGCCGGCCCCTCACCCTCAGCACGCCCAACGACCGGCAGGCAAACCTGGGCCGGGGGTCTCTCCTGAGCACCACGGGACGCTCACAGCGAGGCATCTGAAAAACAAAAATCCCAACGGATATTTCAGCACGTTAAAAAAACAGCACCGAAGGCAGCAGAGGAATTCGGTCAGGGCAAGGGAGAGGGTAGCAGTCGAGCTAAAGGAGGGTGCCAGGCAAACGGGTCAGCTCGAAATACAACGCCGCCTTTAAAAGCTCAAGCGATTCGAACGCTTAAAATCGGCGTGAAGACTAATTGACACAATTCTGAACACGTTCTTCGCAGAGAAGTAAACGCTCTCGCTGGTGTCGGAAAACGCCTCGTCCCTTCCTTACAGCACCGCTGCAGGGAGATAACCCCGTGAGGCTGCAGGACAAGGGCGCGCCGTAATCAGCATCTACGCTCACGGATCCACCGCCGCAGCTCCAGCCCTTGCGCTGCTGCTGCTGCTGCTGCGCATCTCGCTCGCTTGGCCGATAAAGCTGAAAGTGAAGCGTAAAACTTTGAAGAGTAAAATGAAAAAGAAAGAACAAATCTCAGCAATTCATTTTATGCTAAAAAGGCGTGCGCACGCTTACATACGTACAATGAGAAGACTCGTACTATAAAAATATTTGATTTTCCTTTTGCGTTCATTGAAATTGCGTAGCTGTGAATTCATACCGTTAAATTATCTACCTCCAAGCTACACAGCTATCGTTTGACCAGGGGTTTTGCGCGTGTGACATGACTAGGAGGGACGCCTGGCCAGCTGCGCCGAGACCGATGCTACCGAACTGCCGGGGAAACGCGCCGTCGAAAGCGAGACAGAAATAAAGTGCTTCAGAGCACTCTGCCAAAAGATCAGGAAAAAAGCCCCTAACGTTCAGTTGCCTCTCTTTTTAAACGTTTAGAGCAACTACCCAACTGCTTAAGCACACCTAATAAATTATACACTACAGCTATTTGGCAGTTGCAGTTTAAACAACGCAAGTCAGTTTGGAAATTAGACAATTTTAACTTTCTTTTTAAAATTTCATTTATGATAGAAAAATCAGTGAGATAAGAGATCTCCCATACGGTTTTACTTTTTTTTGGGGGGGGGGGGGGGGGGCAGGCGGTGGGGAATATCAAATCCCCGGTGCTGCAATACATCAGGCTACCAAAAAGGACTGGCAGGTTTGCTAACGCTGTTGGCTGTACCCAAGCGTGCGGAGGAACGCGTCTTTACGATCTCTCGACCGTTACACCCGAGAACCAAAGATCAGCCATACGTCGACTATTGGAAGATGTGCTGCGCTTGGGTCCTTGCAAGGAAATCGACTTAACTCCTTTTTTTTTTCCAGAGAGAGTGAAAAGTCTCCTTGCGGATGACTTCTACTGCCAAGCACGTCATCTCTGAAGATCCATTCTGATGGGAAGTTTGTAAAAGGCAACTCCTTTGAATGAAAAAGATTTCCATTCTGGAAAATCTCTTTCCACCCGAAGTCAAAATTACGCGCTGCAGGTTAGGAAAAAGGACATTAGAGAATCAGTAACTCACCGAAAACACATCAGGACTCTCTGTCGCTAGTTACGAGGCTGCTACCACTTCTCGGGAAAGCCTGGAAAACACACCGAAGCGACGCCGATTTGTCCCGTGTTGTCCACGCCTCTTCTTTGACCTTGATTGCTTTTAGCACAGATGCCAGTATCTCAGTAAGGTTTTCGAGTGCTCCTGTAAGGTATTTTAAACACTGACTGACTGAAAAAGCATAAAGCTTTTATCGTGAAAACAAAGCCTGTTTCTCCCGAACGTCCGAACTCTTACAAACGGTTCCTTTCCTCTTCTAGTCCAACATTATTTTCACAGCACCCTTTAATAGCAAGCGCACAGAAACAGAAGACTCTGCTTTCAGGAAGAGAAAACAGACGAAGGAAAGCAAGCCTTGAATAGGCGTACCACGCTCCAGAACAGACCTTTATTTTTAGTATTTGTGTTAAAATATTTCATGTTAAAAAAATCAGATAGAAGGAGAGCTGCCACATTCTTCGTGTTAACTGTAAAGTCCACACTACAAGCACCTTAGGAAAAATGCAGACACACATCACAGGCATACCTTGTACTTGCAGACCACTATGGATCCTTTCCATCCGTCTCGTACTTTCACGGCAGTTGACATTCTGCTGAGAGGAAAGGAAAAAAAAAAAAAAACAACAAACACGTTTAGCACAAAGCTTCCTTTTCTGTGAAGACTACAACTGAGTGGAGGAGAAAGTATTTTGCATCATCTTTGGTGCAGTTGTTGAGACAGGCCACTAGAGCTTCTGCATGTTTTAGACAACCGTGCCTTTTCTTTTGGCTCATCGGCAGCTTTAGAACTCACTTGCCTAGAGACGCGCAGGTGACAGGCACAGACACCTACGTACGTTTTCTCAAGCCTAAGTAGAGCCGCGATTTCCTCACCCGATACGTCCCAAGTTGAGTATTTTTGTTAAAGAGTACGGCAACCCGTCTGTCCTCGCGAACTCGCTGCAAAAGAGGAATCCTTTTTTCCAGGCCGTTTCTCCAAACGGTCGAGATCTTTGAAAACTGCAGTTGTGCCACCAAACCTGCTCAGGGTCCCTCCCAACCTTCGACCATCGTTAGATTTAACAGGCACACGCTCTATTCCGTCTTCCAACAGCAAAAATACATAACGCCCCCAGACCCCTAGCGCAACCCTACGGACGTCCACACACACCTCGCTGTTTTGATGAGGAGCCACTGAGCACCCCTGCGAGCACAGCGGGATCATGCGCAAGACCAGCGTCCTGGTTTCGGCTGGGATAGAGTTAATTCTCTTCCTGGTAACTGGTACAGCGCTGTGTTTTAGATTTAGGACGAGAAAAACGTGGATAACACGCTGATGTTTTAGTTGTGGCTAAGTAGCGCTTACGCTAGTCGGGGACTTTTCAGCTTCTCATGCCCTGCCAGCGAGAAGCTGGGAGGGACCTTAGCCAGGACAGATGACCCAAACCGGCCAAAGGGACAGTCCGTACCATATGACGTCACGCTCAGTACATAAGCTGGGGGAGTTGGCCGGGCGGCGGCGACTGCCGCTCGGGGACCGGCTGGGCATCAGTCGGCGGGCGGTGAGCAATCGCATTGTGCGCCGCTTATTTTGTATATTCTTTTATCGTTACGATTGTTTCCCCTTCCTGTTCTGTCCCATTAAACTGTCTTTACTTCACCCCACGAACTTCACTTTTTTTTCCGATTCTCTCCCCCACCCCACTTTGGGGGCAGGGGGAGCGAGCGAGCAGCTGCGTGGTGTTTAGCTGCCTGCCGGGTTAAACCACAACAACCAGCTTCACCTACGCCGATTTCAGCGAATGCAGCTTCTGAAGCTTTAAACTGAAAACCGTATCTTGACACTTTGCCGCGGCAGAAACGATCCGTAACTAGAACTCTACAAAAACGCAGTAACGCACATTGCAAACCCACAGCAGCGACAGCTTCAGAAATATTTCTACCGGGAACAAGGGAGAAAAACAATACAGTTTCATCTCACGCACAGGAAAGCAGCAGGCAGAGAAAAGGGTCGGCATTCGTAGCCCTTGCAGAACGCAGGCATTCTCCTTCCATTCCTAAACCCGCCTCTTAGGTCGAAACATCACAACACTACTACGGCAATATCGAGAGCAGGGAACAGCAGCCCTGCCGCTGGATGTGCTACTGACTGATGCTATTTACGTAGCAGGACACCTAGACAGAGGGGCACGTTTTTCCACACACAACCCTGAACTTCCTGAAAATTTAAGTTTACCAAAACGAGCCATTTGGAACACATTGCCAAACAATGTTTGGCAATAAAACTTTGATGTGTTTGACACACACAAATTTGGGGTAACTCGCTACTTGCTTCCTGCTGTTGTTGTTCTTCCTTCAGAAATTCTACTTGTAGCCAAGTTATTCGCTACCGGTTCAAGCATTTACCTTCCAGGTATTACCAGCACATCTACACAGGCGAGGAACTAAATCGCTCTTCTAAAACTACCCGAGTGAAAATTACAGCCACGAAAGAGGAGTGACAGAGAAGAAAAGGAGAGGTCAGGCAGCAAGAGAGCTCTGCAGGCTGCCACCAGTCAACATCGCACTCTTTTTAAAAAAAAAAAAAACACAAACCAAAAAATAACACAAACACAAAAAGCCCACAAAAACCAACAACAAAACAAAACCTTGACGTTGTACCTTTTTTTTCTTTTGGAGCTCGTCCCTGTCTCAGCAGATTGTCTCGTCAGAGCATGAAATGCAGGTGATCCGTATCCCGATGACATCTGCACGCGATGAACACGTGTTCAGAAATAGTCCAGATCTGTAAGACCGGTGTCATTTGTGTGGTTTTAATAATCATAACTCCGTTTTATTGACCGATGCATTTGCGAGGAAACTAAGTAACTTTTAAACGTAGCCTCTCCTTGGGGAGAAAAATGCGTTAGGGAGTGAAAAAAATGATGATTCAGAGCTCCCAACCATGACGGAGCAGCGGGGAAATTAACGAAAGTGAAGGCCAACAGCAGCAACACGAAGCGACATTTGGCTTTAATTCTGATCACGTACTTAAGCGGCTCTCCAAGTCTATGCCTCGAGCCTATGAATGACTAGCCCTTTTTTGGAAGGACCAACTTTTTTCCTTCAAAGTCCTAGACTGAAGACTCCACTGAACAGAACGTGGATTGAGCCACAGGACAACGTGCCGTCAACACTCTCAGGAAAAAAAAAATATCAAGTAAAAATCAAGTTTAAATATCAGTTTCCATCGTGTCTCATTCATTCCGTTTCTAGTGATACCTGGGTGCTCCAAAATTCACTCTCCTGACACCACGTAGTACTACAAATTGAGTTATGCCTATAAAAATAAAAGGCTATTTCCAACCTGCCCATAAAATCAGTATGAACAAACAGAAGAGAAACACTTGAACTTAAAGAAGGACACAGGCAGCTCTTAATTTTTCGTAGATGAAAGCTCATTCTTTTCCCTGAAAGGAAAACACTCGTAACTACCCAGGGTTAGTTACGCTAACGAGGGTACGTAGGCACGCTCTGTTCACGGCAATTGTTCATCAGCTTTTCTGCACCGGCAGCAAATTTGCCTTTTCCCTGGGTTTAACGGGGAGCACCTGCAGCGACCTTGAACGCGCCAATGTTTCTCCCGGCTCCCCCGGCCCCACACGTGCCATCACCTGAGCAGCAAACGGCATCAACCACGCAGGATTTTCTTCACGTGACGCAGAAGGTGACGCTGGGAAAAGAGGAGGCACAAAATGAACCTGGCCAGTGCGAAAGTCTAATGGAGAGTGGAGACTAACAGTAGACTACCGTGGCCTGAACGAAGTCACGCCGCCACTGAGTGCTGCCGTGCCGGACATGCTAGAACTTCAATACGAACTGGAGTCGAAGGCAGCCAAGTGGTACGCCACAATTGACATCGCTAATGCCTTCTTCTCCATCCCTTTGGCAGCAGAGTGCAGGCCACAGTTTGCTTTCACTTGGAGGGGCGTCCAGTACACCTGGAACCGACTGCCCCAGGGGTGGAAACACAGCCCTACCATTTGCCATGGACTAATTCACACCGCACTGGAACAGGGTGAGGCTCCAGAACACCTGCAATACATTGATGACATCATTGTGTGGGGCAACACAGCAGAAGAAGTTTTTGAGAAAGGGGAGAGAATAATTCAAATCCTTCTGAAAGCCGGTTTTGCCATAAAACAAAGTAAGGTCAAGGGACCTGCACAGGAGATCCAGTTTTTAGGAATAAAATGGCAAGACGGACGTCGTCAGATCCCAATGGATGTGATCAACAAAATAACAGCCATGTCCCCACCAACTAGCAAAAGGGAAACACAAGCTTTCTTAGGCGTTGTGGGCTTTTGGAGAATGCATATTCCAGATTACAGCCTGATTGTAAGCCCTCTCTATCAAGTGACCAGGAAGAAGAACGACTTCAGATGGGGCCCTGAGCAACAACAAGCCTTTGAACAAATTGAACAGGAGATAGTTCATGCAGTAGCCCTTGGGCCAGTCCGGGCAGGACAAGATGTGAAGAATGTGCTCTACACTGCAGCCGGGGAGAATGGTCCTACCTGGAGCCTCTGGCAGAAAGCACCAGGGGAGACTCGAGGTCGACCGTTAGGGTTCTGGAGTCGGGGATACAGAGGATCCGAGGCTCGCTACACTCCAACTGAGAAGGAGATATTGGCAGCATATGAAGGGGTTCGAGCTGCTTCGGAAGCGGTTGGCACTGAAGCACAGCTCCTCCTGGCACCCCGACTGCCGGTGCTGGGCTGGATGTTCAAAGGGAGGGTCCCCTCTACACATCATGCAACCGATGCTACGTGGAGTAAGTGGGTCGCACTGATCACACAACGGGCCCGAATAGGAAACCCCAGTCGCCCAGGAATCTTGGAGATGATCACGAACTGGCCAGACGGCAAAGATTTTGGAATATCCCCAGAGGAGGAGGTGACACGTGCTGAAGAAGCCCCACTGTATAATAAACTACCAGAAAACGAGAAGCAATATGCCCTGTTCACTGATGGGTCCTGTCGCCTTGTGGGAAAGCATCGGAGGTGGAAAGCTGCTGTATGGAGTCCTATACGCCAAGTTGCAGAAACTGCTGAAGGAGAAGGTGAATCGAGTCAGTTTGCAGAGGTGAAAGCCATCCAGCTGGCCTTGGACATTGCTGAACGAGAAAAATGGCCAGTACTTTATCTCTATACTGACTCATGGATGGTGGCAAATGCCCTGTGGGGGTGGTTGCAGCAGTGGAAGCAGAACAACTGGCAGCGCAGAGGTAAACCCATCTGGGCTGCCGCACTGTGGCAAGATATTGCTGCCCGAGTAGAGAACCTGACTGTAAAAGTACGTCACGTAGATGCTCACGTGCCCAAGAGTCGGGCCACTGAAGAACATCAAAACAACCAGCAGGTGGACCAGGCTGCTAAGATTGAAGTGGCTCAGGTGGATTTGGACTGGCAACATAAGGGTGAATTATTTATAGCTCGGTGGGCCCATGATGCCTCAGGCCATCAAGGAAGAGATGCAACATATAGATGGGCTCGTGATCGAGGGGTGGACTTAACCATGGACGCTATTGCACAGGTTATCCATGAATGTGAAACGTGTGCTGCAATCAAACAAGCCAAGCGAGTAAAGCCTCTTTGGTATGGGGGACGATGGTTGAAATATAAATATGGGGAGGCCTGGCAGATTGATTATATCACACTCCCACGAACCCGGCACGGCAAACGCTATGTGCTCACCATGGTGGAAGCAACCACCGGCTGGCTAGAAACATACCCTGTGCCCCATGCCACTGCCCGGAACACCATCCTGGGCCTTGAAAAGCAAGTCCTGTGGCGACATGGCACCCCAGAAAGAATTGAGTCAGACAACGGGACTCATTTCCGAAACACTCTCATAGACACCTGGGCCAAAGAGCATGGCATTGAGTGGGTCTATCACATCCCCTACCACGCACCAGCCTCCGGGAAAATCGAACGATACAACGGGCTGCTAAAGACAACACTGAGGGCAATGGGTGGTGGGACATTCAAGCATTGGGATACACATTTAGCAAAAGCCACCTGGTTAGTCAACACTAGGGGGTCTGTTAATCGAGCTGGCCCTGCCCAATCAAGACTTTTACGTACTGTAGATGGAGATAAAGTCCCTGTCGTGCACATAAGAAATATGCTGGGGAAGACAGTCTGGGTTACTCCTGCCTCTGGCAAGGGAAAACCCATCCATGGGATTGCTTTTGCTCAAGGACCTGGGTGCACTTGGTGGGTGATGCGAAAGGATGGGGAAGTCCGGTGTGTACCTCAAGGGGATTTGATTTTGGGTGAAAATAGTCAATGAACTGAATTTTATGATGTCAATTGTTATATGATATTGTATATCATTATTTCTATCGTTGCTATCAATGGTGTAGCAGTGAAAATCACCCAGATTAATGAAGAATGAACTAACTCCGATGAAACCGAGCAAAGCGCAACGATGATAGAACTGAACAAGTGCAGCAGTACCGAAATGAGAACTGGCTTCAGGATGCAACAGCCCAACACCACACACCATCCTTCTGGCCCTGAAAGACTGTTATGGCAGATGGAGCCCAAAGTTGTGGACTAAAAGAACTCAATGGACATTTGTATATATTTATGTATATATATGTATGTATATGTATTATATGTATATATGTATGTATATGTATTATATATGTATATATATATAAAAGACAGTGGTGATTAATTGAAAGGTATCGAAAAATGTGAGACCTAAGCATAACGTAAATGGTATGGAATAAGGGGTGGATACTGTCCTAGTTTCGGCAGGGATAGGGTTAAATTTCTTCCTAGTGCTGTGTTTTGGATTTAGTATGAGGAGAATGTTGATAACACACTGATGTTTTCAGTTGTTGCTAAGTGCCCTCCTAGTCCAAGGACAGCTCCCGTGCCTACTGACTGAGCTAGGTACACAAGGTGGGAGGGAACATAATCAGGACAGCCAGCCCAGCTGGCCAATGGGGTATTCCATACCATGTGACGTCATGCTCAGTATATGAACGGTAGGCGTGATCCAGGAAGTGCCGATCGCTACTTGGTTATCGGTCAGCGCGGGTGGTGAGCAATTGCATTGTGCATCACTCATTTTGTATATTCTATCATTATTTATTATCATTATTCTCCCTTTTCTGTTCTATTAAACTGTCTTTATCTCAACCCACGAGTTTTTCTCACTCTTACCCTTCCGATTCTCTCCCCGTCCCACTGGGGGGGCGGGGGGAGTGAGCGAGCGGCTGCGTGGTATTTGGCTACCTGCCAGGTTAAACCACGACATTGTCACACCCAGCCAACGGCGAAAACCCAGGGAAGGATTCTGCCGTGCGGGGCCGGGCTGTGCACCCCGGGAGCTCCAGCCGGCCGGTTTCGCTCCCCTTTGCCGGGTACCGGGGAGACACCGCCGCCTCGTGCTGCCGCCTGCCCCCCGGGGGACCTCGCTTCAGCCCTCGGGAACGGGACCGGGAGAGACCCTCCACGCAAAGAGAGCGGATCCACGCGTGGCGTGGATTTAATCCCCGAGGGAAGAGGCCGGGCTCCCCGCTAGCAGAAGGACAACTCGCCTCCCTGCCGCTCGGAGCGCCTTGCCGGGGACAGCCCTGCCTGCGCCTGGCTGCTCTTCAGCCGTGCTGGGAGTGCAGTCTGGCCGACGGATGCTCCGGCAAACAGACACTGCAGCGAATCGCAGCTCCCGCTCGTTACAGCTGCTGGTAATTTTGCCTCTGGCTAAGGCATGCCCCAGACAGCGGACACCCCGTCTCGTTCCAGCTCCTGCTTGCGACGGTTCTGGCTAATTGAAGCTCCAGCTCTGCACCGTTGATTTCAGCTCCTTCTCCTTACAAGCTCCAGCTATTTGCAACAGCCTGGGCTTTTGACAAGGTCGTAAACCAATCGCCGTCAAAACTCGACTATTAGGATTAAATATCATAGTTGGACATTGTATAAACATTAATTAGTTTGTACGACTAATCAGTTAATAACTATTCGAAGCAGTCGACAAGCAAGAGCTGGACTCGAAGAGGGCGTGCGGGGTCTGAAAAGCAGAGACCACCTCTTCCCCCCAGAGACCACCGCAGACGTTGAGTTGGGCCTGGTGCGTGCCGGCCTCCCGCACTTCGGGGTCCAGCAGGACCAGAGCCCCTCCCCCCGGGGAGGGTCCACGCACCCTGCCCACCCCCTGCTTTCCCCCGCAGCCCCCAATGCCCTCCCAGCCCCCCGCACAAACGGCCAAACCGGCTTCTGCTTTGGGCCCCCAAACCAGCTCACTTGGCACCCATTTCTGAGCCCAAAAACCCAGCTGCTGCGCCTGTTCTCAAGGCCCAAAGATGCCCCCGGGGAGGGCAAGCGCTTGTGTGATGCTTCTGGCAGAAACGGGGCTGAAAGGTCCGATCCCGGTGCCGGGGGAGCAGAGGCGAGCTGGCTGGGACCAGCTTTTGCTCCTGGAACGACCCCAAGTCCCTGCTCCGAGGGCTTCCCCTTGGGGCCCTGGGGTGGACCTGTCCCTCCCCTTCAAATGCTCCAGCAGTTTCGGGAGCAGAAGGCCGTTTCTAAGCCCTCTCTCCAGCAGCTCCTCCCTCGACTCGGCCCGTGAAGCCCCCAGGCTCGAGCACCTCGCTGGGGCGGGCGGCCTCCATTGCCTACAGGCTGCCCGTCTGCCTGCAGGGAGGGCTGGGGGGTGCCCGGCCCCACGGGGCGACAGTGGGGACTCGCAGGGAGGGTCTGTTTGCACACAGCGCCCACCCCGCCCCCCCGCCCCGGCCCCACTGCGCGGCCCCCCTAGGGCACACAGCCCCGCCCCCCAGCCCCACTCCCCAGATGCTCACAGCCCCTCCTCCGCCTGGAGCCCCCCCAGCCCCCGTCCCCGGAGCCTGCAGGACCGCCCCCCCCCCCGCCACAGCCCCACTCCTCGGCTCCCCGGGCCCGCGGCCCCTCACACTCACGCTGCGCCGCCGCCTCGGTGCAGAGCCCGCCGCGCGCCCCGTTGAAATACCCTCCGCAGCCAATCAGCGCGCGGCTCCACCGGACCGCCCGCGCGGGGCACGCCGGGAGTTGTAGTCCCCGCCCCGGGACCGCGCATGCGCACGGCGCCTCGTGCAGCCCGGCTGGCTGTACATCGACACCCGTACAATGGAGATGATCGTGCACCGACCCTGGTGCAACCCTTGTGCCCCCCATGCTCGCAGCCCCTCCCCGGTGTTTGCAAGCGCCTCCCAGCCCCAGGACCCCCAGTGCTCACAGCACCCGACCACACCATTTTCCAGCCCCGTGGGAGCCCCAAGCCCCACTCTCAAGCCCCGCCAGGACCCACAGCCCCACTCCCCAGCTCCTTGGGGGACTGCAGCCCCCGCCCCCAGCCCCACTCCCCAGCCCCCCTAGGACGAACAGCCCCCCCTCTCCGGCCCCCTCCGGGACGCACAGCCCCCCCCAGCCCCCCTCCCCGGCCCCCTCCGGGACGCACAGCCCCCCCCCCGGCCCCCTCCGGGACGCACAGCCCCCCCCCCGGCCCCCCTCCCCGGCCCCCTCCGGGACGCACAGCCCCCCCCGGCCCCCCTCCCCGGCCCCCTCCGGGACGCACAGCCCCCCCCGGCCCCCCCCCCCGGCCCCCTCCGGCCCCCCCCCCCGGCCCCCTCCGGGACGCACAGCCCCCCCCGGCCCCCCTCCCCGGTCCCCCCGAGACGCACAGCCCCCCTCCTCAGTCCCCCGGGGGGTCCCCAGCCTCCCGCCAGCCCGCCGTGCCCGCGGCACCTCAGACTGCCGCCGCCGCCGCCGCCGCCGCCGCCGCCGCCGCCGCCGCCGCCGCCGCCGCCGCCGCCGCCGCCGCCGCCGCCGCCGCCGCCGCCTGGGTGCAGAGCCCGCCGCGCGCCCCGTTGAAATATCCTCCGCAGCCAATCAGCGCGCGGCTCCTCCGGGCCGCCCGCGGGGGGCACGCCGGGAGTTGTAGTCCCCGCCCCGGAAGTGCGCATGCGCACGGCGCCTTGTGCACGGCGGGTGCCTGCGTAGGGACCTCCCTGCAACGGTGGGGATTGTGCAGGGACCTTTGCGCAGCGGGGGGTCGGTGTGTGGAGACACCCATGCAATGGGGGGGGCAGTGCAGGAAGACCCTTATGCAATTGGTTGGTGTGCAGGGGACCCTCGTGCAATGGCGGGCAGGTGCACGGGGACCCTTGTGCGATGGTGGGGATTGTGCAGGACCCTCGTGTGACAGTGGTGGTTATTTTTCTCGGCAGTACCCTTGGGTTCGGGAGCAAAACAGCCGGTGCCTGAAACCACTGGGGTGTTTTGACTGCTGCTGAGCAGCCTCGAGGCCGCCTCTGGTTCCCACATGGCTCCCATGGTGCGCGTGGACCCTCCTGCAACGGGTGCAGGTGTGCAAGGAGGATGATCCGGGGTAGGGGTCCCTCTCTGGAGGCACCCAGCTCGAGCTGGCACCTAAGAACTAATCAAGGAGTAATGAGGAACCTTCTCTTGCACCTGACGTTAACCAGCGGGATCCCAGGGTCAGACCCTGTTACGGTGATTGGACCCTGGGGAGGTGGCAGAGGGTGCCCTGGACAGGTTGGGGGGGTTCCCTGGGGAGGAGGGGAGCCCCCACCCCCCTGACTGTGGGCACTCCCCCCAAGGAGCAGAGCATGGTGCAAGACTTTAGGGAGGATGAGGGCTAGCAGGTCCCCGAGATGGCAGTGCCGGCTCTTCCCAGTGTCTCCCCAGTGCTGGAGGGGGTGTGCGTGTGTGTGTCTCATGACCATGGGGATGGGGGGGGGGCGGCCTCAGGATGGGGCAGGGGGGGAATCCTGGGGTCCGGGAGGGACCCTGGGAGTGGGGTAGGTAGGGGGACATTGGGGGACAGAGGTGTTTCTCGGGAGATTGAG
The DNA here is from genome assembly GCF_964195595.1 of Calonectris borealis. Lineage (NCBI taxonomy): Eukaryota > Metazoa > Chordata > Aves > Procellariiformes > Procellariidae > Calonectris > Calonectris borealis. Next base: position 37,237,104 of record NC_134317.1, read on the forward strand.
GACACCATGTGGGGAGTTGAGACTGGGAGGGATGACCCTGGGGAGGTGGGGGGCACCGCGGGGAGAAGGGATCCCACCCCTGACACCTGCAGCCACCCCCAGGGGCAGCTGGGACCCCGACCCACTGGGGGACCAGGATGGGAACGATGGGGACTCACTCATGGATACTGCACAGGTAATAAAATAGTTCATGCTGCACCCTGTTGTAGGGTCTCTGGGGTGCCCTGGGCGCCGAGTCCCCATGACAGCCGGCCCTTCCCGGGGGTCCCCAGGCTGCCGGGTTCCTCTGGCCCCAGCCGGCGGGAGCTGTGTCCTCCCAGCCGCTGGCCACGCAATGGCAGCACCGACCCACGGCCACGCGGAGACAGGGCTGGGGACAGGGCCGGGGTTGCCTGCGCTCCACCTGGGTCTGCAGGGCTCGGGCAGGGGGGACCCGGCATCTTGCAGCTCCGCTCCCACCCTGGGGACCCCAAACACCCCCGGGGGTGCGTCGCTGTCCCTGTCGCTGGTGGCAACCGGCATGGGGGGAAGGTGACAGTGAGGGTCCCCGCCAGTGGCCCGGAGTTCGTCACCGCTGGGGGGACAGGGGACAAGCAGGGCCAGCACCGAGGAGCGACGGCAGCACAGCCTACTCTCTGGGGGTCCCCACCCCCTGTCCCCAGGGGTCCCCTCCGTCCCCGTGGTTTATTGGGGGAACACAGAGCCCAACGACCAGCCGCAGGGACAGGGGACGGGGAGCTGCCCCAGGGATGGGGACAGCACCGGGACACGCCGATACTCTTGGGGGTGCTGGCATGCGGGGGGGGGGCACCCTAACCATTGCCGCCCGGGATGACGAATGCACCGGGATGAGGGAGGCACCGGGATGGGGACGGCGCATGGAGGGGCCAGAGCCGGCGCGCGAACGCCGGGCTGCAGGACCACGCTTCGGCTTCAGGGCGGCAGCAGCGAAGGCGGCGGCGGCGGCGGCGCTGCTGCGCACCTGAGCGGTGCCGGCGCTGCAGTACCGCGATTCGGCCACGGGGCGGCAGCAGCGAGCAGCCGCCGGGCGGCGCGTGCACGGGGGCGGCACCGGCGCTGCAGGTCCGCGCTTTGCAGGCCCAGCGCCCGCCGGCACCGCGCACGTGGGGCGGCAGCGGCGTTTCCTTACCGGAACGAACCAACGAACGCGGCGGCATCACCCCGCAGGCACCACAGTACGGCATTGCCGTTACCGGCGGACGGCAGCGCGGAGAAAGGGGGCGCCACCGCGCATGCGCGGCTCAAGAGCTGCAGTACCCAGTTTTGGTCGCTCGGTGGCAGCAGCGAACAAAGGAGAGCGCGCCACTGCGCATGCGCGGCTGAAGCACTGCAGTACCGAATTCTGGTCGCTCGGTGGCAGCAGCGAGCAAAGAAAGGCGCGCCACTGCGCATGCGCGGCTCAAGAGCTGCAGTACCGAATTCTGGTCGCTCGGTGGCAGCAGCGAGCAAAGGAGAGCGCGCCACCGCGCATGCGCCGCTCAAGAGCCGCAGTACCCAGCTTTGGTCGCTCGGTGGCAGCAGCGAGCAAAGGAGAGCGCGCCACCGCGCATGCGCAGCTGAAGAGCTGCAATACCGAATTCTGGTCGCTCGGTGGCAGCAGCGAGCAAAGAAAGGCGCGCCACTGCGCATGCGCGGCTCAACAGCTGCAGTACCCAGTTTTGGTCACAGGGTGGCAGCAGCGAGCAAAGAAAAGCGCGCCACCGCGCATGCGCGGCTCAACAGCTGCAGTACCCAGCTTTGATCGCTCGGTGGCAGCAGCGAGCAGAGGAGCGCGCCCCACCGCGCATGCGCGGCTCAAGAGCTGCAGTACCCAATTCCGCCCGCCGGGTGCCACCGTCGCCTCACCGGCCCTTTCCCCTTCTCTCCGCCCAGTTCGTACCATCGAAAGACGGTAACTTCACAAGTCCCGTGGTGGTTTCTGCCCGTGCCCCCCAGCCCATTCCCCGGGGAGGAGAAGCAGCACAGGGAACCTGTGGAACAGGTTTCTTTCTAACCCGGAGGAAGCCCCAGGGATCGCTGTCTCGGTCTGCAGGTGGCATCGGGGTTGTGGGAGTGACAGCGGCGACTCAACAGATGCTGGAGAGAGATTTAAAAAAAATAAGGCCACACGGGTGACACCCTGAGAGCAGGGGAGGGGCAGCTATGTCCATCAGGAAACCGCGCTTCTGAGCAGACCCGGTGCCAGCGGCTGACCTGCAAACAACGAGCGATACGCTGGTGGTCCTGGGGCTGTGTTGCGGTGTTTGCACCTTTCCTCGCCTCTGTGCTATCAGCACTCTGCTCTCCTCATCCTGCACACGCGCAGGGCTTGCCACTTGGAGGAGAGACACTGCACGACGTCACTTACCACCCTGCCCTCCAGCGTGCAAAGGAATTAGAAATGAGGCAGGGAAAGCCAAGAGGCCTGCTGGTGTATTAGGCGTCCTCAGCAGTTGACCGTAGAGCCCGGCAGGTTCCATCCTTGCTCTGTGCTTTTGTAGCTTGAACCCCCGATTGTTTTGCCATCGAGACTGCAAGGCGAGGAATACGCCTCTACTTGAACAAGCAAGACCCCTGCCAAATAGCTGAGCTGTGCGCAGTGATAGGCGGCTGCCTGTGACCGACACCTTTTTCTGCTAAAACCAGAGCACGCTTCCCTTGTGAAGAGCCATCGGCAGTACAGAACGGACCTGAGCTCTCCTTGCACCGGCTCCCCAGAGAACGGCGTCTCAGTTCGACTGAAGCGTGCAGCAGCCTGTCGTCATCCCAGCCCCTCGCCCTCGAGCAAGCGGCTGCCTGTAGCAGCGGCAGAACCGCTGCTGCGCAGAGGGGAAAGGAATGGCTTGGCCTCAAGCTCTGCGGGCTGCCTGTGGCCCCTGCGGAGCCGACGACCTCGGCAGCCCATACAAAGGGCGAAGCTAGCAGCCTGAGAAGGAGTCACAGGGTGCTGCAGCTCCTGCCACAACCCGCCTTCCCAGCCTGCTGCTGGAGCACAAGGCACTTGAAAGCAGCAGGAAAGAACAAGGATGGCAAGATGGCAGGAATAACACGGAGAGCCTAAAGCGTTTAGCCAGCAGGGCTTGCAACTCACCTTGTGCCGTGGTTGAATCCCAGCTGGCAACTCAGCACCACACAACCGCTCACTCGCTCCCCCCTCAGTGGGAGGGGGGAGAGAATTGGAAGGGCAAAAGTGAAAAAACTCCACTTGTAAGGAAAAGGGGGGAAAAAAACCCCAAACAACAGAGCGAAAAACCCCACACAGACAAGCGGTACAAATGAAAACAATGGCTCACCGCCAACCGCCCGATGCCCAGCCAGCCGCAGCCCAGCAGCGGCCCCCCCGCCAACCGCCCCCCGAGTTTTATTTCCTGACGCCACAGGGTCTGGAACATCCCCTGAGTCCGCCGGGGTCAGCTCTCCCAGCGGTGCCCCCTCCCAGGCCCTCGCGCACCCCCAGCCCGCTCGCCGGCAGGGCGGGGCGAGGAGCAGCACAGCCCCCGGCGCGGTGCAAGCGCTGCGCAGCGGGAACTCACGCAGCCCCGCGTCACCGACGCCGTTTGCAGCACAAACCCAAAACGCAGGAGGAGGGAGAGCGGGGTGGGAGTGGGGTGTGGGGGAGCGGGAGGGGGGTGCCAGAGTTTGGGCGGGGGGCAACGGGCAGGTTGGCGGGGCAGGCAGCACCCCAGGGGTCCGGGGCAGAGGGGTTACGGGGAGGCAGTGCGGAACACGGGGGGTGGGAGGAGGGAGAGGAGAGAGGAGGGCAGTGCGGGCACGAGGTAGGAGGGCAGGGGATACGGGGGGCGCGTCACGGGGAAAACCTCGCACGGGGGGAAAAACGTCGCACGGGAAAGGCGGGGCGGACACCGGGAGGGGCGGGGGGGGACATGCGTGGGGGTGACCTACGCCAGGGGGTCCACCCGGGACCACCCACAGCAGAAAACTCGCCTGGGATGACCCGCAACAGATAATCCGTTCCCGATGACTGACCCTCGCTGGATAACCACGAGCGATGCCCCTCAAGTGGCTGGTGTTTCACCCCAAATCTTCCCCAAATCGGGGGGTGTTTTGCTTTTCCATAATATCAAAATTGGGGTTTTTTCCTTTTCCAAAACATTCCACCATTTGGAGGTTTTTCAACGCTTTTTCACAACAAAAATTGGTGGTTTTTGCTTTTTCGTTTTGTGCGTGAAAATGGGGTTTTTTTTGCTTTCCGGTTGCCCAAATCCAGGCGGATTTGGCTTTCCCGGGAGCTCCAAGTTGGGTATTTTTCCCCCAAAATTGCGGGCTTTTTTTTCGCCCACCCCTTGCCGGCCCCGAATTAGGGGGTTTGTGGTATTTTTAGGCCATGGCGGCAGGTCCCGCTCTGCGTGCGCAGCCCTGCAGGGGAAAGTCCCTGTTGGGGGAACTGGCCCCCAATCAGGATGGGAACAGGCGGAAAAGGAGAACAGGGAAGAGGCAGCTTTTGAAAGCGCTTTTATATCTTCAATAGAGAGGTGTTTCGGGGCGGGGGGGGTGGGTGGGTGGGTGGGTGGGTGGGTGGGTGTGTGTGTGTGTGTGTGTGTGTGTGTGTGTGTGTGTGTGTGTGTGTGTGTGTGTGTGTGTGTGTGTCGAATTTTAAAATCCTTTCTGTAAACAGGGTTTCTTTGCATTTTAAAAACCTTATTATCAGAGACATTTACACTTAATGTATTTACACATATCTCTCTATATATATTTAATGAATATATTTATGTTTCACTTATACCCCCCTATTTCCCACTTCTTATATATAATACCTGCTCAGACTATGGATCTGTTGACTTACATATTTTGAACACTTAAATGTCTTTATAGACTTCTCTATTTACACTTACATATATTTACACCTATATCTTTATAGACTTAGGTTTTAGACTTAGATGTCTATTTACACTTGTACATAATCTCTTAGATTACATATAATGTCTATGTAGACTCTCTATGTAACACGTAGTAAGTGTAGATAGCGGTATCTATTCAGACCTTTTTCTATTTTAAATTCCTTCATGTATAAAATGTATCATCCTTTTTGCATTTGGAAGTTCTTTATTTTTTGATTTATAGAGACGTGAGTTATTTTTGTATCTTAAAACCCTATATACATCTTTCGAATTTTTTTATACTCTAAAATCCTTTATATAATAGGGCAGATATAGGTCCTTATTTTGAAATCCTTTTGTACGTATAAATTAATATTATTTTTCAATATACGTAACAAGGAGAGATTTTTTTCTATTTCGAGGCCTCACAGATATATTTACAGTTTTTAAAAATTTTTGAACCCCCCCCCATGAATTTTCAGGCAATTTGGGCTGTGACCCCCTTTGGGGGGGGGGGGGGGACACGGACCCCCATGACCCCCCATTCCCCACTCACCTGCTCCTCCACGGCATCATCACCCCCGTGGTGATGCTGGGGTGCCCCAAATGACATCATCACCCCTCCAGGCCCCCCAACCCCCCCTTTTTATTCACCCCCCCAAAAAGACACAAAACGAGGGAAACGGCCCCAACCGGCAGCTCGTTACTTTAATAATGCCGTTTACGTATGTACGCACGCACCCCCGCCAAAAAGGGGGGCTCTGCTAGAAAGATAAAGGAGGGGCGGCCCCCCCAAACGCTTGCAGCCCCCCCCAGCCCCCGTCCCGCAGGCTGCCAGCCGGCCCCTCACCCTCAGCACGCCCAACGACCGGCAGGCAAACCTGGGCCGGGGGTCTCTCCTGAGCACCACGGGACGCTCACAGCGAGGCATCTGAAAAACAAAAATCCCAACGGATATTTCAGCACGTTAAAAAAACAGCACCGAAGGCAGCAGAGGAATTCGGTCAGGACAAGGGAGAGGGTAGCAGTCGAGCTAAAGGAGGGTGCCAGGCAAACGGGTCAGCTCGAAATACAACGCCGCCTTTAAAAGCTCAAGCGATTCGAACGCTTAAAATCAGCGTGAAGACTAATTGACACAATTCTGAACACGTTCTTCGCAGAGAAGTAAATGCTCTCGCTGGTGTCGGAAAACGCCTCGTCCCTTCCTTACAGCACCGCTGCAGGGAGATAACCCCGTGAGGCTGCAGGACAAGGGCGCGCCGTAATCAGCATCTACGCTCACGGATCCACCGCCGCAGCTCCAGCCCTTGCGCTGCTGCTGCTGCTGCTGCGCATCTCGCTCGCTTGGCCGATAAAGCTGAAAGTGAAGCGTAAAACTTTGAAGAGTAAAATGAAAAAGAAAGAACAAATCTCAGCAATTCATTTTATGCTAAAAAGGCGTGCGCACGCTTACAGACGTACAATGAGAAGACTCGTACTATAAAAATATTTGATTTTCCTTTTGCGTTCATTGAAATTGCGTAGCTGTGAATTCATACCGTTAAATTATCTACCTCCAAGCTACACAGCTATCGTTTGACCAGGGGTTTTGCGTGTGTGACATGACTAGGAGGGACGCCTGGCCAGCTGCGCCGAGACCGATGCTACCGAACTGCCGGGGAAACGCGCCGTCGAAAGCGAGACAGAAATAAAGTGCTTCAGAGCACTCTGCCAAAAGATCAGGAAAAAAGCCCCTAACGTTCAGTTGCCTCTCTTTTTAAACGTTTAGAGCAACTACCCAACTGCTTAAGCACACCTAATAAATTATACACTACAGCTATTTGGCAGTTGCAGTTTAAACAACGCAAGTCAGTTTGGAAATTAGACAATTTTAACTTTCTTTTTAAAATTTCATTTATGATAGAAAAATCAGTGAGATAAGAGATCTCCCATACGGTTTTACTTTTTTTGGGGGGGGGGGGGGGGGGGGGGGGGGCAGGCGGTGGGGAATATCAAATCCCCGGTGCTGCAATACATCAGGCTACCAAAAAGGACTGGCAGGTTTGCTAACGCTGTTGGCTGTACCCAAGCGTGCGGAGGAACGCGTCTTTACGATCTCTCGACCGTTACACCCGAGAACCAAAGATCAGCCATACGTCGACTATTGGAAGATGTGCTGCGCTTGGGTCCTTGCAAGGAAATCGACTTAACTCCTTTTTTTTTTTCCAGAGAGAGTGAAAAGTCTCCTTGCGGATGACTTCTACTGCCAAGCACGTCATCTCTGAAGATCCATTCTGATGGGAAGTTTGTAAAAGGCAACTCCTTTGAATGAAAAAGATTTCCATTCTGGAAAATCTCTTTCCAACCGAAGTCAAAATTACGCGCTGCAGGTTAGGAAAAAGGACATTAGAGAATCAGTAACTCACCGAAAACACATCAGGACTCTCTGTCGCTAGTTACGAGGCTGCTACCGCTTCTCGGGAAAGCCTGGAAAACACACCGAAGCGACGCCGATTTGTCCCGTGTTGTCCACGCCTCTTCTTTGACCTTGATTGCTTTTAGCACAGATGCCAGTATCTCAGTAAGGTTTTCGAGTGCTCCTGTAAGGTATTTTAAACACTGACTGACTGAAAAAGCATAAAGCTTTTATCGGGAAAACAAAGCCTGTTTCTCCCGAACGTCCGAACTCTTACAAACGGTTCCTTTCCTCTTCTAGTCCAACATTATTTTCACAGCACCCTTTAATAGCAAGCGCACAGAAACAGAAGACTCTGCTTTCAGGAAGAGAAAATAGACGAAGGAAAGCAAGCCTTGAATAGGCGTACCACGCTCCAGAACAGACCTTTATTTTTAGTATTTGTGTTAAAATATTTCATGTTAAAAAAATCAGATAGAAGGAGAGCTGCCACATTCTTCGTGTTAACTGTAAAGTCCACACTACAAGCACCTTAGGAAAAATGCAGACACACATCACAGGCATACCTTGTACTTGCAGACCACTATGGATCCTTTCCATCCGTCTCGTACTTTCACGGCAGTTGACATTCTGCTGAGAGGAAAGGAAAAAAAAAAAAAAAAAACACAAACACGTTTAGCACAAAGCTTCCTTTTCTGTGAAGACTACAACTGAGTGGAGGAGAAAGTATTTTGCATCATCTTTGGTGCAGTTGTTGAGACAGGCCACTAGAGCTTCTGCATGTTTTAGACAACCGTGCCTTTTCTTTTGGCTCATCGGCAGCTTTAGAACTCACTTGCCTAGAGACGCGCAGGTGACAGGCACAGACACCTACGTACGTTTTCTCAAGCCTAAGTAGAGCCGCGATTTCCTCACCCGATACGTCCCAAGTTGAGTATTTTTGTTAAAGAGTACGGCAACCCGTCTGTCCTCGCGAACTCGCTGCAAAAGAGGAATCCTTTTTTCCAGGCCGTTTCTCCAAACGGTTGAGATCTTTGAAAACTGCAGTTGTGCCACCAAACCTGCTCAGGGTCCCTCCCAACCTTCGACCATCGTTAGATTTAACAGGCACACGCTCTATTCCGTCTTCCAACAGCAAAAATACATAACGCCCCCAGACCCCTAGCGCAACCCTACGGACGTCCACACACACCTCGCTGTTTTGATGAGGAGCCACTGAGCACCCCTGCGAGCACAGCGGGATCATGCGCAAGACCAGCGTCCTGGTTTCGGCTGGGATAGAGTTAATTCTCTTCCTGGTAACTGGTATAGCGCTGTGTTTTAGATTTAGGACGAGAAAAACGTGGATAACACGCTGATGTTTTAGTTGTGGCTAAGTAGCGCTTACGCTAGTCGGGGACTTTTCAGCTTCTCATGCCCTGCCAGCGAGAAGCTGGGAGGGACCTTAGCCAGGACAGATGACCCAAACCGGCCAAAGGGACAGTCCGTACCATATGACGTCACGCTCAGTACATAAGCTGGGGGAGTTGGCCGGGCGGCGGCGACTGCCGCTCGGGGACCGGCTGGGCATCAGTCGGCGGGCGGTGAGCAATCGCATTGTGCGCCGCTTATTTTGTATATTCTTTTATCGTTACGATTGTTTCCCCTTCCTGTTCTGTCCCATTAAACTGTCTTTACTTCACCCCACGAACTTCACTTTTTTTTCCGATTCTCTCCCCCACCCCACTTTGGGGGCAGGGGGAGCGAGCGAGCAGCTGCGTGGTGTTTAGCTGCCTGCCGGGTTAAACCACAACAACCAGCTTCACCTACGCCGATTTCAGCGAATGCAGCTTCTGAAGCTTTAAACTGAAAACCGTATCTTGACACTTTGCCGCGGCAGAAACGATCCGTAACTAGAACTCTACAAAAACGCAGTAACGCACATTGCAAACCCACAGCAGCGACAGCTTCAGAAATATTTCTACCGGGAACAAGGGAGAAAAACAATACAGTTTCATCTCACGCACAGGAAAGCAGCAGGCAGAGAAAAGGGTCGGCATTCGTAGCCCTTGCAGAACGCAGGCATTCTCCTTCCATTCCTAAACCCGCCTCTTAGGTCGAAACATCACAACACTACTACGGCAATATCGAGAGCAGGGAACAGCAGCCCTGCCGCTGGATGTGCTACTGACTGATGCTATTTACGTAGCAGGACACCTAGACAGAGGGGCACGTTTTTCCACACACAACCCTGAACTTCCTGAAAATTTAAGTTTACCAAAACGAGCCATTTGGAACACATTGCCAAACAATGTTTGGCAATAAAACTTTGATGTGTTTGACACACACAAATTTGGGGTAACTCGCTACTTGCTTCCTGCTGTTGTTGTTCTTCCTTCAGAAATTCTACTTGTAGCCAAGTTATTCGCTACCGGTTCAAGCATTTACCTTCCAGGTATTACCAGCACATCTACACAGGCGAGGAACTAAATCGCTCTTCTAAAACTACCCGAGTGAAAATTACAGCCACGAAAGAGGAGTGACAGAGAAGAAAAGGAGAGGTCAGGCAGCAAGAGAGCTCTGCAGGCTGCCACCAGTCAACATCGCACTCTTTTTAAAAAAAAAAAAAAACACAAACCAAAAAATAACACAAACACAAAAAGCCCACAAAAACCAACAACAAAACAAAACCTTGACGTTGTACCTTTTTTTTCTTTTGGAGCTCGTCCCTGTCTCAGCAGATTGTCTCGTCAGAGCATGAAATGCAGGTGATCCGTATCCCGATGACATCTGCACGCGATGAACACGTGTTCAGAAATAGTCCAGATCTGTAAGACCGGTGTCATTTGTGTGGTTTTAATAATCATAACTCCGTTTTATTGACCGATGCATTTGCGAGGAAACTAAGTAACTTTTAAACGTAGCCTCTCCTTGGGCAGAAAAATGCGTTAGGGAGTGAAAAAAATGATGATTCAGAGCTCCCAACCATGACGGAGCAGCGGGGAAATTAACGAAAGTGAAGGCCAACAGCAGCAACACGAAGCGACATTTGGCTTTAATTCTGATCACGTACTTAAGTGGCTCTCCAAGTCTATGCCTCGAGCCTATGAATGACTAGCCCTTTTTCGGAAGGACCAACTTTTTTCCTTAAAAGTCCTAGACTGAAGACTCCACTGAACAGAACGTGGATTGAGCCACAGGACAACGTGCCGTCAACACTCTCAGGAAAAAAAAATATCAAGTAAAAATCAAGTTTAAATATCAGTTTCCATCGTGTCTCATTCATTCCGTTTCTAGTGATACCTGGGTGCTCCAAAATTCACTCTCCTGACACCACGTAGTACTACAAATTGAGTTATGCCTATAAAAATAAAAGGCTATTTCCAACCTGCCCATAAAATCAGTATGAACAAACAGAAGAGAAACACTTGAACTTAAAGAAGGACACAGGCAGCTCTTAATTTTTCGTAGATGAAAGCTCATTCTTTTCCCTGAAAGGAAAACACTCGTAACTACCCAGGGTTAGTTACGCTAACGAGGGTACGTAGGCACGCTCTGTTCACGGCAATTGTTCATCAGCTTTTCTGCACCAGCAGCAAATTTGCCTTTTCCCTGGGTTTAACGGGGAGCACCTGCAGCGACCTTGAACGCGCCAATGTTTCTCCCGGCTCCCCCGGCCCCACACGTGCCATCACCTGAGCAGCAAGCGGCGTCAACCACGCAGGATTTTCTTCACGTGACGCAGAAGGTGACGCTGGGAAAAGAGGAGGCACAAAATGAACCTGTTTGTCACACCCAGCCAACGGCGAAAACCCAGGGAAGGATTCTGCCGTGCGGGGCCGGGCTGTGCACCCCGGGAGCTCCAGCCGGCCGGTTTCGCTCCCCTTTGCCGGGTACCGGGGAGACACCGCCGCCTCGTGCTGCCGCCTGCCCCCCGGGGGACCTCGCTTCAGCCCTCGGGAACGGGACCGGGAGAGACCCTCCACGCAAAGAGAGCGGATCCACGCGTGGCGTGGATTTAATCCCCGAGGGAAGAGCCCGGGCTCCCCGCTAGCAGAAGGACAACTCGCCTCCCTGCCGCTCGGAGCGCCTTGCCGGGGACAGCCCTGCCTGCGCCTGGCTGCTCTTCAGCCGTGCTGGGAGTGCAGTCTGGCCGACGGATGCTCCGGCAAACAGACACTGCAGCGAATCGCAGCTCCCGCTCGTTACAGCTGCTGGTAATTTTGCCTCTGGCTAAGGCATGCCCCAGACAGCGGACACCCCGTCTCGTTCCAGCTCCTGCTTGCGACGGTTCTGGCTAATTGAAGCTCCAGCTCTGCACCGTTGATTTCAGCTCCTTCTCCTTACAAGCTCCAGCTATTTGCAACAGCCTGGGCTTTTGACAAGGTCGTAAACCAATCGCCGTCAAAACTCGACTATTAGGATTAAATATCATAGTTGGACATTGTATAAACATTAATTAGTTTGTACGACTAATCAGTTAATAACTATTCGAAGCAGTCGACAAGCAAGAGCTGGACTCGAAGAGGGCGTGCGGGGTCTGAAAAGCAGAGACCACCTCTTCCCCCCAGAGACCACCGCAGACATTGAGTTGGGCCTGGTGCGTGCCGGCCTCCTGCACTTCGGGGTCCAGCAGGACCAGAGCCCCTCCCCCCGGGGAGGGTCCACGCACCCTGCCCACCCCCTGCTTTCCCCCGCAGCCCCCAATGCCCTCCCAGCCCCCCGCACAAACGGCCAAACCGGCTTCTGCTTTGGGCCCCCAAACCAGCTCACTTGGCACCCATTTCTGAGCCCAAAAACCCAGCTGCTGCGCCTGTTCTCAAAGCCCAAAGATGCCCCCGGGGAGGGCAAGCGCTTGTGTGATGCTTCGGGCAGAAACGGGGCTGAAAGGTCCGATCCCGGTGCCGGGGGAGCAGAGGCGAGCTGGCTGGGACCAGCTTTTGCTCCTGGAACGACCCCAAGTCCCTGCTCCGAGGGCTTCCCCTTGGGGCCCTGGGGTGGACCTGTCCCTCCCCTTCAAATGCTCCAGCAGTTTCGGGGGCAGAAGGCCGTTTCTAAGCCCTCTCTCCAGCAGCTCCTCCCTCGACTCGGCCCGTGAAGCCCCCAGGCTCGAGCACCTCGCTGGGGCGGGCGGCCTCCATTGCCTACAGGCTGCCCGTCTGCCTGCAGGGAGGGCTGGGGGGTGCCCGGCCCCACGGGGCGACAGTGGGGACTCGCAGGGAGGGTCTGTTTGCACACAGCGCCCACCCCGCCCCCCCGCCCCGGCCCCACTGCGCGGCCCCCCTAGGGCACACAGCCCCGCCCCCCAGCCCCACTCCCCAGATGCTCACAGCCCCTCCTCCGCCTGGAGCCCCCCCAGCCCCCGTCCCCGGAGCCTGCAGGACCGCCCACCCCCCCGCCACAGCCCCACTCCTCGGCTCCCCGGGCCCGCGGCCCCTCACACTCACGCTGCGCCGCCGCCTCGGTGCAGAGCCCGCCGCGCGCCCCGTTGAAATACCCTCCGCAGCCAATCAGCGCGCGGCTCCACCGGACCGCCCGCGCGGGGCACGCCGGGAGTTGTAGTCCCCGCCCCGGGACCGCGCATGCGCACGGCGCCTCGTGCAGCCCGGCTGTCTCTACATCGACACCCGTACAATGGAGGTGATCGTGCACCGACCCTGGTGCAACCCTTGTGCCCCCCCATGCTCGCAGCCCCTCCCCGGTGTTTGCAAGCGCCTCCCAGCCCCAGGACCCCCGGTGCTCACAGCACCCGACCACACCATTTTCCAGCCCCGTGGGAGCCCCAAGCCCCACTCTCAAGCCCCGCCAGGACCCACAGCTCCACTCCCCAGCTCCTTGGGGGACTGCAGCCCCCGCCCCCAGCCCCACTCCCCAGCCCCCCTAGGACGAACAGCCCCCCCTCCCCGGCCCCCTCCGGGACGCACAGCCCCCCCCCAGCCCCCCTCCCCGGCCCCCCCGGGACGCACAGCCCCCCCCCAGCCCCCCTCCGGGACGCACAGCCCCCCCCGGCCCCCCTCCCCGGCCCCCTCCGGGACGCACAGCCCCCCCCGGCCCCCCTCCCCGGCCCCCTCCGGGACGCACAGCCCCCCCCGGCCCCCCTCCCCGGCCCCCTCCGGGACGCACAGCCCCCCCCGGCCCCCCTCCCCGGCCCCCTCCGGGACGCACAGCCCCCCCCGGCCCCCCTCCCCGGTCCCCCCGAGACGCACAGCCCCCCTCCTCAGTCCCCCGGGGGGTCCCCAGCCTCCCGCCAGCCCGCCGTGCCCGCGGCACCTCAGACTGCCGCCGCCGCCGCCGCCGCCGCCGCCGCCGCCGCCGCCGCCGCCGCCGCCGCCGCCGCCGCCGCCGCCGCCGCCGCCGCCGCCGCCGCCGCCTGGGTGCAGAGCCCGCCGCGCGCCCCGTTGAAATATCCTCCGCAGCCAATCAGCGCGCGGCTCCTCCGGGCCGCCTGCGGGGGGCACGCCGGGAGTTGTAGTCCCCGCCCCGGAAGTGCGCATGCGCACGGCGCCTTGTGCACTGCGGGTGCCTGCGCAGGGACCTCCCTGCAACGGTGGGGATTGTGCAGGGACCTTTGCGCAGCGGGGGGTCGGTGTGTGGAGACACCCATGCAATGGGGGGGGCAGTGCAGGAAGACCCTTATGCAATTGGTTGGTGTGCAGGGGACCCTCGTGCAATGGCGGGCAGGTGCACGGGGACCCTTGTGCGATGGTGGGGATTGTGCAGGACCCTCGTGTGACAGTGGTGGTTATTTTTCTCGGCAGTACCCTTGGGTTCGGGAGCAAAACAGCCGGTGCCTGAAACCACTGGGGTGTTTTGACTGCTGCTGAGCAGCCTCGAGGCCGCCTCTGGTTCCCACATGGCTCCCATGGTGCGCGTGGACCCTCCTGCAACGGGTGCAGGTGTGCAAGGAGGGTGATCCGGGGTAGGGGTCCCTCTCTGGAGGCACCCAGCTCGAGCTGGCACCTAAGAACTAATCAAGGAGTAATGAGGAACCTTCTCTTGCACCTGACGTTAACCAGCGGGATCCCAGGGTCAGACCCTGTTACGGTGATTGGACCCTGGGGAGGTGGCAGAGGGTGCCCTGGACAGGTTGGGGGGGTTCCCTGGGGAGGAGGGGAGCCCCCACCCCCCTGACTGTGGGCACTCCCCCCAAGGAGCAGAGCATGGTGCAAGACTTTAGGGAGGATGAGGGCTAGCAGGTCCCCGAGATGGCAGTGCCGGCTCTTCCCAGTGTCTCCCCAGTGCTGGAGGGGGTGTGCGTGTGTGTGTCTCATGACCATGGGGATGGGGGGGGGGCGGCCTCAGGATGGGGCAGGGGGGGAATCCTGGGGTCCGGGAGGGACCCTGGGAGTGGGGTAGGTAGGGGGACATTGGGGGACAGAGGTGTCTCTCGGGAGATTGAGGACACCATGTGGGGAGTTGAGACTGGGAGGGATGACCCTGGGGAGGTGGGGGGCACCGCGGGGAGAAGGGATCCCACCCCCGACACCTGCAGCCACCCCCAGGGGCAGCTGGGACCCCGACCCGCTGGGGGACCAGGATGGGAACGATGGGGACTCACTCATGGATACTGCACAGGTAATAAAATAGTTCATGCTGCACCCTGTTGTAGGGTCTCTGGGGTGCCCTGGGCGCCGAGTCCCCATGACAGCCGGCCCTTCCCGGGGGTCCCCAGGCTGCCGGGTTCCTCTGGCCCCAGCCGGCGGGAGCTGTGTCCTCCCAGCCGCTGGCCACGCAATGGCAGCACCGACCCACGGCCACGCGGAGACAGGGCTGGGGACAGGGCCGGGGTTGCCTGCGCTCCACCTGGGTCTGCAGGGCTCGGGCAGGGGGGACCCGGCATCCTGCAGCTCCGCTCCCACCCTGGGGACCCCAAACACCCCCGGGGGTGCGTCGCTGTCCCTGTCGCTGGTGGCAACCGGCATGGGGGGAAGGTGACAGTGAGGGTCCCCGCCAGTGGCCCGGAGTTCGTCACCGCTGGGGGGACAGGGGACAAGCAGGGCCAGCACCGAGGAGCGACGGCAGCACAGCCTACTCTCTGGGGGTCCCCACCCCCTGTCCCCAGGGGTCCCCTCCGTCCCCGTGGTTTATTGGGGGAACACAGAGCCCAACGACCAGCCGCAGGGACAGGGGACGGGGAGCTGCCCCAGGGATGGGGACAGCACCGGGACACGCCGATACTCTTGGGGGTGCTGGCATGCGGGGGGGGGGCACCCTAACCATTGCCGCCCGGGATGACGAATGCACCGGGATGAGGGAGGCACCGGGATGGGGACGGCGCATGGAGGGGCCAGAGCCGGCGCGCGAACGCCGGGCTGCAGGACCACGCTTCGGCTTCGGGGCGGCAGCAGCGAAGGCGGCGGCGGCGGCGGCGCTGCTGCGCACCTGAGCGGTGCCGGCGCTGCAGTACCGCGATTCGGCCACGGGGCGGCAGCAGCGAGCAGCCGCCGGGCGGCGCGTGCACGGGGGCGGCACCGGCGCTGCAGGTCCGCGCTTTGCAGGCCCAGCGCCCGCCGGCACCGCGCACGTGGGGCGGCAGCGGCGTTTCCTTACCGGGACGAACCAACGAACGCGGCGGCATCACCCCGCAGGCACCACAGTACGGCATTGCCGTTACCGGCGGACGGCAGCGCGGAGAAAGGGGGCGCCACCGCGCATGCGCGGCTCAAGAGCTGCAGTACCCAGTTTTGGTCGCTCGGTGGCAGCAGCGAACAAAGGAGAGCGCGCCACTGCGCATGCGCGGCTGAAGCACTGCAGTACCGAATTCTGGTCGCTCGGTGGCAGCAGCGAGCAAAGAAAGGCGCGCCACTGCGCATGCGCGGCTCAAGAGCTGCAGTACCCAGTTTTGGTCACAGGGTGGCAGCAGCGAGCAAATAAAAGCGCGCCACCGCGCATGCGCGGCTCAACAGCTGCAGTACCCAGCTTTGATCGCTCGGTGGCAGCAGCGAGCAGAGGAGCGCGCCCCACCGCGCATGCGCGGCTCAAGAGCTGCAGTACCCAATTCCGCCCGCCGGGTGCCACCGCCGCCTCACCGGCCCTTTCCCCTTCTCTCCGCCCAGTTCGTACCATCGAAAGACGGTAACTGCTTACTGGCGGTACTGGGCTTAGATTTCCCTGCCCTTTTCCCACTCGCGGCCCGGGCACTAATCTTCATCGCCTCTGTACCAAAAAGCACCCGGTGGCCCCAGCATTTCAGTCCTTTCCCTTTGGCCGCTTTACAAGTCCCGTGGTGGTTTCTGCCCGTGCCCCCCAGCCCATTACCCGGGGAGGAGAAGCAGCACAGGGAACCTGTGGAACAGGTTTCTTTCTAACCCGGAGGAAGCCCCAGGGATCGCTGTCTCGGTCTGCAGGTGGCATCGGGGTTGTGGGAGTGACAGCGGCGACGCAACAGATGCTGGAGAGAGATTTAAAAAAAATAAGGCCACACGGGTGACACCCTGAGAGCAGGGGAGGGGCAGCTATGTCCATCAGGAAACCGCGCTTCTGAGCAGACCCGGTGCCAGTGGCTGACCTGCAAACAACGAGCGATACGCTGGTGGTCCTGGGGCTGTGTTGCGGTGTTTGCACCTTTCCTCGCCTCTGTGCTATCAGCACTCTGCTCTCCTCACCCTGCACACGCGCAGGGCTTGCCACTTGGAGGAGAGACACTGCACGACGTCACTTACCACCCTGCCCTCCAGCGTGCAAAGGAATTAGAAATGAGGCAGGGAAAGCCAAGAGGCCTGCTGGTGTATTAGGCGTCCTCAGCAGTTGACCATAGAGCCCGGCAGGTTCCATCCTTGCTCTGTGCTTTTGTAGCTTGAACCCCCGATTGTTTTGCCATCGAGACTGCAAGGCGAGGAATACGCCTCTACTTGAACAAGCAAGACCCCTGCCAAATAGCTGAGCTGTGCGCAGTGATAGGCGGCTGCCTGTGACCGACACCTTTTTCTGCTAAAACCAGAGCACGCTTCCCTTGTGAAGAGCCATCGGCAGTACAGAACGGACCTGAGCTCTCCTTGCACCGGCTCCCCAGAGAACGGCGTCTCAGTTCGACTGAAGCGTGCAGCAGCCTGTCGTCATCCCAGCCCCTCGCCCTCGAGCAAGCGGCTGCCTGTAGCAGCGGCAGAACCGCTGCTGCGCAGAGGGGAAAGGAATGGCTTGGCCTCAAGCTCTGCGGGCTGCCTGTGGCCCCTGCGGAGCCGACGACCTCGGCAGCCCATACAAAGGGCGAAGCTAGCAGCCTGAGAAGGAGTCACAGGGTGCTGCAGCTCCTGCCACAACCCTCCTTCCCAGCCTGCTGCTGGAGCACAAGGCACTTGAAAGCAGCAGGAAAGAACAAGGATGGCAAGATGGCAGGAATAACACGGAGAGCCTAAAGCGTTTAGCCAGCAGGGCTTGCAACTCACCTTGTGCCGTGGTTTAATCCCAGCTGGCAACTCAGCACCACGCAACCGCTCACTCGCTCCCCCCTCAGTGGGAGGGGGGAGAGAATTGGAAGGGCAAAAGTGAAAAAACTCCACTTGTAAGGAAAAGGGGGGAAAAAAACCCCAAACAACAGAGAGAAAAACCCCACACAGACAAGCGGTACAAATGAAAACAACGGCTCACCGCCAACCGCCCGATGCCCAGCCAGCCGCAGCCCAGCAGCGGCCCCCCCGCCAACCGCCCCCCGAGTTTTATTTCCTGACGCCACAGGGTCTGTAACACCCCCTGGGTCCGCCGGGGTCAGCTCTCCCAGCGGTGCCCCCTCCCAGGCCCTCGCGCACCCCCAGCCCGCTCGCCGGCAGGGCGGGGCGAGGAGCAGCACAGCCCCCGGCGCGGTGCAAGCGCTGCGCAGCGGGAACTCACGCAGCCCCGCGTCACCGACGCCGTTTGCAGCACAAACCCAAAACGCAGGAGGAGGGAGAGCGGGGTGGGAGTGGGGTGCGGGGGAGCGGGAGGGGGGTGCCAGAGTTTGGGCGGGGGGCAACGGGCAGGTTGGCGGGGCAGGCAGCACCCCAGGGGTCCGGGGCAGAGGGGTTACGGGGAGGCAGTGCGGAACACGGGGGGTGGGAGGAGGGAGAGGAGAGAGGAGGGCAGTGCGGGCACGAGGTAGGAGGGCAGGGGATACGGGGGGCGCGTCGCAGGGAAAACCTCGCACGGGAAAGGCGGGGCGGACACCGGGAGGGGCGGGGGGGGACATGCGTGGGGGTGACCTACGCCAGGGGGTCCACCCGGGACCACCCACAGCAGAAAACTCGCCTGGGATGACCCGCAACAGATAATCCGTTCCCGATGACTGACCCTCGCTGGATAACCACGAGCGATGCCCCTCAAGGGGCTGGTGTTTCACCCCAAATCTTCCCCAAATCGGGGGGTGTTTTGCTTTTCCATAATATCAAAATTGGGGTTTTTTCCTTTTCCAAAACATTCCACCATTTGGAGGTTTTTCAACGCCTTTTCACAACAAAAATTGGTGGTTTTTGCTTTTTCGTTTTGTGCGTGAAAATGGGGTTTTTTTTGCTTTCCGGTTGCCCAAATCCAGGCGGATTTGGCTTTCCCGGGAGCTCCAATTTTTCCCCCAAAATTGCGGGCTTTTTTTTCCCCACCCCTTGCCGGCCCCGAATTAGGGGTTTTGTGGTATTTTTAGGCCATGGCGGCAGGTCCCGCTCTGCGTGCGCAGCCCTGCAGGGGAAAGTCCCTGTTGGGGGAACTGGCCCCCAATCAGGATGGGAACAGGCGGAAAAGGAGAACAGGGAAGAGGCAGCTTTTGAAAGCGCTTTTATATCTTCAATAGAGAGGTGTTTCGGGGCGGGGTGTGTGTGTGTGTGTGTGTGTGTGTGTGTGTGTCGAATTTTAAAATCCTTTCTGTAAACAGGGTTTCTTTGCATTTTAAAAACCTTATTATCAGAGACATTTACACTTAATGTATTTACACATATCTCTCTATATATATTTAGTGAATATATTTATGTTTCACTTATACCCCCCTATTTCCCACTTCTTATATATAATACCTGCTCAGACTATGGATCTGTTGACTTACATATTTTGAACACTTAAATGTCTTTATAGACTTCTCTATTTACACTTACATATATTTACACCTATATCTTTATAGACTTAGGTTTTAGACTTAGATGTCTATTTACACTTGTACATAATCTCTTAGATTACATATAATGTCTATGTAGACTCTCTATGTAACACGTAGTAAGTGTAGATAGCGGTATCTATTCAGACCTTTTTCTATTTTAAATTCCTTCATGTATAAAATGTATCATCCTTTTTGCATTTGGAAGTTCTTTATTTTTTGATTTATAGAGACGTGAGTTATTTTTGTATCTTAAAACCCTATATACATCTTTCGAATTTTTTTATACTCTAAAATCCTTTATATAATAGGGCAGATATAGGTCCTTATTTTGAAATCCTTTTGTACGTATAAATTAATATTATTTTTCAATATACGTAACAAGGAGAGATTTTTTTCTATTTCGAGGCCTCACAGATATATTTACAGTTTTTAAAAATTTTTGAACCCCCCCCCATGAATTTTCAGGCAATTTGGGCTGTGACCCCCTTTGGGGGGGGGGGGACACGGACCCCCATGACCCCCCATTCCCCACTCACCTGCTCCTCCACGGCATCATCACCCCCGTGGTGATGCTGGGGTGCCCCAAATGACATCATCACCCCTCCAGGCCCCCCAACCCCCCCTTTTTATTCACCCCCCCAAAAAGACACAAAACGAGGGAAACGGCCCCAACCGGCAGCTCGTTACTTTAATAATGCCGTTTACGTATGTACGCACGCACCCCCGCCAAAAAGGGGGGCTCTGCTAGAAAGATAAAGGAGGGGCGGCCCCCCCAAACGCTTGCAGCCCCCCCCAGCCCCCGTCCCGCAGGCTGCCAGCCGGCCCCTCACCCTCAGCACGCCCAACGACCGGCAGGCAAACCTGGGCCGGGGGTCTCTCCTGAGCACCACGGGACGCTCACAGCGAGGCATCTGAAAAACAAAAATCCCAACGGATATTTCAGCACGTTAAAAAAACAGCACCGAAGGCAGCAGAGGAATTCGGTCAGGATAAGGGAGAGGGTAGCAGTCGAGCTAAAGGAGGGTGCCAGGCAAACGGGTCAGCTCGAAATACAACGCCGCCTTTAAAAGCTCGAGCGATTCGAACGCTTAAAATCAGCGTGAAGACTAATTGACACGATTCTGAACGCGTCCTTCGCAGAGAAGTAAACGCTCTCGCTGGTGTCGGAAAACGCCTCGTCCCTTCCTTACAGCACCGCTGCAGGGAGATAACCCCGTGAGGCTGCAGGACAAGGGCGCGCCGTAATCAGCATCTACGCTCACGGATCCACCGCCGCAGCTCCAGCCCTTGCGCTGCTGCTGCTGCTGCTGCGCATCTCGCTCGCTTGGCCGATAAAGCTGAAAGTGAAGCGTAAAACTTTGAAGAGTAAAATGAAAAAGAAAGAACAAATCTCAGCAATTCATTTTATGCTAAAAAGGCGTGCGCACGCTTACAGACGTACAACGAGAAGACTCGTACTATAAAAATATTTGATTTTCCTTTTGCGTTCATTGAAATTGCGTAGCTGTGAATTCATACCGTTAAATTATCTACCTCCAAGCTACACAGCTATCGTTTGACCAGGGGTTTTGCGTGTGTGACATGACTAGGAGGGACGCCTGGCCAGCTGCGCCGAGACCGATGCTACCGAACTGCCGGGGAAACGCGCCGTCGAAAGCGAGACAGAAATAAAGTGCTTCAGAGCACTCTGCCAAAAGATCAGGAAAAAAGCCCCTAACGTTCAGTTGCCTCTCTTTTTAAACGTTTAGAGCAACTACCCAACTGCTTAAGCACACCTAATAAATTATACACTACAGCTATTTGGCAGTTGCAGTTTAAACAACGCAAGTCAGTTTGGAAATTAGACAATTTTAACTTTCTTTTTAAAATTTCATTTATGATAGAAAAATCAGTGAGATAAGAGATCTCCCATACGGTTTTACTTTTTTGGGGGGGGGGCAGGCGGTGGGGAATATCAAATCCCCGGTGCTGCAATACATCAGGCTACCAAAAAGGACTGGCAGGTTTGCTAACGCTGTTGGCTGTACCCAAGCGTGCGGAGGAACGCGTCTTTACGATCTCTCGACCGTTACACCCGAGAACCAAAGATCAGCCATACGTCGACTATTGGAAGATGTGCTGCGCTTGGGTCCTTGCAAGGAAATCGACTTAACTCCTTTTTTTTTTTCCAGAGAGAGTGAAAAGTCTCCTTGCAGATGACTTCTACTGCCAAGCACGTCATCTCTGAAGATCCATTCTGATGGGAAGTTTGTAAAAGGCAACTCCTTTGAATGAAAAAGATTTCCATTCTGGAAAATCTCTTTCCACCCGAAGTCAAAATTACGCGCTGCAGGTTAGGAAAAAGGACATTAGAGAATCAGTAACTCACCGAAAACACATCAGGACTCTCTGTCGCTAGTTACGAGGCTGCTACCGCTTCTCGGGAAAGCCTGGAAAACACACCGAAGCGACGCCGATTTGTCCCGTGTTGTCCACGCCTCTTCTTTGACCTTGATTGCTTTTAGCACAGATGCCAGTATCTCAGTAAGGTTTTCGAGTGCTCCTGTAAGGTATTTTAAACACTGACTGACTGAAAAAGCATAAAGCTTTTATCGTGAAAACAAAGCCTGTTTCTCCCGAACGTCCGAACTCTTACAAACGGTTCCTTTCCTCTTCTAGTCCAACATTATTTTCACAGCACCCTTTAATAGCAAGCGCACAGAAACAGAAGACTCTGCTTTCAGGAAGAGAAAACAGACGAAGGAAAGCAAGCCTTGAATAGGCGTACCACGCTCCAGAACAGACCTTTATTTTTAGTATTTGTGTTAAAATATTTCATGTTAAAAAAATCAGATAGAAGGAGAGCTGCCACATTCTTCGTGTTAACTGTAAAGTCCACACTACAAGCACCTTAGGAAAAATGCAGACACACATCACAGGCATACCTTGTACTTGCAGACCACTATGGATCCTTTCCATCCGTCTCGTACTTTCACGGCAGTTGACATTCTGCTGAGAGGAAAGGAAAAAAAAAAAAAAACAACAAACACGTTTAGCACAAAGCTTCCTTTTCTGTGAAGACTACAACTGAGTGGAGGAGAAAGTATTTTGCATCATCTTTGGTGCAGTTGTTGAGACAGGCCACTAGAGCTTCTGCATGTTTTAGACAACCGTGCCTTTTCTTTTGGCTCATCGGCAGCTTTAGAACTCACTTGCCTAGAGACGCGCAGGTGACAGGCACAGACACCTACGTACGTTTTCTCAAGCCTAAGTAGAGCCGCGATTTCCTCACCCGATACGTCCCAAGTTGAGTATTTTTGTTAAAGAGTACGGCAACCCGTCTGTCCTCGCGAACTCGCTGCAAAAGAGGAATCCTTTTTTCCAGGCCGTTTCTCCAAACGGTCGAGATCTTTGAAAACTGCAGTTGTGCCACCAAACCTGCTCAGGGTCCCTCCCAACCTTCGACCATCGTTAGATTTAACAGGCACACGCTCTATTCCGTCTTCCAACAGCAAAAATACATAACGCCCCCAGACCCCTAGCGCAACCCTACGGACGTCCACACACACCTCGCTGTTTTGATGAGGAGCCACTGAGCACCCCTGCGAGCACAGCGGGATCATGCGCAAGACCAGCGTCCTGGTTTCGGCTGGGATAGAGTTAATTCTCTTCCTGGTAACTGGTATAGCGCTGTGTTTTAGATTTAGGACGAGAAAAACGTGGATAACACGCTGATGTTTTAGTTGTGGCTAAGTAGCGCTTACGCTAGTCGGGGACTTTTCAGCTTCTCATGCCCTGCCAGCGAGAAGCTGGGAGGGACCTTAGCCAGGACAGATGACCCAAACCGGCCAAAGGGACAGTCCGTACCATATGACGTCACGCTCAGTACATAAGCTGGGGGAGTTGGCCGGGCGGCGGCGACTGCCGCTCGGGGACCGGCTGGGCATCAGTCGGCGGGCGGTGAGCAATCGCATTGTGCGCCGCTTATTTTGTATATTCTTTTATCGTTACGATTGTTTCCCCTTCCTGTTCTGTCCCATTAAACTGTCTTTACTTCACCCCACGAACTTCACTTTTTTTTCCAATTCTCTCCCCCACCCCACTTTGGGGGCAGGGGGAGCGAGCGAGCAGCTGCGTGGTGTTTAGCTGCCTGCCGGGTTAAACCACAACAACCAGCTTCACCTACGCCGATTTCAGCGAATGCAGCTTCTGAAGCTTTAAACTGAAAACCGTATCTTGACACTTTGCCGCGGCAGAAACGATCCGTAACTAGAACTCTACAAAAACGCAGTAACGCACATTGCAAACCCACAGCAGCGACAGCTTCAGAAATATTTCTACCGGGAACAAGGGAGAAAAACAATACAGTTTCATCTCACGCACAGGAAAGCAGCAGGCAGAGAAAAGGGTCGGCATTCGTAGCCCTTGCAGGACGCAGGCATTCTCCTTCCATTCCTAAACCCGCCTCTTAGGTCGAAACATCACAACACTACTACGGCAATATCGAGAGCAGGGAACAGCAGCCCTGCCGCTGGATGTGCTACTGACTGATGCTATTTACGTAGCAGGACACCTAGACAGAGGGGCACGTTTTTCCACACACAACCCTGAACTTCCTGAAAATTTAAGTTTACCAAAACGAGCCATTTGGAACACATTGCCAAACAATGTTTGGCAATAAAACTTTGATGTGTTTGATACACACAAATTTGGGGTAACTCGCTACTTGCTTCCTGCTGTTGTTGTTCTTCCTTCAGAAATTCTACTTGTAGCCAAGTTATTCGCTACCGGTTCAAGCATTTACCTTCCAGGTATTACCAGCACATCTACACAGGCGAGGAACTAAATCGCTCTTCTAAAACTACCCGAGTGAAAATTACAGCCACGAAAGAGGAGTGACAGAGAAGAAAAGGAGAGGTCAGGCAGCAAGAGAGCTCTGCAGGCTGCCACCAGTCAACATCGCACTCTTTTTAAAAAAAAAAAAAAACACAAACCAAAAAATAACACAAACACAAAAAGCCCACAAAAACCAACAACAAAACAAAACCTTGACGTTGTACCTTTTTTTTCTTTTGGAGCTCGTCCCTGTCTCAGCAGATTGTCTCGTCAGAGCATGAAATGCAGGTGATCCGTATCCCGATGACATCTGCACGCGATGAACACGTGTTCAGAAATAGTCCAGATCTGTAAGACCGGTGTCATTTGTGTGGTTTTAATAATCATAACTCCGTTTTATTGACCGATGCATTTGCGAGGAAACTAAGTAACTTTTAAACGTAGCCTCTCCTTGGGGAGAAAAATGCGTTAGGGAGTGAAAAAAATGATGATTCAGAGCTCCCAACCATGACGGAGCAGCGGGGAAATTAACGAAAGTGAAGGCCAACAGCAGCAACACGAAGCGACATTTGGCTTTAATTCTGATCACGTACTTAAGCGGCTCTCCAAGTCTATGCCTCGAGCCTATGAATGACTAGCCCTTTTTCGGAAGGACCAACTTTTTTCCTTAAAAGTCCTAGACTGAAGACTCCACTGAACAGAACGTGGATTGAGCCACAGGACAACGTGCCGTCAACACTCTCAGGAAAAAAAAATATCAAGTAAAAATCAAGTTTAAATATCAGTTTCCATCGTGTCTCATTCATTCCGTTTCTAGTGATACCTGGGTGCTCCAAAATTCACTCTCCTGACACCACGTAGTACTACAAATTGAGTTATGCCTATAAAAATAAAAGGCTATTTCCAACCTGCCCATAAAATCAGTATGAACAAACAGAAGAGAAACACTTGAACTTAAAGAAGGACACAGGCAGCTCTTAATTTTTCGTAGATGAAAGCTCATTCTTTTCCCTGAAAGGAAAACACTCGTAACTACCCAGGGTTAGTTACGCTAACGAGGGTACGTAGGCACGCTCTGTTCACGGCAATTGTTCATCAGCTTTTCTGCACCAGCAGCAAATTTGCCTTTTCCCTGGGTTTAACGGGGAGCACCTGCAGCGACCTTGAACGCGCCAATGTTTCTCCCGGCTCCCCCGGCCCCACACGTGCCATCACCTGAGCAGCAAGCGGCGTCAACCACGCAGGATTTTCTTCACGTGACGCAGAAGGTGACGCTGGGAAAAGAGGAGGCACAAAATGAACCTGTTTGTCACACCCAGCCAACAGCGAAAACCCAGGGAAGGATTCTGCCGTGCGGGGCCGGGCTGTGCACCCCGGGAGCTCCAGCCGGCCGGTTTCGCTCCCCTTTGCCGGGTACCGGGGAGACACCGCCGCCTCGTGCTGCCGCCTGCCCCCCGGGGGACCTCGCTTCAGCCCTCGGGAACGGGACCGGGAGAGACCCTCCACGCAAAGAGAGCGGATCCACGCGTGGCGTGGATTTAATCCCCGAGGGAAGAGCCCGGGCTCCCCGCTAGCAGAAGGACAACTCGCCTCCCTGCCGCTCGGAGCGCCTTGCCGGGGACAGCCCTGCCTGCGCCTGGCTGCTCTTCAGCCGTGCTGGGAGTGCAGTCTGGCCGACGGATGCTCCGGCAAACAGACACTGCAGCGAATCGCAGCTCCCGCTCGTTACAGCTGCTGGTAATTTTGCCTCTGGCTAAGGCATGCCCCAGACAGCGGACACCCCGTCTCGTTCCAGCTCCTGCTTGCGACGGTTCTGGCTAATTGAAGCTCCAGCTCTGCACCGTTGATTTCAGCTCCTTCTCCTTACAAGCTCCAGCTATTTGCAACAGCCTGGGCTTTTGACAAGGTCGTAAACCAATCGCCGTCAAAACTCGACTATTAGGATTAAATATCATAGTTGGACATTGTATAAACATTAATTAGTTTGTACGACTAATCAGTTAATAACTATTCGAAGCAGTCGACAAGCAAGAGCTGGACTCGAAGAGGGCGTGCGGGGTCTGAAAAGCAGAGACCACCTCTTCCCCCCAGAGACCACCGCAGACATTGAGTTGGGCCTGGTGTGTGCCGGCCTCCCGCACTTCGGGGTCCAGCAGGACCAGAGCCCCTCCCCCCGGGGAGGGTCCACGCACCCTGCCCACCCCCTGCTTTCCCCCGCAGCCCCCAATGCCCTCCCAGCCCCCCGCACAAACGGCCAAACCGGCTTCTGCTTTGGGCCCCCAAACCAGCTCACTTGGCACCCATTTCTGAGCCCAAAAACCCAGCTGCTGCGCCTGTTCTCAAGGCCCAAAGATGCCCCCGGGGAGGGCAAGCGCTTGTGTGATGCTTCTGGCAGAAACGGGGCTGAAAGGTCCGATCCCGGTGCCGGGGGAGCAGAGGCGAGCTGGCTGGGACCAGCTTTTGCTCCTGGAACGACCCCAAGTCCCTGCTCCGAGGGCTTCCCCTTGGGGCCCTGGGGTGGACCTGTCCCTCCCCTTCAAATGCTCCAGCAGTTTCGGGAGCAGAAGGCCGTTTCTAAGCCCTCTCTCCAGCAGCTCCTCCCTCGACTCGGCCCGTGAAGCCCCCAGGCTCGAGCACCTCGCTGGGGCGGGCGGCCTCCATTGCCTACAGGCTGCCCGTCTGCCTGCAGGGAGGGCTGGGGGGTGCCCGGCCCCACGGGGCGACAGTGGGGACTCGCAGGGAGGGTCTGTTTGCACACAGTGCCCACCCCGCCCCCCCGCCCCGGCCCCACTGCGCGGCCCCCCTAGGGCACACAGCCCCGCCCCCCAGCCCCACTCCCCAGATGCTCACAGCCCCTCCTCCGCCTGGAGCCCCCCCAGCCCCCGTCCCCGGAGCCTGCAGGACCGCCCCGCCCCCCCGCCACAGCCCCACTCCTCGGCTCCCCGGGCCCGCGGCCCCTCACACTCACGCTGCGCCGCCGCCTCGGTGCAGAGCCCGCCGCGCGCCCCGTTGAAATACCCTCCGCAGCCAATCAGCGCGCGGCTCCACCGGACCGCCCGCGCGGGGCACGCCGGGAGTTGTAGTCCCCGCCCCGGACCGCGCATGCGCACGGCGCCTCGTGCAGCCCGGCTGGCTGTACATCGACACCCGTACAATGGAGGTGATCGTGCACCGACCCTGGTGCAACCCTTGTGCCCCCCATGCTCGCAGCCCCTCCCCGGTGTTTGCAAGCGCCTCCCAGCCCCAGGACCCCCGGTGCTCACAGCACCCGACCACACCATTTTCCAGCCCCGTGGGAGCCCCAAGCCCCACTCTCAAGCCCCGCCAGGACCCACAGCCCCACTCCCCAGCTCCTTGGGGGACTGCAGCCCCCGCCCCCAGCCCCACTCCCCAGCCCCCTAGGACACACAGCCCCACTCCTCAGCGCATCTAGGGCGCACAGCCCCGCCCAGCCCCCCTCCCCGGCCCCCTCCGGGACGCACAGCCCCCCCCAGCCCCCCTCCCCGGCCCCCTCCGGGACGCACAGCCCCCCTCCTCAGTCCCCCGGGGGGTCCGCAGACTGCCGCCGCCGCCGCCGCCGCCGCCGCCGCCGCCGCCGCCGCCGCCGCCGCCGCCGCCGCCGCCGCCGCCGCCGCCGCCTGGGTGCAGAGCCCGCCGCGCGCCCCGTTGAAATATCCTCCGCAGCCAATCAGCGCGCGGCTCCTCCGGGCCGCCCGCGGGGGGCACGCCGGGAGTTGTAGTCCCCGCCCCGGAAGTGCGCATGCGCACGGCGCCTTGTGCAGTGCGGGTGCCTGCGCAGGGACCCCCGTGCAACGGTGGTGATTGTGTTGTCCGAAAAGCGGATTCGTGCCCGGCGTGCAAGTAACCAATTCCACACGCTCAGGAGAGATATTGTTTTATTCAGGCCTGGGTGCTCGGTGGACTTGCCACAAATCAAGCGCACACGGTCTAATCACCTTTCTGTTTATATCCATGCTTCTCATACATATTTTAAGTTTCCTTGTTACATATTCGTTACATTTCCGAGAACTAATTATAATATTGCATCATCTTAAACACATGCACACTAAAGCCTTTAGGGTCTTCTTGGGGGTCTTGGGTGGTCTCTGGTGGTCGGCAGGGCAGTGAACTCTTCATGAACTTATTTCCTCTTTACCTTATAGGGTCGCAATTTGTCCCTGAGCCATGCTTGGACCACGTCTGTTTATAGTTTCCATAGCTAAAATTAATTATCACTACTTCCAAAACACACACCTGTTAGTTACCTAACTTCTAAGCAACAAGTCTTCATTGTTTAAAATTACAGAAGCGAGCAATATAGAATCCACAACAAACTAAACTACCTATCACCATAGTGTTCTTAAATTAAAACATAGACATCTTGATCTCCTCCAATCAAACACCCACTCACTAGCTTCATCATTCTGTTTTCTTATTAACTGGTCTTTTAACCCAGTTCTGGGTGAGGGCTATACACAGGATGATAACACTTTGAAGATTAATATTGATTAACAATTCCCCCCTTTGAGACTTATGATGTTAAGCATCATGAGTCTCACAATACTTATTTTCTACAAAAAGATACAAATTGAATCATACAACATATAATCATAACTAAAATAACGATCAGTACCACAAACAAAAATAATTGTCTAAGCCAATTTAAATTTGGAAGCCATGAGAACAACCAAGAAAAATCTAAATCCTTCCAGTTCTTTAAACCCATATGCCAAATCTTTTAATTGTTGGATTTTCTTCTCTACTAACTGTAAATTATCACTCAAATTAAAACAACACATTCCTTTAAATTCTTCACAACCATGATTGTGTCTTAAAAGTAAATAGTCAATTGCAGCCCTGTTTTCAAGTGTGGCTTCTCTTATTTGTGTCATTTCCATACCAATAGTCGAAAGTGCTTGGGAGGTATAATTTATATCTTTTCCTACCAAACAAGAACTATACATCCCTCCCACAAAATTCTCGGCTGCAATACAAAAGGAAGACATGTGGTTACTTCTCGGGCTAAAAGTTCCCAGATATTTCGATTTCTATAACAAAAATTGAGAATCAATCTGACTGATCGTTATTATTAACAACAACACATTCCACATCTTCCCTCTCTCTCTAATTTAATTCTGTTCAAAATCAAATTGTTACACTAATTTAGCAGCATCTCCAGTATCTCATTGAACATGCCGCAAAGTTAACTTCAATGGTTCCTTAAATACAGATGTCCACAGTCCAGGTGGAATTTTCTTAATCCTCGTATAATGAATCCAAGAATCTATTCCTTCTAGTTTCACAGCAGTGTTTGTTGTTAACAGCACCTGGAAAGGTCCTTTCCACTTTTCTCCAAGAGGGTCATCCTTCCACATTCGCAAATGAACTTGATCCCCTGGATTAAATGAGTGTACTGGAAATTCAAGAGGTAAAGGTGTCTTCAAAAGGACATACTTATGGAAAGAATTCAACACCTTACTCAAAGATAAAAGATATTCAGTTAATACTTTTTCTCCTATTACATGCATTTGTTTAGATCTTCCTGTTAGATTAAGGATCATAAGGTTTACCATACAAAATTTCAAATAAACTTACTTTTTCTCTAACTCTCGGGGTCACCCTAATTCTTAACAAGGCAAATGGTAAAGCTTCAATCTATTTCCACTGAGCTTCTGGATATATTTTAGGAATTTGTTTCTTTAATATTTGGTTCTTCACATTTTTAATAACCTCTGCTACAAAATGTGGGCCTCTATCAGAGGACATTTCTAAAGGGACTCCAAACCTTGACATTATTTCTTTCAACAAATGTTTTACAACCTCTTTTGCCTTGTTGGTTCGACACGGGAAAGCTTCCGGCCATCCAGAGAAGATATCTACCAATATCAATAGATATCGGTATTGGTTACATCGCGGTAACTCTGAAAAATCTATTTGCCAATACTCACCGGAAGTTATGCCTCTTTTTACCTCTCCAGGAGGGGGTCGGATTTGTATTTTCGGACAAATCTCACATTTATTACTCACACTTTTAGCAATCAATAACATTTTGGTTCCTATCGCATACCGTCTTACTGATTCCACCATTGCCTCTGTTCCCATATGTGTTTCAGCATGGGTTTTGACCATTAATTTCTTCATAATTTCAGGGGTTACTATACATTGTCCATGTGAAGTTATCCACCATCCTTGATCATTCTTCTTACAATGTAATAACATAGCTAATTTATTTTCTTTCTCATTCTAATTTGGGGATTCCACCTGAATTTCTTTTGATGGAATTAAAACATAAATCATAGTATTTAATGCTACACGTTTAGCAGCCTTATCTGCTTTTCGATTTCCTTGTATTACTTTTGAGTCCCCTTTTTGATGAGCTTTACAATGAATCACCGCAACTTCTTTAGGTTTCTGTACTGCTTCCAACAAATTCAAAATCTCTGTTCCATATTTTATAGGGGTACTGCTAGCAGATAAAAGTCCTCGCTCCTTCCATATTGCTCCATGAGCATGCACAACTCCAAAAGCATATTTAGAATCTGTATAGATGTTAACTCTTTTACCTTTAGCCAAATTTAAGGCTTTTGTGAGGGCTATAATTTCTGCTTTCTGGGCGGATGTATTTGGAGGTAATGCTTTTACTTCTCGATCTTCAGTTAAAGTTACCACGGCATAACCAGCCCTCCTTTCTCCTTTTACAACAAAGCTGCTTCCATCAGTAAATAATTCTTCATCCGGAGTTTGGAGAGGGACATCTTTCAGATCTGGCCTGCTGGCATACACCTGTTCGATAACTTGTAAACAATCATGGTTAAGATCACGCTCTTTTTCACTTGGCATTAAAGAGGCAGGATTTTCTTCAGGGCCTTTGGTTGCCTCATACAATGGTTTTGCCATCAAACCATAATTTGGAATCCAAAGGCGACACCATCCAGCCATTCCTAGAAATCCTCTCAACTCTCTTTTGGATTGAGGGGGTGCCATCCTGCAAATGGCTTCTTTTCTACCATTTCCCAATCTTCGCTGTCCTTGGGAAATCTCAAACCCCAAATAAATTACAGTTTGTTTTGCAATTTGTGCTTTCTTCTCTGACACCCTGTAGCCAGCCATTCCCAAAAAATTTAGGAGGCTAACAGTCTTTTCTTTGCAGATCTCAGTAGTATCTGCTCCCAATAGGATGTCATCAACATACTGAAGGAGGGTGATTTGATCTTCCTCACCGGACCACCGTTCCAGTTCCTTATTCAGAGCTGCTCCAAAGATGGTTGGGCTATTTTTAAACCCTTGTGGCAGCACGGTCCAGCAGAGCTGAGTCCTCCTCCCAGTCGACGGATCTTTCCATTCAAAAGCAAAAATCTTTTGGCTGTTTTCTTCCAGAGGTATACAAAAGAAAGCATCTTTCAAATCTATAACAGAGAAATATGCATTTGATTCATTGATAGTTGTTAACAGCGTATATGGATTAGGGACTATTGGGTGAATGTCCACCACTAACTGGTTTATCGCTCTTAAATCTTGAACCAGCCTATATCCTTGGTTATGTGGCTTTTTCACTGGAAGGACAGGAGTATTATAATCAGATTGACATTCTCTTAAAAGTCCGTATTTAAGAAAATTATTTATTATTGGTTCCAAACCTTTTCTGGCTTCTATACTAATAGGATATTGTTTCTTTCTTACCGGTCGAGCTCCTGTTTTCAATTCAACTTTTACCGGTTCCACATTTTTCGCTCTTCCTGGTTTCTCTGTTGCCCAAACAAAAGGGTAAACTGCATCTTTAATCTCTTCTGGAATTTCTTCAGATTCATCTGTGTTTGTCTGTAATAAATAAACTTGGGCTTGCCAGGCATTAGCTTCAGGAAAATGAACTTGGATCTTTCCTTTTTTAAAGTTAATTTGTGCTCCCAATTTATTCAATAAATCCCGTCCTAAGAGAGGCATGGTGCATTCCGGTATATATAAAAATTCATGCATCAGTGTTTTTCCTCCAATTTTACATTTTAAAGGTTTCAAAAAAGGCCTTATCTCCTTCTTTCCCGTGACCCCAACAATAGATACATTAAATTTATTCATTGGTCCTTTACATGTATTTATAACAGAATATTTTGCTCCAGTATCTACTAAAAAATCGACTACTTCATCTCCCAGCTTTACTGGAACCAGGGGCTCAGCTGGGAAAATATCATTTTCTACCCCCGGTCCCCATCATTCAGAGTCTCCTCCCATCATAAGTAAATCAGCTTCAGGTGGTATCTGCTGTGACTGAGTCATGACTGCTCCTTTGTTCTCTGGACACTCACTCTTCCAGTGTCCCTGTTTCTTGCATACAGCACATTGATTAAATCCTAATGGGGTATATTGTTTAAACATATCTCTACCTCCTCTGCCTTTTCCTCTCAAATACCCTCTACCTCTACCTCTCAAATATCTTCTACCTCTTCCTCCAGCTGATCCTTGGGCATTTACAAAAGCAGCTGCTAAAATAGCAGCTTTTTGTTTCCTGTCTTTTATTTTTTCTTTTTCCTGATTTTTCTTTTCCTCCTCTTCCCTATTGTTATACACCTTATAAGCAATTTCAATTAACTGTGATATAGTAATTCCTGTAATCCCATCCACTTTTTGCAATTTCTTTCGAATATCTGGAGCAGCTTGCCCTAGAAACAAAGTAGTAAATATTGCTCTATTCTCATCAGTCTCAGGATCTAAGTCTGTCCATTTCCTAGCTGCCTCACATAATCGTTCATAAAAGGTGGATGGGTCCTCTGTTTTTCCCTGAATTATTTGAGTCAATTTCGCCAAATTCTTTGGGCGGGATATTCCATTCTTTACTCCATACAAAATTAATTGTTGATACTGTTTAATCATCAATTTCCCATCATTACTATTAGGATTACAATTTGGGTCTTGAGTTAGCATAAAATGAGCAGGATCTTCTTTTGCATTTATTCTCTCATTTTCTATATTTGCTTTTTCTAATATTACCCTCTTTTCTTCAGGAGTAAACAAATTATTCAAAAGAATTTTAATACCTTGCCAATTTGGATTATGATTTTCAATAATTGTTTGAAAAGGTCTATACTCCTTTTCAGAATTCTTTCTATATGATCCTGCTAATTCTTTCCAATTCATTAAATCAGAAGTTGTAAATGGTACTTTCACAAATACTGGCTCCCCCCTTGGGCCCACTGCCTGGCGAAGGGGTGCTAACCTTGCTGGGTTCTAGTCCTGCCAGCTATCGGACTAAAAGTATTGCTTCCTCTTGCTTCTGTTTCAGAAGTTTCATTTTTACTTGGTGGTACTAACATTTGTGTATCTTCCTCTTCTTCTCCTAGTTTTAAACATCATTTTCCTATGCTACAAGCAGAACAACAATGCACTTTTGGTTCCTTATTTTCCATCATCATCATCATCACATTAAAATCTAAATCTAAAAGTTTATATTTTTTCCAAATTTCATGATCATTTCTCAAAGAAAAAAAAAACAAATTACATAAGGTACCTCATAACATTAATTGTAAAATAGTATTATATTGCAAGGTTCCCAATTCTGGCCATTTTTCCTCATCTTCTAATTTATACATTGGCCACCATTTAGTACAATATTCAATTAATTTATCCTTTCTCAAAGGATTACCCCCAAATTTTCCCCAATGTTTAATGATGCATCCTAAGGGGGAACAAGGTGTTACTTTTGATGGTTGAGCTCCCATATCTTTACCAAAAAAAGAACGTTCTTTACCACAACTTCATATACTCCAGTCGTCACTGTCAAACGCATATGAATATACCGGTTTACCCCTGGCGCCTACAACTTCATATACTCCAGTCGTCACTGTCAAACGCATATGAATATACCTCTTTACCTGTGGCCACAATTCCTTACCAAATGCATGCACAGTTTTATACTCCAGAACAATATCTCATTTACCTTAGCGTTGCACCGTTGAGTCACTCACCTGCTCTGGTTGGGGAGGATACTCACGGAGTCCCCGATCAAAAGGTCGGTGCGCGCTGGAGTCCAGAGAGCAGGGTCTCCCCACCGAGAGCCGGCGAGTCGATCCGGGCAAGGCTTCACAGCAGTCCCATCTGGGTCGCCAAAAACTGTTGTCCGAAAAGCGGATTCGTGCCCGGCGTGCAAGTAACCGATTCCACACGCTCAGGAGAGATATTGTTTTATTCAGGCCTGGGTGCTCAGTGGACTTGCCACAACTCAAGCACACACGGTCTAATCACCTTTCTGTTTATATCCATGCTTCTCATACATATTTTAAGTTTCTGTTTTACATATTCATTAAATTTCCAAGAACTAATTATAATATTGCATCATCTTAAACACATGCGCACTAAAGCCTTTAGGGTCTTCTTGGGGGTCTTGGGTGGTCTCTGGTGGTCGGCAGGGCAGTGAACTCTTCATGAACTTATTTCCTCTTTACCTTATAGGGTCGCAATTTGTCCCTGAGCCATGCTTGGACCACGTCTGTTTATAGTTTCCATAGCTAAAATTAATTATCACTACTTCCAAAACACACACCTGTTAGTTACCTAACTTCTAAGCAACAAGTCTTCATTGTTTAAAATTACAGAAGCGAGCAATATAGAATCCACAACAAACTAAACTACCTATCACCATAGTGTTCTTAAATTAAAACATAGACATCTTGATCTCCTCCAATCAAACACCCACTCACTAGCTTCATCATTCTGGTTTCTTATTAACTGATCTTTTAACCCAGTTCTGGGTGAGGGCTATACACAGGATGATAACACTTTGAAGATTAATATTGATTAAGATTAACATTAACAATTGTGCGGGGACCTTTGCGCAGCGGGGGGTCGGTGTGTGGAGACACCCATGCAATGGGGGGGGCAGTGCAGGAAGACCCTTATGCAATTGGTTGGTGTGCAGGGGACCCTCGTGCAATGGCGGGCAGGTGCACGGGGACCCTTGTGCGATGGTGGGGATTGTGCAGGACCCTCGTGTGACAGTGGTGGTTATTTTTCTCGGCAGTACCCTTGGGTTCGGGAGCAAAACAGCCGGTGCCTGAAACCACTGGGGTGTTTTGACTGCTGCTGAGCAGCCTCGAGGCCGCCTCTGGTTCCCACATGGCTCCCATGGTGCGCGTGGACCCTCCTGCAACGGGTGCAGGTGTGCAAGGAGGGTGATCCGGGGTAGGGGTCCCTCTCTGGAGGCACCCAGCTCGAGCTGGCACCTAAGAACTAATCAAGGAGTAATGAGGAACCTTCTCTTGCACCTGACGTTAACCAGCGGGATCCCAGGGTCAGACCCTGTTACGGTGATTGGACCCTGGGGAGGTGGCAGAGGGTGCCCTGGACAGGTTGGGGGGGTTCCCTGGGGAGGAGGGGAGCCCCCACCCCCCTGACTGTGGGCACTCCCCCCAAGGAGCAGAGCATGGTGCAAGACTTTAGGGAGGATGAGGGCTAGCAGGTCCCCGAGATGGCAGTGCCGGCTCTTCCCAGTGTCTCCCCAGTGCTGGAGGGGGTGTGCGTGTGTGTGTCTCATGACCATGGGGATGGGGGGGGGGGCGGCCTCAGGATGGGGCAGGGGGGGAATCCTGGGGTCCGGGAGGGACCCTGGGAGTGGGGTAGGTAGGGGGACATTGGGGGACAGAGGTGTTTCTCGGGAGATTGAGGACACCATGTGGGGAGTTGAGACTGGGAGGGATGACCCTGGGGAGGTGGGGGGCACCGCGGGGAGAAGGGATCCCACCCCCGACACCTGCAGCCACCCCCAGGGGCAGCTGGGACCCCGACCCGCTGGGGGACCAGGATGGGAACGATGGGGACTCACTCATGGATACTGCACAGGTAATAAAATAGTTCATGCTGCACCCTGTTGTAGGGTCTCTGGGGTGCCCTGGGCGCCGAGTCCCCATGACAGCCGGCCCTTCCCGGGGGTCCCCAGGCTGCCGGGTTCCTCTGGCCCCAGCCGGCGGGAGCTGTGTCCTCCCAGCCGCTGGCCACGCAATGGCAGCACCGACCCACGGCCACGCGGAGACAGGGCTGGGGACAGGGCCGGGGTTGCCTGCGCTCCACCTGGGTCTGCAGGGCTCGGGCAGGGGGGACCCGGCATCCTGCAGCTCCGCTCCCACCCTGGGGACCCCAAACACCCCCGGGGGTGCGTCGCTGTCCCTGTCGCTGGTGGCAACCGGCATGGGGGGAAGGTGACAGTGAGGGTCCCCGCCAGTGGCCCGGAGTTCGTCACCGCTGGGGGGACAGGGGACAAGCAGGGCCAGCACCGAGGAGCGACGGCAGCACAGCCTACTCTCTGGGGGTCCCCACCCCCTGTCCCCAGGGGTCCCCTCCGTCCCCGTGGTTTATTGGGGGAACACAGAGCCCAACGACCAGCCGCAGGGACAGGGGACGGGGAGCTGCCCCAGGGATGGGGACAGCACCGGGACACGCCGATACTCTTGGGGGTGCTGGCATGCGGGGGGGGGGCACCCTAACCATTGCCGCCCGGGATGACGAATGCACCGGGATGAGGGAGGCACCGGGATGGGGACGGCGCATGGAGGGGCCAGAGCCGGCGCGCGAACGCCGGGCTGCAGGACCACGCTTCGGCTTCGGGGCGGCAGCAGCGAAGGCGGCGGCGGCGGCGGCGCTGCTGCGCACCTGAGCGGTGCCGGCGCTGCAGTACCGCGATTCGGCCACGGGGCGGCAGCAGCGAGCAGCCGCCGGGCGGCGCGTGCACGGGGGCGGCACCGGCGCTGCAGGTCCGCGCTTTGCAGGCCCAGCGCCCGCCGGCACCGCGCACGTGGGGCGGCAGCGGCGTTTCCTTACCGGAACGAACCAACGAACGCGGCGGCATCACCCCGCAGGCACCACAGTACGGCATTGCCGTTACCGGCGGACGGCAGCGCGGAGAAAGGGGGCGCCACCGCGCATGCGCGGCTCAAGAGCTGCAGTACCCAGTTTTGGTCGCTCGGTGGCAGCAGCGAACAAAGGAGAGCGCGCCACTGCGCATGCGCGGCTGAAGCACTGCAGTACCGAATTCTGGTCGCTCGGTGGCAGCAGCGAGCAAAGAAAGGCGCGCCACTGCGCATGCGCGGCTCAAGAGCTGCAGTACCGAATTCTGGTCGCTCGGTGGCAGCAGCGAGCAAAGGAGAGCGCGCCACCGCGCATGCGCCGCTCAAGAGCCGCAGTACCCAGCTTTGGTCGCTCGGTGGCAGCAGCGAGCAAAGGAGAGCGCGCCACCGCGCATGCGCAGCTGAAGAGCTGCAATACCGAATTCTGGTCGCTCGGTGGCAGCAGCGAGCAAAGAGAGGCGCGCCACTGCGCATGCGCGGCTCAAGAGCTGCAGTACCCAGTTTTGGTCACAGGGTGGCAGCAGCGAACAAATAAAAGCGCGCCACCGCGCATGCGCGGCTCAACAGCTGCAGTACCCAGCTTTGATCGCTCGGTGGCAGCAGCGAGCAGAGGAGCGCGCCCCACCGCGCATGCGCGGCTCAAGAGCTGCAGTACCCAATTCCGCCCGCCGGGTGCCACCGCCGCCTCACCGGCCCTTTCCCCTTCTCTCCGCCCAGTTCGTACCATCGAAAGACGGTAACTGCTTACTGGCGGTACTGGGCTTAGATTTCCCTGCCCTTTTCCCACTCGCGGCCCGGGCACTAATCTTCATCGCCTCTGTACCAAAAAGCACCCGGTGGCTCCAGCATTTCAGTCCTTTCCCTTTGGCCGCTTTACAAGTCCCGTGGTGGTTTCTGCCCGTGCCCCCCAGCCCATTACCCGGGGAGGAGAAGCAGCACGGGGAACCTGTGGAACAGGTTTCTTTCTAACCCGGGGGAAGCCCCAGGGATCGCTGTCTCGGTCTGCAGGTGGCATCGGGGTTGTGGGAGTGACAGCGGCGACTCAACAGATGCTGGAGAGAGATTTAAAAAAAATAAGGCCACACGGGTGACACCCTGAGAGCAGGGGAGGGGCAGCTATGTCCATCAGGAAACCGCGCTTCTGAGCAGACCCGGTGCCAGTGGCTGACCTGCAAACGAGCGATACGCTGGTGGTCCTGGGGCTGTGTTGCGGTGTTTGCACCTTTCCTCGCCTCTGTGCTATCAGCACTCTGCTCTCCTCACCCTGCACACGCGCAGGGCTTGCCACTTGGAGGAGAGACACTGCACGACGTCACTTACCACCCTGCCCTCCAGCGTGCAAAGGAATTAGAAATGAGGCAGGGAAAGCCAAGAGGCCTGCTGGTGTATTAGGCGTCCTCAGCAGTTGACCGTAGAGCCCGGCAGGTTCCATCCTTGCTCTGTGCTTTTGTAGCTTGAACCCCCGATTGTTTTGCCATCGAGACTGCAAGGCGAGGAATACGCCTCTACTTGAACAAGCAAGACCCCTGCCAAATAGCTGAGCTGTGCGCAGTGATAGGCGGCTGCCTGTGACCGACACCTTTTTCTGCTAAAACCAGAGCACGCTTCCCTTGTGAAGAGCCATCGGCAGTACAGAACGGACCTGAGCTCTCCTTGCACCGGCTCCCCAGAGAACGGCGTCTCAGTTCGACTGAAGCGTGCAGCAGCCTGTCGTCATCCCAGCCCCTCGCCCTCGAGCAAGCGGCTGCCTGTAGCAGCGGCAGAACCGCTGCTGCGCAGAGGGGAAAGGAATGGCTTGGCCTCAAGCTCTGCGGGCTGCCTGTGGCCCCTGCGGAGCCGACGACCTCGGCAGCCCATACAAAGGGCGAAGCTAGCAGCCTGAGAAGGAGTCACAGGGTGCTGCAGCTCCTGCCACAACCCTCCTTCCCAGCCTGCTGCTGGAGCACAAGGCACTTGAAAGCAGCAGGAAAGAACAAGGATGGCAAGATGGCAGGAATAACACGGAGAGCCTAAAGCGTTTAGCCAGCAGGGCTTGCAACTCACCTTGTGCCGTGGTCGAATCCCAGCCGGCAACTCAGCACCACACAACCGCTCACTCGCTCCCCCCTCAGTGGGAGGGGGGAGAGAATTGGAAGGGCAAAAGTGAAAAAACTCCACTTGTAAGGAAAAGGGGGGAAAAAAAACCCAAACAACAGAGCGAAAAACCCCACACAGACAAGCGGTACAAATGAAAACAACGGCTCACCGCCAACCGCCCGATGCCCAGCCAGCCGCAGCCCAGCAGCGGCCCCCCCGCCAACCGCCCCCCGAGTTTTATTTCCTGACGCCACAGGGTCTGGAACATCCCCTGGGTCCGCCGGGGTCAGCTCTCCCAGCGGTGCCCCCTCCCAGGCCCTCGCGCACCCCCAGCCCGCTCGCCGGCAGGGCGGGGCGAGGAGCAGCACAGCCCCCGGCGCGGTGCAAGCGCTGCGCAGCGGGAACTCACGCAGCCCCGCGTCACCGACGCCGTTTGCAGCACAAACCCAAAACGCAGGAGGAGGGAGAGCGGGGTGGGAGTGGGGTGCGGGGGAGCGGGAGGGGGGTGCCAGAGTTTGGGCGGGGGGCAACGGGCAGGTTGGCGGGGCAGGCAGCACCCCAGGGGTCCGGGGCAGAGGGGTTACGGGGAGGCAGTGCGGAACACGGGGGGTGGGAGGAGGGAGAGGAGAGAGGAGGGCAGTGCGGGCACGAGGTAGGAGGGCAGGGGATACGGGGGGCGCGTCACGGGGAAAACCTCGCACGGGAAAGGCGGGGCGGACACCGGGAGGGGCGGGGGGGGACATGCGTGGGGGTGACCTACGCCAGGGGGTCCACCCGGGACCACCCACAGCAGAAAACTCGCCTGGGATGACCCGCAACAGATAATCCGTTCCCGATGACTGACCCTCGCTGGATAACCACGAGCGATGCCCCTCAAGTGGCTGGTGTTTCACCCCAAATCTTCCCCAAATCGGGGGGTTTTTTGCTTTTCCATAATATCAAAATTGGGGTTTTTTCCTTTTCCAAAACATTCCACCATTTGGAGGTTTTTCAACGCTTTTTCACAACAAAAATTGGTGGTTTTTGCTTTTTCGTTTTGTGCGTGAAAATGGGTTTTTTTTTGCTTTCCGGCTGCCCAAATCCAGGCGGATTTGGCTTTCCCGGGAGCTCCAAGTTGGGTATTTTTCCCCCCAAAATTGCGGGCTTTTTTTTCCCCACCCCTTGCAGGCCCCGAATTAGGGGTTTTGTGGTATTTTTAGGCCATGGCGGCAGGTCTCGCTCTGCGTGCGCAGCCCTGCAGGGGAAAGTCCCTGTTGGGGGAACTGGCCCCCAATCAGGATGGGAACAGGCGGAAAAGGAGAACAGGGAAGAGGCAGCTTTTGAAAGCGCTTTTATATCTTCAATAGAGAGGTGTTCCGGGGCGGGGGGTGTGGGTGTGTGTGTGTGTGTGTGTGTGTGTGTGTGTCGAATTTTAAAATCCTTTCTGTAAACAGGGTTTCTTTGCATTTTAAAAACCTTATTATCAGAGACATTTACACTTAATGTATTTACACATATCTCTCTATATATATTTAGTGAATATATTTATGTTTCACTTATACCCCCCTATTTCCCACTTCTTATATATAATACCTGCTCAGACTATGGATCTGTTGACTTACATATTTTGAACACTTAAATGTCTTTATAGACTTCTCTATTTACACTTACATATATTTACACCTATATCTTTATAGACTTAGGTTTTAGACTTAGATGTCTATTTACACTTGTACATAATCTCTTAGATTACATATAATGTCTATGTAGACTCTCTATGTAACACATAGTAAGTGTAGATAGCGGTATCTATTCAGACCTTTTTCTATTTTAAATTCCTTCATGTATAAAATGTATCATCCTTTTTGCATTTGGAAGTTCTTTATTTTTTAATTTATACAGACGTGAGTTATTTTTGTATCTTAAAACCCTATATACATCTTTCGAATTTTTTTATACTCTAAAATCCTTTATATAATAGGGCAGATATAGGTCCTTATTTTGAAATCCTTTTGTACGTATAAATTAATATTATTTTTCAATATACGTAACAAGGAGAGATTTTTTTCTATTTCGAGGCCTCACAGATATATTTACAGTTTTTAAAAATTTTTGAACCCCCCCCCCATGAATTTTCAGGCAATTTGGGCTGTGACCCCCTTTGGGGGGGGGGGGGGGACACGGACCCCCATGACCCCCCATTCCCCACTCACCTGCTCCTCCACGGCATCATCACCCCCGTGGTGATGCTGGGGTGCCCCAAATGACATCATCACCCCTCCAGGCCCCCCAACCCCCCCTTTTTATTCACCCCCCCAAAAAGACACAAAACGAGGGAAACGGCCCCAACCGGCAGCTCGTTACTTTAATAATGCCGTTTACGTATGTACGCACGCACCCCCGCCAAAAAGGGGGGCTCTGCTAGAAAGATAAAGGAGGGGCGGCCCCCCCAAACGCTTGCAGCCCCCCCCAGCCCCCGTCCCGCAGGCTGGCAGCCGGCCCCTCACCCTCAGCACGCCCAACGACCGGCAGGCAAACCTGGGCCGGGGGTCTCTCCTGAGCACCACGGGACGCTCACAGCGAGGCATCTGAAAAACAAAAATCCCAACGGATATTTCAGCACGTTAAAAAAACAGCACCGAAGGCAGCAGAGGAATTCGGTCAGGACAAGGGAGAGGGTAGCAGTCGAGCTAAAGGAGGGTGCCAGGCAAACGGGTCAGCTCGAAATACAACGCCGCCTTTAAAAGCTCGAGCGATTCGAACGCTTAAAATCGGCGTGAAGACTAATTGACACAATTCTGAACACGTCCTTCGCAGAGAAGTAAACGCTCTCGCTGGTGTCGGAAAACGCCTCGTCCCTTCCTTACAGCACCGCTGCAGGGAGATAACCCCGTGAGGCTGCAGGACAAGGGCGCGCCGTAATCAGCATCTACGCTCACGGATCCACCGCCGCAGCTCCAGCCCTTGCGCTGCTGCTGCTGCTGCTGCGCATCTCGCTCGCTTGGCCGATAAAGCTGAAAGTGAAGCGTAAAACTTTGAAGAGTAAAATGAAAAAGAAAGAACAAATCTCAGCAATTCATTTTATGCTAAAAAGGCGTGCGCACGCTTACAGACGTACAATGAGAAGACTCGTACTATAAAAATATTTGATTTTCCTTTTGCGTTCATTGAAATTGCGTAGCTGTGAATTCATACCGTTAAATTATCTACCTCCAAGCTACACAGCTATCGTTTGACCAGGGGTTTTGCGCGTGTGACATGACTAGGAGGGACGCCTGGCCAGCTGCGCCGAGACCGATGCTACCGAACTGCCGGGGAAACGCGCCGTCGAAAGCGAGACAGAAATAAAGTGCTTCAGAGCACTCTGCCAAAAGATCAGGAAAAAAGCCCCTAACGTTCAGTTGCCTCTCTTTTTAAACGTTTAGAGCAACTACCCAACTGCTTAAGCACACCTAATAAATTATACACTACAGCTATTTGGCAGTTGCAGTTTAAACAACGCAAGTCAGTTTGGAAATTAGACAATTTTAACTTTCTTTTTAAAATTTCATTTATGATAGAAAAATCAGTGAGATAAGAGATCTCCCATACGGTTTTACTTTTTTTGGGGGGG
Source organism: Calonectris borealis (assembly GCF_964195595.1). Lineage (NCBI taxonomy): Eukaryota > Metazoa > Chordata > Aves > Procellariiformes > Procellariidae > Calonectris > Calonectris borealis. Next base: position 37,279,681 of record NC_134317.1, read on the forward strand.
GGGGGGGGGGGCAGGCGGTGGGGAATATCAAATCCCCGGTGCTGCAATACATCAGGCTACCAAAAAGGACTGGCAGGTTTGCTAACGCTGTTGGCTGTACCCAAGCGTGCGGAGGAACGCGTCTTTACGATCTCTCGACCGTTACACCCGAGAACCAAAGATCAGCCATACGTCGACTATTGGAAGATGTGCTGCGCTTGGGTCCTTGCAAGGAAATCGACTTAACTCCTTTTTTTTTTTCCAGAGAGAGTGAAAAGTCTCCTTGCGGATGACTTCTACTGCCAAGCACGTCATCTCTGAAGATCCATTCTGATGGGAAGTTTGTAAAAGGCAACTCCTTTGAATGAAAAAGATTTCCATTCTGGAAAATCTCTTTCCAACCGAAGTCAAAATTACGCGCTGCAGGTTAGGAAAAAGGACATTAGAGAATCAGTAACTCACCGAAAACACATCAGGACTCTCTGTCGCTAGTTACGAGGCTGCTACCGCTTCTCGGGAAAGCCTGGAAAACACACCGAAGCGACGCCGATTTGTCCCGTGTTGTCCACGCCTCTTCTTTGACCTTGATTGCTTTTAGCACAGATGCCAGTATCTCAGTAAGGTTTTCGAGTGCTCCTGTAAGGTATTTTAAACACTGACTGACTGAAAAAGCATAAAGCTTTTATCGTGAAAACAAAGCCTGTTTCTCCCGAACGTCCGAACTCTTACAAACGGTTCCTTTCCTCTTCTAGTCCAACATTATTTTCACAGCACCCTTTAATAGCAAGCGCACAGAAACAGAAGACTCTGCTTTCAGGAAGAGAAAATAGACGAAGGAAAGCAAGCCTTGAATAGGCGTACCACGCTCCAGAACAGACCTTTATTTTTAGTATTTGTGTTAAAATATTTCATGTTAAAAAAATCAGATAGAAGGAGAGCTGCCACATTCTTCGTGTTAACTGTAAAGTCCACACTACAAGCACCTTAGGAAAAATGCAGACACACATCACAGGCATACCTTGTACTTGCAGACCACTATGGATCCTTTCCATCCGTCTCGTACTTTCACGGCAGTTGACATTCTGCTGAGAGGAAAGGAAAAAAAAAAAAAAAAACACACAAACACGTTTAGCACAAAGCTTCCTTTTCTGTGAAGACTACAACTGAGTGGAGGAGAAAGTATTTTGCATCATCTTTGGTGCAGTTGTTGAGACAGGCCACTAGAGCTTCTGCATGTTTTAGACAACCGTGCCTTTTCTTTTGGCTCATCGGCAGCTTTAGAACTCACTTGCCTAGAGACGCGCAGGTGACAGGCACAGACACCTACGTACGTTTTCTCAAGCCTAAGTAGAGCCGCGATTTCCTCACCCGATACGTCCCAAGTTGAGTATTTTTGTTAAAGAGTACGGCAACCCGTCTGTCCTCGCGAACTCGCTGCAAAAGAGGAATCCTTTTTTCCAGGCCGTTTCTCCAAACGGTTGAGATCTTTGAAAACTGCAGTTGTGCCACCAAACCTGCTCAGGGTCCCTCCCAACCTTCGACCATCGTTAGATTTAACAGGCACACGCTCTATTCCGTCTTCCAACAGCAAAAATACATAACGCCCCCAGACCCCTAGCGCAACCCTACGGACGTCCACACACACCTCGCTGTTTTGATGAGGAGCCACTGAGCACCCCTGCGAGCACAGCGGGATCATGCGCAAGACCAGCGTCCTGGTTTCGGCTGGGATAGAGTTAATTCTCTTCCTGGTAACTGGTATAGCGCTGTGTTTTAGATTTAGGACGAGAAAAACGTGGATAACACGCTGATGTTTTAGTTGTGGCTAAGTAGCGCTTACGCTAGTCGGGGACTTTTCAGCTTCTCATGCCCTGCCAGCGAGAAGCTGGGAGGGACCTTAGCCAGGACAGATGACCCAAACCGGCCAAAGGGACAGTCCGTACCATATGACGTCACGCTCAGTACATAAGCTGGGGGAGTTGGCCGGGCGGCGGCGACTGCCGCTCGGGGACCGGCTGGGCATCAGTCGGCGGGCGGTGAGCAATCGCATTGTGCGCCGCTTATTTTGTATATTCTTTTATCGTTACGATTGTTTCCCCTTCCTGTTCTGTCCCATTAAACTGTCTTTACTTCACCCCACGAACTTCACTTTTTTTTCCGATTCTCTCCCCCACCCCACTTTGGGGGCAGGGGGAGCGAGCGAGCAGCTGCGTGGTGTTTAGCTGCCTGCCGGGTTAAACCACAACAACCAGCTTCACCTACGCCGATTTCAGCGAATGCAGCTTCTGAAGCTTTAAACTGAAAACCGTATCTTGACACTTTGCCGCGGCAGAAACGATCCGTAACTAGAACTCTACAAAAACGCAGTAACGCACATTGCAAACCCACAGCAGCGACAGCTTCAGAAATATTTCTACCGGGAACAAGGGAGAAAAACAATACAGTTTCATCTCACGCACAGGAAAGCAGCAGGCAGAGAAAAGGGTCGGCATTCGTAGCCCTTGCAGGACGCAGGCATTCTCCTTCCATTCCTAAACCCGCCTCTTAGGTCGAAATATCACAACACTACTACGGCAATATCGAGAGCAGGGAACAGCAGCCCTGCCGCTGGATGTGCTACTGACTGATGCTATTTACGTAGCAGGACACCTAGACAGAGGGGCACGTTTTTCCACACACAACCCTGAACTTCCTGAAAATTTATGTTTACCAAAACGAGCCATTTGGAACACATTGCCAAACAATGTTTGGCAATAAAACTTTGATGTGTTTGACACACACAAATTTGGGGTAACTCGCTACTTGCTTCCTGCTGTTGTTGTTCTTCCTTCAGAAATTCTACTTGTAGCCAAGTTATTCGCTACCGGTTCAAGCATTTACCTTCCAGGTATTACCAGCACATCTACACAGGCGAGGAACTAAATCGCTCTTCTAAAACTACCCGAGTGAAAATTACAGCCACGAAAGAGGAGTGACAGAGAAGAAAAGGAGAGGTCAGGCAGCAAGAGAGCTCTGCAGGCTGCCACCAGTCAACATCGCACTCTTTTTAAAAAAAAAAAAAACACAAACCAAAAAATAACACAAACACAAAAAGCCCACAAAAACCAACAACAAAACAAAACCTTGACGTTGTACCTTTTTTTTCTTTTGGAGCTCGTCCCTGTCTCAGCAGATTGTCTCGTCAGAGCATGAAATGCAGGTGATCCGTATCCCGATGACATCTGCACGCGATGAACACGTGTTCAGAAATAGTCCAGATCTGTAAGACCGGTGTCATTTGTGTGGTTTTAATAATCATAACTCCGTTTTATTGACCGATGCATTTGCGAGGAAACTAAGTAACTTTTAAACGTAGCCTCTCCTTGGGCAGAAAAATGCGTTAGGGAGTGAAAAAAATGATGATTCAGAGCTCCCAACCATGACGGAGCAGCGGGGAAATTAACGAAAGTGAAGGCCAACAGCAGCAACACGAAGCGACATTTGGCTTTAATTCTGATCACGTACTTAAGCGGCTCTCCAAGTCTATGCCTCGAGCCTATGAATGACTAGCCCTTTTTCGGAAGGACCAACTTTTTTCCTTAAAAGTCCTAGACTGAAGACTCCACTGAACAGAACGTGGATTGAGCCACAGGACAACGTGCCGTCAACACTCTCAGGAAAAAAAAAATATCAAGTAAAAATCAAGTTTAAATATCAGTTTCCATCGTGTCTCATTCATTCCGTTTCTAGTGATACCTGGGTGCTCCAAAATTCACTCTCCTGACACCACGTAGTACTACAAATTGAGTTATGCCTATAAAAATAAAAGGCTATTTCCAACCTGCCCATAAAATCAGTATGAACAAACAGAAGAGAAACACTTGAACTTAAAGAAGGACACAGGCAGCTCTTAATTTTTCGTAGATGAAAGCTCATTCTTTTCCCTGAAAGGAAAACACTCGTAACTACCCAGGGTTAGTTACGCTAACGAGGGTACGTAGGCACGCTCTGTTCACGGCAATTGTTCATCAGCTTTTCTGCACCAGCAGCAAATTTGCCTTTTCCCTGGGTTTAACGGGGAGCACCTGCAGCGACCTTGAACGCGCCAATGTTTCTCCCGGCTCCCCCGGCCCCACACGTGCCATCACCTGAGCAGCAAGCGGCGTCAACCACGCAGGATTTTCTTCACGTGACGCAGAAGGTGACGCTGGGAAAAGAGGAGGCACAAAATGAACCTGTTTGTCACACCCAGCCAACGGCGAAAACCCAGGGAAGGATTCTGCCGTGCGGGGCCGGGCTGTGCACCCCGGGAGCTCCAGCCGGCCGGTTTCGCTCCCCTTTGCCGGGTACCGGGGAGACACCGCCGCCTCGTGCTGCCGCCTGCCCCCCGGGGGACCTCGCTTCAGCCCTCGGGAACGGGACCGGGAGAGACCCTCCACGCAAAGAGAGCGGATCCACGCGTGGCGTGGATTTAATCCCTGAGGGAAGAGGCCGGGCTCCCCGCTAGCAGAAGGACAACTCGCCTCCCTGCCGCTCGGAGCGCCTTGCCGGGGACAGCCCTGCCTGCGCCTGGCTGCTCTTCAGCCGTGCTGGGAGTGCAGTCTGGCCGACGGATGCTCCGGCAAACAGACACTGCAGCGAATCGCAGCTCCCGCTCGTTACAGCTGCTGGTAATTTTGCCTCTGGCTAAGGCATGCCCCAGACAGCGGACACCCCGTCTCGTTCCAGCTCCTGCTTGCGACGGTTCTGGCTAATTGAAGCTCCAGCTCTGCACCGTTGATTTCAGCTCCTTCTCCTTACAAGCTCCAGCTATTTGCAACAGCCTGGGCTTTTGACAAGGTCGTAAACCAATCGCCGTCAAAACTCGACTATTAGGATTAAATATCATAGTTGGACATTGTATAAACATTAATTAGTTTGTACGACTAATCAGTTAATAACTATTCGAAGCAGTCGACAAGCAAGAGCTGGACTCGAAGAGGGCGTGCGGGGTCTGAAAAGCAGAGACCACCTCTTCCCCCCAGAGACCACCGCAGACGTTGAGTTGGGCCTGGTGCGTGCCGGCCTCCCGCACTTCGGGGTCCAGCAGGACCAGAGCCCCTCCCCCCGGGGAGGGTCCACGCACCCTGCCCACCCCCTGCTTTCCCCCGCAGCCCCCAATGCCCTCCCAGCCCCCCGCACAAACGGCCAAACCGGCTTCTGCTTTGGGCCCCCAAACCAGCTCACTTGGCACCCATTTCTGAGCCCAAAAACCCAGCTGCTGCGCCTGTTCTCAAGGCCCAAAGATGCCCCCGGGGAGGGCAAGCGCTTGTGTGATGCTTCTGGCAGAAACGGGGCTGAAAGGTCCGATCCCGGTGCCGGGGGAGCAGAGGCGAGCTGGCTGGGACCAGCTTTTGCTCCTGGAACGACCCCAAGTCCCTGCTCCGAGGGCTTCCCCTTGGGGCCCTGGGGTGGACCTGTCCCTCCCCTTCAAATGCTCCAGCAGTTTCGGGAGCAGAAGGCCGTTTCTAAGCCCTCTCTCCAGCAGCTCCTCCCTCGACTCGGCCCGTGAAGCCCCCAGGCCCGAGCACCTCGCTGGGGCGGGCGGCCTCCATTGCCTACAGGCTGCCCGTCTGCCTGCAGGGAGGGCTGGGGGGTGCCCGGCCCCACGGGGCGACAGTGGGGACTCGCAGGGAGGGTCTGTTTGCACACAGCGCCCACCCCGCCCCCCCGCCCCGGCCCCACTGCGCGGCCCCCCTAGGGCACGCAGCCCCGCCCCCCAGCCCCACTCCCCAGATGCTCACAGCCCCTCCTCCGCCTGGAGCCCCCCCAGCCCCCGTCCCCGGAGCCTGCAGGACCGCCCCCCCCCCCGCCACAGCCCCACTCCTCGGCTCCCCGGGCCCGCGGCCCCTCACACTCACGCTGCGCCGCCGCCTCGGTGCAGAGCCCGCCGCGCGCCCCGTTGAAATACCCTCCGCAGCCAATCAGCGCGCGGCTCCACCGGACCGCCCGCGCGGGGCACGCCGGGAGTTGTAGTCCCCGCCCCGGGACCGCGCATGCGCACGGCGCCTCGTGCAGCCCGGCTGGCTGTACATCGACACCCGTACAATGGAGGTGATCGTGCACCGACCCTGGTGCAACCCTTGTGCCCCCCATGCTCGCAGCCCCTCCCCGGTGTTTGCAAGCGCCTCCCAGCCCCAGGACCCCCGGTGCTCACAGCACCCGACCACACCATTTTCGAGCCCCGTGGGAGCCCCAAGCCCCACTCTCAAGCCCCGCCAGGACCCACAGCCCCACTCCCCAGCTCCTTGGGGGACTGCAGCCCCCGCCCCCAGCCCCACTCCCCAGCCCCCCTAGGACGAACAGCCCCCCCTCCCCGGCCCCCTCCGGGACGCACAGCCCCCCCCAGCCCCCCTCCCCGGCCCCCCCGGGACGCACAGCCCCCCCCCAGCCCCCCTCCGGGACGCACAGCCCCCCCCAGCCCCCCTCCCCGGCCCCCTCCGGGACGCACAGCCCCCCCCCCGGCCCCCTCCGGGACGCACAGCCCCCCCCCGGCCCCCCCCCCCCGGCCCCCTCCGGGACGCACAGCCCCCCCCGGTCCCCCCGAGACGCACAGCCCCCCTCCTCAGTCCCCCGGGGGGTCCCCAGCCTCCCGCCAGCCCGCCGTGCCCGCGGCACCTCAGACTGCCGCCGCCGCCGCCGCCGCCGCCGCCGCCGCCGCCGCCGCCGCCGCCGCCGCCGCCGCCGCCGCCGCCGCCGCCGCCGCCGCCGCCTGGGTGCAGAGCCCGCCGCGCGCCCCGTTGAAATATCCTCCGCAGCCAATCAGCGCGCGGCTCCTCCGGGCCGCCCGCGGGGGGCACGCCGGGAGTTGTAGTCCCCGCCCCGGAAGTGCGCATGCGCACGGCGCCTTGTGCGCGGCGGGTGCCTGCGCAGGGACCTCCCTGCAACGGTGGGGATTGTGCAGGGACCTTTGCGCAGCGGGGGGGTCGGTGTGTGGAGACACCCATGCAATGGGGGGGGCAGTGCAGGAAGACCCTTATGCAATTGGTTGGTGTGCAGGGGACCCTCGTGCAATGGCGGGCAGGTGCACGGGGACCCTTGTGCGATGGTGGGGATTGTGCAGGACCCTCGTGTGACAGTGGTGGTTATTTTTCTCGGCAGTACCCTTGGGTTCGGGAGCAAAACAGCCGGTGCCTGAAACCACTGGGGTGTTTTGACTGCTGCTGAGCAGCCTCGAGGCCGCCTCTGGTTCCCACATGGCTCCCATGGTGCGCGTGGACCCTCCTGCAACGGGTGCAGGTGTGCAAGGAGGGTGATCCGGGGTAGGGGTCCCTCTCTGGAGGCACCCAGCTCGAGCTGGCACCTAAGAACTAATCAAGGAGTAATGAGGAACCTTCTCTTGCACCTGACGTTAACCAGCGGGATCCCAGGGTCAGACCCTGTTACGGTGATTGGACCCTGGGGAGGTGGCAGAGGGTGCCCTGGACAGGTTGGGGGGGTTCCCTGGGGAGGAGGGGAGCCCCCACCCCCCTGACTGTGGGCACTCCCCCCAAGGAGCAGAGCATGGTGCAAGACTTTAGGGAGGATGAGGGCTAGCAGGTCCCCGAGATGGCAGTGCCGGCTCTTCCCAGTGTCTCCCCAGTGCTGGAGGGGGTGTGCGTGTGTGTGTCTCATGACCATGGGGATGGGGGGGGGGGGCGGCCTCAGGATGGGGCAGGGGGGGAATCCTGGGGTCCGGGAGGGACCCTGGGAGTGGGGTAGGTAGGGGGACATTGGGGGACAGAGGTGTTTCTCGGGAGATTGAGGACACCATGTGGGGAGTTGAGACTGGGAGGGATGACCCTGGGGAGGTGGGGGGCACCGCGGGGAGAAGGGATCCCACCCCCGACACCTGCAGCCACCCCCAGGGGCAGCTGGGACCCCGACCCTCTGGGGGACCAGGATGGGAACGATGGGGACTCACTCATGGATACTGCACAGGTAATAAAATAGTTCATGCTGCACCCTGTTGTAGGGTCTCTGGGGTGCCCTGGGCGCCGAGTCCCCATGACAGCCGGCCCTTCCCGGGGGTCCCCAGGCTGCCGGGTTCCTCTGGCCCCAGCCGGCGGGAGCTGTGTCCTCCCAGCCGCTGGCCACGCAATGGCAGCACCGACCCACGGCCACGCGGAGACAGGGCTGGGGACAGGGCCGGGGTTGCCTGCGCTCCACCTGGGTCTGCAGGGCTCGGGCAGGGGGGACCCGGCATCCTGCAGCTCCGCTCCCACCCTGGGGACCCCAAACACCCCCGGGGGTGCGTCGCTGTCCCTGTCGCTGGTGGCAACCGGCATGGGGGGAAGGTGACAGTGAGGGTCCCCGCCAGTGGCCCGGAGTTCGTCACCGCTGGGGGGACAGGGGACAAGCAGGGCCAGCACCGAGGAGCGACGGCAGCACAGCCTACTCTCTGGGGGTCCCCACCCCCTGTCCCCAGGGGTCCCCTCCGTCCCCGTGGTTTATTGGGGGAACACAGAGCCCAACGACCAGCCGCAGGGACAGGGGACGGGGAGCTGCCCCAGGGATGGGGACAGCACCGGGACACGCCGATACTCTTGGGGGTGCTGGCATGCGGGGGGGGGGCACCCTAACCATTGCCGCCCGGGATGACGAATGCACCGGGATGAGGGAGGCACCGGGATGGGGACGGCGCATGGAGGGGCCAGAGCCGGCGCGCGAACGCCGGGCTGCAGGACCACGCTTCGGCTTCGGGGCGGCAGCAGCGAAGGCGGCGGCAGCGGCGGCGCTGCTGCGCACCTGAGCGGTGCCGGCGCTGCAGTACCGCGATTCGGCCACGGGGCGGCAGCAGCGAGCAGCCGCCGGGCGGCGCGTGCACGGGGGCGGCACCGGCGCTGCAGGTCCGCGCTTTGCAGGCCCAGCGCCCGCCGGCACCGCGCACGTGGGGCGGCAGCGGCGTTTCCTTACCGGAACGAACCAACGAACGCGGCGGCATCACCCCGCAGGCACCACAGTACGGCATTGCCGTTACCGGCGGACGGCAGCGCGGAGAAAGGGGGCGCCACCGCGCATGCGCGGCTCAAGAGCTGCAGTACCCAGTTTTGGTCGCTCGGTGGCAGCAGCGAACAAAGGAGAGCGCGCCACTGCGCATGCGCGGCTGAAGCACTGCAGTACCGAATTCTGGTCGCTCGGTGGCAGCAGCGAGCAAAGAAAGGCGCGCCACTGCGCATGCGCGGCTCAAGAGCTGCAGTACCGAATTCTGGTCGCTCGGTGGCAGCAGCGAGCAAAGGAGAGCGCGCCACCGCGCATGCGCCGCTCAAGAGCCGCAGTACCCAGCTTTGGTCGCTCGGTGGCAGCAGCGAGCAAAGGAGAGCGCGCCACCGCGCATGCGCAGCTGAAGAGCTGCAATACCGAATTCTGGTCGCTCGGTGGCAGCAGCGAGCAAAGAAAGGCGCGCCACTGCGCATGCGCGGCTCAAGAGCTGCAGTACCCAGTTTTGGTCACAGGGTGGCAGCAGCGAGCAAAGAAAAGCGCGCCACCGCGCATGCGCGGCTCAACAGCTGCAGTACCCAGCTTTGATCGCTCGGTGGCAGCAGCGAGCAGAGGAGCGCGCCCCACCGCGCATGCGCGGCTCAAGAGCTGCAGTACCCAATTCCGCCCGCCGGGTGCCACCGCCGCCTCACCGGCCCTTTCCCCTTCTCTCCGCCCAGTTCGTACCATCGAAAGACGGTAACTGCTTACTGGCGGTACTGGGCTTAGATTTCCCTGCCCTTTTCCCACTCGCGGCCCGGGCACTAATCTTCATCGCCTCTGTACCAAAAAGCACCCGGTGGCTCCAGCATTTCAGTCCTTTCCCTTTGGCCGCTTTACAAGTCCCGTGGTGGTTTCTGCCCGTGCCCCCCAGCCCATTACCCGGGGAGGAGAAGCAGCACGGGGAACCTGTGGAACAGGTTTCTTTCTAACCCGGGGGAAGCCCCAGGGATCGCTGTCTCGGTCTGCAGGTGGCATCGGGGTTGTGGGAGTGACAGCGGCGACTCAACAGATGCTGGAGAGAGATTTAAAAAAAATAAGGCCACACGGGTGACACCCTGAGAGCAGGGGAGGGGCAGCTATGTCCATCAGGAAACCGCGCTTCTGAGCAGACCCGGTGCCAGTGGCTGACCTGCAAACGAGCGATACGCTGGTGGTCCTGGGGCTGTGTTGCGGTGTTTGCACCTTTCCTCGCCTCTGTGCTATCAGCACTCTGCTCTCCTCACCCTGCACACGCGCAGGGCTTGCCACTTGGAGGAGAGACACTGCACGACGTCACTTACCACCCTGCCCTCCAGCGTGCAAAGGAATTAGAAATGAGGCAGGGAAAGCCAAGAGGCCTGCTGGTGTATTAGGCGTCCTCAGCAGTTGACCGTAGAGCCCGGCAGGTTCCATCCTTGCTCTGTGCTTTTGTAGCTTGAACCCCCGATTGTTTTGCCATCGAGACTGCAAGGCGAGGAATACGCCTCTACTTGAACAAGCAAGACCCCTGCCAAATAGCTGAGCTGTGCGCAGTGATAGGCGGCTGCCTGTGACCGACACCTTTTTCTGCTAAAACCAGAGCACGCTTCCCTTGTGAAGAGCCATCGGCAGTACAGAACGGACCTGAGCTCTCCTTGCACCGGCTCCCCAGAGAACGGCGTCTCAGTTCGACTGAAGCGTGCAGCAGCCTGTCGTCATCCCAGCCCCTCGCCCTCGAGCAAGCGGCTGCCTGTAGCAGCGGCAGAACCGCTGCTGCGCAGAGGGGAAAGGAATGGCTTGGCCTCAAGCTCTGCGGGCTGCCTGTGGCCCCTGCGGAGCCGACGACCTCGGCAGCCCATACAAAGGGCGAAGCTAGCAGCCTGAGAAGGAGTCACAGGGTGCTGCAGCTCCTGCCACAACCCTCCTTCCCAGCCTGCTGCTGGAGCACAAGGCACTTGAAAGCAGCAGGAAAGAACAAGGATGGCAAGATGGCAGGAATAACACGGAGAGCCTAAAGCGTTTAGCCAGCAGGGCTTGCAACTCACCTTGTGCCGTGGTCGAATCCCAGCCGGCAACTCAGCACCACACAACCGCTCACTCGCTCCCCCCTCAGTGGGAGGGGGGAGAGAATTGGAAGGGCAAAAGTGAAAAAACTCCACTTGTAAGGAAAAGGGGGGAAAAAAAACCCAAACAACAGAGCGAAAAACCCCACACAGACAAGCGGTACAAATGAAAACAACGGCTCACCGCCAACCGCCCGATGCCCAGCCAGCCGCAGCCCAGCAGCGGCCCCCCCGCCAACCGCCCCCCGAGTTTTATTTCCTGACGCCACAGGGTCTGGAACATCCCCTGGGTCCGCCGGGGTCAGCTCTCCCAGCGGTGCCCCCTCCCAGGCCCTCGCGCACCCCCAGCCCGCTCGCCGGCAGGGCGGGGCGAGGAGCAGCACAGCCCCCGGCGCGGTGCAAGCGCTGCGCAGCGGGAACTCACGCAGCCCCGCGTCACCGACGCCGTTTGCAGCACAAACCCAAAACGCAGGAGGAGGGAGAGCGGGGTGGGAGTGGGGTGCGGGGGAGCGGGAGGGGGGTGCCAGAGTTTGGGCGGGGGGCAACGGGCAGGTTGGCGGGGCAGGCAGCACCCCAGGGGTCCGGGGCAGAGGGGTTACGGGGAGGCAGTGCGGAACACGGGGGGTGGGAGGAGGGAGAGGAGAGAGGAGGGCAGTGCGGGCACGAGGTAGGAGGGCAGGGGATACGGGGGGCGCGTCACGGGGAAAACCTCGCACGGGAAAGGCGGGGCGGACACCGGGAGGGGCGGGGGGGGACATGCGTGGGGGTGACCTACGCCAGGGGGTCCACCCGGGACCACCCACAGCAGAAAACTCGCCTGGGATGACCCGCAACAGATAATCCGTTCCCGATGACTGACCCTCGCTGGATAACCACGAGCGATGCCCCTCAAGTGGCTGGTGTTTCACCCCAAATCTTCCCCAAATCGGGGGGTTTTTTGCTTTTCCATAATATCAAAATTGGGGTTTTTTCCTTTTCCAAAACATTCCACCATTTGGAGGTTTTTCAACGCTTTTTCACAACAAAAATTGGTGGTTTTTGCTTTTTCGTTTTGTGCGTGAAAATGGGTTTTTTTTTGCTTTCCGGCTGCCCAAATCCAGGCGGATTTGGCTTTCCCGGGAGCTCCAAGTTGGGTATTTTTCCCCCAAAATTGCGGGCTTTTTTTTCCCCACCCCTTGCAGGCCCCGAATTAGGGGTTTTGTGGTATTTTTAGGCCATGGCGGCAGGTCTCGCTCTGCGTGCGCAGCCCTGCAGGGGAAAGTCCCTGTTGGGGGAACTGGCCCCCAATCAGGATGGGAACAGGCGGAAAAGGAGAACAGGGAAGAGGCAGCTTTTGAAAGCGCTTTTATATCTTCAATAGAGAGGTGTTCCGGGGCGGGGGGTGTGGGTGTGTGTGTGTGTGTGTGTGTGTGTGTGTGTCGAATTTTAAAATCCTTTCTGTAAACAGGGTTTCTTTGCATTTTAAAAACCTTATTATCAGAGACATTTACACTTAATGTATTTACACATATCTCTCTATATATATTTAGTGAATATATTTATGTTTCACTTATACCCCCCTATTTCCCACTTCTTATATATAATACCTGCTCAGACTATGGATCTGTTGACTTACATATTTTGAACACTTAAATGTCTTTATAGACTTCTCTATTTACACTTACATATATTTACACCTATATCTTTATAGACTTAGGTTTTAGACTTAGATGTCTATTTACACTTGTACATAATCTCTTAGATTACATATAATGTCTATGTAGACTCTCTATGTAACACATAGTAAGTGTAGATAGCGGTATCTATTCAGACCTTTTTCTATTTTAAATTCCTTCATGTATAAAATGTATCATCCTTTTTGCATTTGGAAGTTCTTTATTTTTTAATTTATACAGACGTGAGTTATTTTTGTATCTTAAAACCCTATATACATCTTTCGAATTTTTTTATACTCTAAAATCCTTTATATAATAGGGCAGATATAGGTCCTTATTTTGAAATCCTTTTGTACGTATAAATTAATATTATTTTTCAATATACGTAACAAGGAGAGATTTTTTTCTATTTCGAGGCCTCACAGATATATTTACAGTTTTTAAAAATTTTTGAACCCCCCCCCCATGAATTTTCAGGCAATTTGGGCTGTGACCCCCTTTGGGGGGGGGGGGGGGACACGGACCCCCATGACCCCCCATTCCCCACTCACCTGCTCCTCCACGGCATCATCACCCCCGTGGTGATGCTGGGGTGCCCCAAATGACATCATCACCCCTCCAGGCCCCCCAACCCCCCCTTTTTATTCACCCCCCCAAAAAGACACAAAACGAGGGAAACGGCCCCAACCGGCAGCTCGTTACTTTAATAATGCCGTTTACGTATGTACGCACGCACCCCCGCCAAAAAGGGGGGCTCTGCTAGAAAGATAAAGGAGGGGCGGCCCCCCCAAACGCTTGCAGCCCCCCCCAGCCCCCGTCCCGCAGGCTGCCAGCCAGCCCCTCACCCTCAGCACGCCCAACGACCGGCAGGCAAACCTGGGCCGGGGGTCTCTCCTGAGCACCACGGGACGCTCACAGCGAGGCATCTGAAAAACAAAAATCCCAACGGATATTTCAGCACGTTAAAAAAACAGCACCGAAGGCAGCAGAGGAATTCGGTCAGGACAAGGGAGAGGGTAGCAGTCGAGCTAAAGGAGGGTGCCAGGCAAACGGGTCAGCTCGAAATACAACGCCGCCTTTAAAAGCTCGAGCGATTCGAACGCTTAAAATCGGCGTGAAGACTAATTGACACAATTCTGAACACGTCCTTCGCAGAGAAGTAAACGCTCTCGCTGGTGTCGGAAAACGCCTCGTCCCTTCCTTACAGCACCGCTGCAGGGAGATAACCCCGTGAGGCTGCAGGACAAGGGCGCGCCGTAATCAGCATCTACGCTCACGGATCCACCGCCGCAGCTCCAGCCCTTGCGCTGCTGCTGCTGCTGCTGCGCATCTCGCTCGCTTGGCCGATAAAGCTGAAAGTGAAGCGTAAAACTTTGAAGAGTAAAATGAAAAAGAAAGAACAAATCTCAGCAATTCATTTTATGCTAAAAAGGCGTGCGCACGCTTACAGACGTACAATGAGAAGACTCGTACTATAAAAATATTTGATTTTCCTTTTGCGTTCATTGAAATTGCGTAGCTGTGAATTCATACCGTTAAATTATCTACCTCCAAGCTACACAGCTATCGTTTGACCAGGGGTTTTGCGCGTGTGACATGACTAGGAGGGACGCCTGGCCAGCTGCGCCGAGACCGATGCTACCGAACTGCCGGGGAAACGCGCCGTCGAAAGCGAGACAGAAATAAAGTGCTTCAGAGCACTCTGCCAAAAGATCAGGAAAAAAGCCCCTAACGTTCAGTTGCCTCTCTTTTTAAACGTTTAGAGCAACTACCCAACTGCTTAAGCACACCTAATAAATTATACACTACAGCTATTTGGCAGTTGCAGTTTAAACAACGCAAGTCAGTTTGGAAATTAGACAATTTTAACTTTCTTTTTAAAATTTCATTTATGATAGAAAAATCAGTGAGATAAGAGATCTCCCATACGGTTTTACTTTTTTTGGGGGGGGGGGGGGGGGCAGGCGGTGGGGAATATCAAATCCCCGGTGCTGCAATACATCAGGCTACCAAAAAGGACTGGCAGGTTTGCTAACGCTGTTGGCTGTACCCAAGCGTGCGGAGGAACGCGTCTTTACGATCTCTCGACCGTTACACCCGAGAACCAAAGATCAGCCATACGTCGACTATTGGAAGATGTGCTGCGCTTGGGTCCTTGCAAGGAAATCGACTTAACTCCTTTTTTTTTTTCCAGAGAGAGTGAAAAGTCTCCTTGCGGATGACTTCTACTGCCAAGCACGTCATCTCTGAAGATCCATTCTGATGGGAAGTTTGTAAAAGGCAACTCCTTTGAATGAAAAAGATTTCCATTCTGGAAAATCTCTTTCCAACCGAAGTCAAAATTACGCGCTGCAGGTTAGGAAAAAGGACATTAGAGAATCAGTAACTCACCGAAAACACATCAGGACTCTCTGTCGCTAGTTACGAGGCTGCTACCGCTTCTCGGGAAAGCCTGGAAAACACACCGAAGCGACGCCGATTTGTCCCGTGTTGTCCACGCCTCTTCTTTGACCTTGATTGCTTTTAGCACAGATGCCAGTATCTCAGTAAGGTTTTCGAGTGCTCCTGTAAGGTATTTTAAACACTGACTGACTGAAAAAGCATAAAGCTTTTATCGTGAAAACAAAGCCTGTTTCTCCCGAACGTCCGAACTCTTACAAACGGTTCCTTTCCTCTTCTAGTCCAACATTATTTTCACAGCACCCTTTAATAGCAAGCGCACAGAAACAGAAGACTCTGCTTTCAGGAAGAGAAAATAGACGAAGGAAAGCAAGCCTTGAATAGGCGTACCACGCTCCAGAACAGACCTTTATTTTTAGTATTTGTGTTAAAATATTTCATGTTAAAAAAATCAGATAGAAGGAGAGCTGCCACATTCTTCGTGTTAACTGTAAAGTCCACACTACAAGCACCTTAGGAAAAATGCAGACACACATCACAGGCATACCTTGTACTTGCAGACCACTATGGATCCTTTCCATCCGTCTCGTACTTTCACGGCAGTTGACATTCTGCTGAGAGGAAAGGAAAAAAAAAAAAAAAAACACACAAACACGTTTAGCACAAAGCTTCCTTTTCTGTGAAGACTACAACTGAGTGGAGGAGAAAGTATTTTGCATCATCTTTGGTGCAGTTGTTGAGACAGGCCACTAGAGCTTCTGCATGTTTTAGACAACCGTGCCTTTTCTTTTGGCTCATCGGCAGCTTTAGAACTCACTTGCCTAGAGACGCGCAGGTGACAGGCACAGACACCTACGTACGTTTTCTCAAGCCTAAGTAGAGCCGCGATTTCCTCACCCGATACGTCCCAAGTTGAGTATTTTTGTTAAAGAGTACGGCAACCCGTCTGTCCTCGCGAACTCGCTGCAAAAGAGGAATCCTTTTTTCCAGGCCGTTTCTCCAAACGGTTGAGATCTTTGAAAACTGCAGTTGTGCCACCAAACCTGCTCAGGGTCCCTCCCAACCTTCGACCATCGTTAGATTTAACAGGCACACGCTCTATTCCGTCTTCCAACAGCAAAAATACATAACGCCCCCAGACCCCTAGCGCAACCCTACGGACGTCCACACACACCTCGCTGTTTTGATGAGGAGCCACTGAGCACCCCTGCGAGCACAGCGGGATCATGCGCAAGACCAGCGTCCTGGTTTCGGCTGGGATAGAGTTAATTCTCTTCCTGGTAACTGGTATAGCGCTGTGTTTTAGATTTAGGACGAGAAAAACGTGGATAACACGCTGATGTTTTAGTTGTGGCTAAGTAGCGCTTACGCTAGTCGGGGACTTTTCAGCTTCTCATGCCCTGCCAGCGAGAAGCTGGGAGGGACCTTAGCCAGGACAGATGACCCAAACCGGCCAAAGGGACAGTCCGTACCATATGACGTCACGCTCAGTACATAAGCTGGGGGAGTTGGCCGGGCGGCGGCGACTGCCGCTCGGGGACCGGCTGGGCATCAGTCGGCGGGCGGTGAGCAATCGCATTGTGCGCCGCTTATTTTGTATATTCTTTTATCGTTACGATTGTTTCCCCTTCCTGTTCTGTCCCATTAAACTGTCTTTACTTCACCCCACGAACTTCACTTTTTTTTCCGATTCTCTCCCCCACCCCACTTTGGGGGCAGGGGGAGCGAGCGAGCAGCTGCGTGGTGTTTAGCTGCCTGCCGGGTTAAACCACAACAACCAGCTTCACCTACGCCGATTTCAGCGAATGCAGCTTCTGAAGCTTTAAACTGAAAACCGTATCTTGACACTTTGCCGCGGCAGAAACGATCCGTAACTAGAACTCTACAAAAACGCAGTAACGCACATTGCAAACCCACAGCAGCGACAGCTTCAGAAATATTTCTACCGGGAACAAGGGAGAAAAACAATACAGTTTCATCTCACGCACAGGAAAGCAGCAGGCAGAGAAAAGGGTCGGCATTCGTAGCCCTTGCAGGACGCAGGCATTCTCCTTCCATTCCTAAACCCGCCTCTTAGGTCGAAATATCACAACACTACTACGGCAATATCGAGAGCAGGGAACAGCAGCCCTGCCGCTGGATGTGCTACTGACTGATGCTATTTACGTAGCAGGACACCTAGACAGAGGGGCACGTTTTTCCACACACAACCCTGAACTTCCTGAAAATTTATGTTTACCAAAACGAGCCATTTGGAACACATTGCCAAACAATGTTTGGCAATAAAACTTTGATGTGTTTGACACACACAAATTTGGGGTAACTCGCTACTTGCTTCCTGCTGTTGTTGTTCTTCCTTCAGAAATTCTACTTGTAGCCAAGTTATTCGCTACCGGTTCAAGCATTTACCTTCCAGGTATTACCAGCACATCTACACAGGCGAGGAACTAAATCGCTCTTCTAAAACTACCCGAGTGAAAATTACAGCCACGAAAGAGGAGTGACAGAGAAGAAAAGGAGAGGTCAGGCAGCAAGAGAGCTCTGCAGGCTGCCACCAGTCAACATCGCACTCTTTTTAAAAAAAAAAAAAACACAAACCAAAAAATAACACAAACACAAAAAGCCCACAAAAACCAACAACAAAACAAAACCTTGACGTTGTACCTTTTTTTTCTTTTGGAGCTCGTCCCTGTCTCAGCAGATTGTCTCGTCAGAGCATGAAATGCAGGTGATCCGTATCCCGATGACATCTGCACGCGATGAACACGTGTTCAGAAATAGTCCAGATCTGTAAGACCGGTGTCATTTGTGTGGTTTTAATAATCATAACTCCGTTTTATTGACCGATGCATTTGCGAGGAAACTAAGTAACTTTTAAACGTAGCCTCTCCTTGGGCAGAAAAATGCGTTAGGGAGTGAAAAAAATGATGATTCAGAGCTCCCAACCATGACGGAGCAGCGGGGAAATTAACGAAAGTGAAGGCCAACAGCAGCAACACGAAGCGACATTTGGCTTTAATTCTGATCACGTACTTAAGCGGCTCTCCAAGTCTATGCCTCGAGCCTATGAATGACTAGCCCTTTTTCGGAAGGACCAACTTTTTTCCTTAAAAGTCCTAGACTGAAGACTCCACTGAACAGAACGTGGATTGAGCCACAGGACAACGTGCCGTCAACACTCTCAGGAAAAAAAAAATATCAAGTAAAAATCAAGTTTAAATATCAGTTTCCATCGTGTCTCATTCATTCCGTTTCTAGTGATACCTGGGTGCTCCAAAATTCACTCTCCTGACACCACGTAGTACTACAAATTGAGTTATGCCTATAAAAATAAAAGGCTATTTCCAACCTGCCCATAAAATCAGTATGAACAAACAGAAGAGAAACACTTGAACTTAAAGAAGGACACAGGCAGCTCTTAATTTTTCGTAGATGAAAGCTCATTCTTTTCCCTGAAAGGAAAACACTCGTAACTACCCAGGGTTAGTTACGCTAACGAGGGTACGTAGGCACGCTCTGTTCACGGCAATTGTTCATCAGCTTTTCTGCACCAGCAGCAAATTTGCCTTTTCCCTGGGTTTAACGGGGAGCACCTGCAGCGACCTTGAACGCGCCAATGTTTCTCCCGGCTCCCCCGGCCCCACACGTGCCATCACCTGAGCAGCAAGCGGCGTCAACCACGCAGGATTTTCTTCACGTGACGCAGAAGGTGACGCTGGGAAAAGAGGAGGCACAAAATGAACCTGTTTGTCACACCCAGCCAACGGCGAAAACCCAGGGAAGGATTCTGCCGTGCGGGGCCGGGCTGTGCACCCCGGGAGCTCCAGCCGGCCGGTTTCGCTCCCCTTTGCCGGGTACCGGGGAGACACCGCCGCCTCGTGCTGCCGCCTGCCCCCCGGGGGACCTCGCTTCAGCCCTCGGGAACGGGACCGGGAGAGACCCTCCACGCAAAGAGAGCGGATCCACGCGTGGCGTGGATTTAATCCCTGAGGGAAGAGGCCGGGCTCCCCGCTAGCAGAAGGACAACTCGCCTCCCTGCCGCTCGGAGCGCCTTGCCGGGGACAGCCCTGCCTGCGCCTGGCTGCTCTTCAGCCGTGCTGGGAGTGCAGTCTGGCCGACGGATGCTCCGGCAAACAGACACTGCAGCGAATCGCAGCTCCCGCTCGTTACAGCTGCTGGTAATTTTGCCTCTGGCTAAGGCATGCCCCAGACAGCGGACACCCCGTCTCGTTCCAGCTCCTGCTTGCGACGGTTCTGGCTAATTGAAGCTCCAGCTCTGCACCGTTGATTTCAGCTCCTTCTCCTTACAAGCTCCAGCTATTTGCAACAGCCTGGGCTTTTGACAAGGTCGTAAACCAATCGCCGTCAAAACTCGACTATTAGGATTAAATATCATAGTTGGACATTGTATAAACATTAATTAGTTTGTACGACTAATCAGTTAATAACTATTCGAAGCAGTCGACAAGCAAGAGCTGGACTCGAAGAGGGCGTGCGGGGTCTGAAAAGCAGAGACCACCTCTTCCCCCCAGAGACCACCGCAGACGTTGAGTTGGGCCTGGTGCGTGCCGGCCTCCCGCACTTCGGGGTCCAGCAGGACCAGAGCCCCTCCCCCCGGGGAGGGTCCACGCACCCTGCCCACCCCCTGCTTTCCCCCGCAGCCCCCAATGCCCTCCCAGCCCCCCGCACAAACGGCCAAACCGGCTTCTGCTTTGGGCCCCCAAACCAGCTCACTTGGCACCCATTTCTGAGCCCAAAAACCCAGCTGCTGCGCCTGTTCTCAAGGCCCAAAGATGCCCCCGGGGAGGGCAAGCGCTTGTGTGATGCTTCTGGCAGAAACGGGGCTGAAAGGTCCGATCCCGGTGCCGGGGGAGCAGAGGCGAGCTGGCTGGGACCAGCTTTTGCTCCTGGAACGACCCCAAGTCCCTGCTCCGAGGGCTTCCCCTTGGGGCCCTGGGGTGGACCTGTCCCTCCCCTTCAAATGCTCCAGCAGTTTCGGGAGCAGAAGGCCGTTTCTAAGCCCTCTCTCCAGCAGCTCCTCCCTCGACTCGGCCCGTGAAGCCCCCAGGCCCGAGCACCTCGCTGGGGCGGGCGGCCTCCATTGCCTACAGGCTGCCCGTCTGCCTGCAGGGAGGGCTGGGGGGTGCCCGGCCCCACGGGGCGACAGTGGGGACTCGCAGGGAGGGTCTGTTTGCACACAGTGCCCACCCCGCCCCCCCGCCCCGGCCCCACTGCGCGGCCCCCCTAGGGCACGCAGCCCCGCCCCCCAGCCCCACTCCCCAGATGCTCACAGCCCCTCCTCCGCCTGGAGCCCCCCCAGCCCCCGTCCCCGGAGCCTGCAGGACCGCCCCCCCCCCCGCCACAGCCCCACTCCTCGGCTCCCCGGGCCCGCGGCCCCTCACACTCACGCTGCGCCGCCGCCTCGGTGCAGAGCCCGCCGCGCGCCCCGTTGAAATACCCTCCGCAGCCAATCAGCGCGCGGCTCCACCGGACCGCCCGCGCGGGGCACGCCGGGAGTTGTAGTCCCCGCCCCGGGACCGCGCATGCGCACGGCGCCTCGTGCAGCCCGGCTGGCTGTACATCGACACCCGTACAATGGAGGTGATCGTGCACCGACCCTGGTGCAACCCTTGTGCCCCCCATGCTCGCAGCCCCTCCCCGGTGTTTGCAAGCGCCTCCCAGCCCCAGGACCCCCGGTGCTCACAGCACCCGACCACACCATTTTCGAGCCCCGTGGGAGCCCCAAGCCCCACTCTCAAGCCCCGCCAGGACCCACAGCCCCACTCCCCAGCTCCTTGGGGGACTGCAGCCCCCGCCCCCAGCCCCACTCCCCAGCCCCCCTAGGACGAACAGCCCCCCCTCCCCGGCCCCCTCCGGGACGCACAGCCCCCCCCAGCCCCCCTCCCCGGCCCCCCCGGGACGCACAGCCCCCCCCCAGCCCCCCTCCGGGACGCACAGCCCCCCCCAGCCCCCCTCCCCGGCCCCCTCCGGGACGCACAGCCCCCCCCCCGGCCCCCTCCGGGACGCACAGCCCCCCCCCGGCCCCCCCCCCCCGGCCCCCTCCGGGACGCACAGCCCCCCCCGGTCCCCCCGAGACGCACAGCCCCCCTCCTCAGTCCCCCGGGGGGTCCCCAGCCTCCCGCCAGCCCGCCGTGCCCGCGGCACCTCAGACTGCCGCCGCCGCCGCCGCCGCCGCCGCCGCCGCCGCCGCCGCCGCCGCCGCCGCCGCCGCCGCCGCCGCCGCCGCCGCCGCCGCCGCCGCCTGGGTGCAGAGCCCGCCGCGCGCCCCGTTGAAATATCCTCCGCAGCCAATCAGCGCGCGGCTCCTCCGGGCCGCCCGCGGGGGGCACGCCGGGAGTTGTAGTCCCCGCCCCGGAAGTGCGCATGCGCACGGCGCCTTGTGCGCGGCGGGTGCCTGCGCAGGGACCTCCCTGCAACGGTGGGGATTGTGCAGGGACCTTTGCGCAGCGGGGGGGTCGGTGTGTGGAGACACCCATGCAATGGGGGGGGCAGTGCAGGAAGACCCTTATGCAATTGGTTGGTGTGCAGGGGACCCTCGTGCAATGGCGGGCAGGTGCACGGGGACCCTTGTGCGATGGTGGGGATTGTGCAGGACCCTCGTGTGACAGTGGTGGTTATTTTTCTCGGCAGTACCCTTGGGTTCGGGAGCAAAACAGCCGGTGCCTGAAACCACTGGGGTGTTTTGACTGCTGCTGAGCAGCCTCGAGGCCGCCTCTGGTTCCCACATGGCTCCCATGGTGCGCGTGGACCCTCCTGCAACGGGTGCAGGTGTGCAAGGAGGGTGATCCGGGGTAGGGGTCCCTCTCTGGAGGCACCCAGCTCGAGCTGGCACCTAAGAACTAATCAAGGAGTAATGAGGAACCTTCTCTTGCACCTGACGTTAACCAGCGGGATCCCAGGGTCAGACCCTGTTACGGTGATTGGACCCTGGGGAGGTGGCAGAGGGTGCCCTGGACAGGTTGGGGGGGTTCCCTGGGGAGGAGGGGAGCCCCCACCCCCCTGACTGTGGGCACTCCCCCCAAGGAGCAGAGCATGGTGCAAGACTTTAGGGAGGATGAGGGCTAGCAGGTCCCCGAGATGGCAGTGCCGGCTCTTCCCAGTGTCTCCCCAGTGCTGGAGGGGGTGTGCGTGTGTGTGTCTCATGACCATGGGGATGGGGGGGGGGGGCGGCCTCAGGATGGGGCAGGGGGGGAATCCTGGGGTCCGGGAGGGACCCTGGGAGTGGGGTAGGTAGGGGGACATTGGGGGACAGAGGTGTTTCTCGGGAGATTGAGGACACCATGTGGGGAGTTGAGACTGGGAGGGATGACCCTGGGGAGGTGGGGGGCACCGCGGGGAGAAGGGATCCCACCCCCGACACCTGCAGCCACCCCCAGGGGCAGCTGGGACCCCGACCCTCTGGGGGACCAGGATGGGAACGATGGGGACTCACTCATGGATACTGCACAGGTAATAAAATAGTTCATGCTGCACCCTGTTGTAGGGTCTCTGGGGTGCCCTGGGCGCCGAGTCCCCATGACAGCCGGCCCTTCCCGGGGGTCCCCAGGCTGCCGGGTTCCTCTGGCCCCAGCCGGCGGGAGCTGTGTCCTCCCAGCCGCTGGCCACGCAATGGCAGCACCGACCCACGGCCACGCGGAGACAGGGCTGGGGACAGGGCCGGGGTTGCCTGCGCTCCACCTGGGTCTGCAGGGCTCGGGCAGGGGGGACCCGGCATCCTGCAGCTCCGCTCCCACCCTGGGGACCCCAAACACCCCCGGGGGTGCGTCGCTGTCCCTGTCGCTGGTGGCAACCGGCATGGGGGGAAGGTGACAGTGAGGGTCCCCGCCAGTGGCCCGGAGTTCGTCACCGCTGGGGGGACAGGGGACAAGCAGGGCCAGCACCGAGGAGCGACGGCAGCACAGCCTACTCTCTGGGGGTCCCCACCCCCTGTCCCCAGGGGTCCCCTCCGTCCCCGTGGTTTATTGGGGGAACACAGAGCCCAACGACCAGCCGCAGGGACAGGGGACGGGGAGCTGCCCCAGGGATGGGGACAGCACCGGGACACGCCGATACTCTTGGGGGTGCTGGCATGCGGGGGGGGGGCACCCTAACCATTGCCGCCCGGGATGACGAATGCACCGGGATGAGGGAGGCACCGGGATGGGGACGGCGCATGGAGGGGCCAGAGCCGGCGCGCGAACGCCGGGCTGCAGGACCACGCTTCGGCTTCGGGGCGGCAGCAGCGAAGGCGGCGGCAGCGGCGGCGCTGCTGCGCACCTGAGCGGTGCCGGCGCTGCAGTACCGCGATTCGGCCACGGGGCGGCAGCAGCGAGCAGCCGCCGGGCGGCGCGTGCACGGGGGCGGCACCGGCGCTGCAGGTCCGCGCTTTGCAGGCCCAGCGCCCGCCGGCACCGCGCACGTGGGGCGGCAGCGGCGTTTCCTTACCGGAACGAACCAACGAACGCGGCGGCATCACCCCGCAGGCACCACAGTACGGCATTGCCGTTACCGGCGGACGGCAGCGCGGAGAAAGGGGGCGCCACCGCGCATGCGCGGCTCAAGAGCTGCAGTACCCAGTTTTGGTCGCTCGGTGGCAGCAGCGAACAAAGGAGAGCGCGCCACTGCGCATGCGCGGCTGAAGCACTGCAGTACCGAATTCTGGTCGCTCGGTGGCAGCAGCGAGCAAAGAAAGGCGCGCCACTGCGCATGCGCGGCTCAAGAGCTGCAGTACCGAATTCTGGTCGCTCGGTGGCAGCAGCGAGCAAAGGAGAGCGCGCCACCGCGCATGCGCCGCTCAAGAGCCGCAGTACCCAGCTTTGGTCGCTCGGTGGCAGCAGCGAGCAAAGGAGAGCGCGCCACCGCGCATGCGCAGCTGAAGAGCTGCAATACCGAATTCTGGTCGCTCGGTGGCAGCAGCGAGCAAAGAAAGGCGCGCCACTGCGCATGCGCGGCTCAAGAGCTGCAGTACCCAGTTTTGGTCACAGGGTGGCAGCAGCGAGCAAAGAAAAGCGCGCCACCGCGCATGCGCGGCTCAACAGCTGCAGTACCCAGCTTTGATCGCTCGGTGGCAGCAGCGAGCAGAGGAGCGCGCCCCACCGCGCATGCGCGGCTCAAGAGCTGCAGTACCCAATTCCGCCCGCCGGGTGCCACCGTCGCCTCACCGGCCCTTTCCCCTTCTCTCCGCCCAGTTCGTACCATCGAAAGACGGTAACTTCACAAGTCCCGTGGTGGTTTCTGCCCGTGCCCCCCAGCCCATTACCCGGGGAGGAGAAGCAGCACAGGGAACCTGTGGAACAGGTTTCTTTCTAACCCGGAGGAAGCCCCAGGGATCGCTGTCTCGGTCTGCAGGTGGCATCGGGGTTGTGGGAGTGACAGCGGCGACTCAACAGATGCTGGAGAGAGATTTAAAAAAAATAAGGCCACACGGGTGACACCCTGAGAGCAGGGGAGGGGCAGCTATGTCCATCAGGAAACCGCGCTTCTGAGCAGACCCGGTGCCAGCGGCTGACCTGCAAACAACGAGCGATACGCTGGTGGTCCTGGGGCTGTGTTGCGGTGTTTGCACCTTTCCTCGCCTCTGTGCTATCAGCACTCTGCTCTCCTCACCCTGCACACGCGCAGGGCTTGCCACTTGGAGGAGAGACACTGCACGACGTCACTTACCACCCTGCCCTCCAGCGTGCAAAGGAATTAGAAATGAGGCAGGGAAAGCCAAGAGGCCTGCTGGTGTATTAGGCGTCCTCAGCAGTTGACCGTAGAGCCCGGCAGGTTCCATCCTTGCTCTGTGCTTTTGTAGCTTGAACCCCCGATTGTTTTGCCATCGAGACTGCAAGGCGAGGAATACGCCTCTACTTGAACAAGCAAGACCCCTGCCAAATAGCTGAGCTGTGCGCAGTGATAGGCGGCTGCCTGTGACCGACACCTTTTTCTGCTAACACCAGAGCACGCTTCCCTTGTGAAGAGCCATCGGCAGTACAGAACGGACCTGAGCTCTCCTTGCACCGGCTCCCCAGAGAACGGCGTCTCAGTTCGACTGAAGCGTGCAGCAGCCTGTCGTCATCCCAGCCCCTCGCCCTCGAGCAAGCGGCTGCCTGTAGCAGCGGCAGAACCGCTGCTGCGCAGAGGGGAAAGGAATGGCTTGGCCTCAAGCTCTGCGGGCTGCCTGTGGCCCCTGCGGAGCCGACGACCTCGGCAGCCCATACAAAGGGCGAAGCTAGCAGCCTGAGAAGGAGTCACAGGGTGCTGCAGCTCCTGCCACAACCCTCCTTCCCAGCCTGCTGCTGGAGCACAAGGCACTTGAAAGCAGCAGGAAAGAACAAGGATGGCAAGATGGCAGGAATAACACGGAGAGCCTAAAGCGTTTAGCCAGCAGGGCTTGCAACTCACCTTGTGCTGTGGTTTAATCCCAGCTGGCAACTCAGCACCACACAACCGCTCACTCGCTCCCCCCTCAGTGGGAGGGGGGAGAGAATTGGAAGGGCAAAAGTGAAAAAACTCCACTTGTAAGGAAAAGGGGGGAAAAAAACCCCAAACAACAGAGCGAAAAACCCCACACAGACAAGCGGTACAAATGAAAACAACGGCTCACCGCCAACCGACGGATGCCCAGCCAGCCGCAGCCCAGCAGCGGCCCCCCCGCCAACCGCCCCCCGAGTTTTATTTCCTGACGCCACAGGGTCTGGAACATCCCCTGGGTCCGCCGGGGTCAGCTCTCCCAGCGGTGCCCCCTCCCAGGCCCTCGCGCACCCCCAGCCCGCTCGCCGGCAGGGCGGGGCGAGGAGCAGCACAGCCCCCGGCGCGGTGCAAGCGCTGCGCAGCGGGAACTCACGCAGCCCCGCGTCACCGACGCCGTTTGCAGCACAAACCCAAAACGCAGGAGGAGGGAGAGCGGGGTGGGAGTGGGGTGCGGGGGAGCGGGAGGGGGGTGCCAGAGTTTGGGCGGGGGGCAACGGGCAGGTTGGCGGGGCAGGCAGCACCCCAGGGGTCCGGGGCAGAGGGGTTACGGGGAGGCAGTGCGGAACACGGGGGGTGGGAGGAGGGAGAGGAGAGAGGAGGGCAGTGCGGGCACGAGGTAGGAGGGCAGGGGATACGGGGGGCGCGTCACGGGGAAAACCTCGCACGGGAAAGGCGGGGCGGACACCGGGAGGGGCGGGGGGGGACATGCGTGGGGGTGACCTACGCCAGGGGGTCCACCCGGGACCACCCACAGCAGAAAACTCGCCTGGGATGACCCGCAACAGATAATCCGTTCCCGATGACTGACCCTCGCTGGATAACCACGAGCGATGCCCCTCAAGTGGCTGGTGTTTCACCCCAAATCTTCCCCAAATCGGGGGGTGTTTTGCTTTTCCATAATATCAAAATTGGGGTTTTTTCCTTTTCCAAAACATTCCACCATTTGGAGGTTTTTCAACGCTTTTTCACAACAAAAATTGGTGGTTTTTGCTTTTTCGTTTTGTGCGTGAAAATGGGTTTTTTTTTGCTTTCCGGTTGCCCAAATCCAGGCGGATTTGGCTTTCCCGGGAGCTCCAAGTTGGGTATTTTTCCCCCAAAATTGCGGGCTTTTTTTTCCCCCACCCCTTGCCGGCCCCGAATTAGGGGTTTTGTGGTATTTTTAGGCCATGGCGGCAGGTCCCGCTCTGCGTGCGCAGCCCTGCAGGGGAAAGTCCCTGTTGGGGGAACTGGCCCCCAATCAGGATGGGAACAGGCGGAAAAGGAGAACAGGGAAGAGGCAGCTTTTGAAAGCGCTTTTATATCTTCAATAGAGAGGTGTTTCGGGGCGGGGGTGTGTGTGTGTGTGTGTGTGTGTGTGTGTGTGTCGAATTTTAAAATCCTTTCTGTAAACAGGGTTTCTTTGCATTTTAAAAACCTTATTATCAGAGACATTTACACTTAATGTATTTACACATATCTCTCTATATATATTTAGTGAATATATTTATGTTTCACTTATACCCCCCTATTTCCCACTTCTTATATATAATACCTGCTCAGACTATGGATCTGTTGACTTACATATTTTGAACACTTAAATGTCTTTATAGACTTCTCTATTTACACTTACATATATTTACACCTATATCTTTATAGACTTAGGTTTTAGACTTAGATGTCTATTTACACTTGTACATAATCTCTTAGATTACATATAATGTCTATGTAGACTCTCTATGTAACACGTAGTAAGTGTAGATAGCGGTATCTATTCAGACCTTTTTCTATTTTAAATTCCTTCATGTATAAAATGTATCATCCTTTTTGCATTTGGAAGTTCTTTATTTTTTGATTTATAGAGACGTGAGTTATTTTTGTATCTTAAAACCCTATATACATCTTTCGAATTTTTTTATACTCTAAAATCCTTTATATAATAGGGCAGATATAGGTCCTTATTTTGAAATCCTTTTGTACGTATAAATTAATATTATTTTTCAATATACGTAACAAGGAGAGATTTTTTTCTATTTCGAGGCCTCACAGATATATTTACAGTTTTTAAAAATTTTTGAACCCCCCCCCATGAATTTTCAGGCAATTTGGGCTGTGACCCCCTTTGGGGGGGGGGGGGACGGACACGGACCCCCATGACCCCCCATTCCCCACTCACCTGCTCCTCCACGGCATCATCACCCCCGTGGTGATGCTGGGGTGCCCCAAATGACATCATCACCCCTCCAGGCCCCCCAACCCCCCCTTTTTATTCACCCCCCCAAAAAGACACAAAACGAGGGAAACGGCCCCAACCGGCAGCTCGTTACTTTAATAATGCCGTTTACGTATGTACGCACGCACCCCCGCCAAAAAGGGGGGCTCTGCTAGAAAGATAAAGGAGGGGCGGCCCCCCCAAACGCTTGCAGCCCCCCCCAGCCCCCGTCCCGCAGGCTGCCAGCCGGCCCCTCACCCTCAGCACGCCCAACGACCGGCAGGCAAACCTGGGCCGGGGGTCTCTCCTGAGCACCACGGGACGCTCACAGCGAGGCATCTGAAAAACAAAAATCCCAACGGATATTTCAGCACGTTAAAAAAACAGCACCGAAGGCAGCAGAGGAATTCGGTCAGGATAAGGGAGAGGGTAGCAGTCGAGCTAAAGGAGGGTGCCAGGCAAACGGGTCAGCTCGAAATACAACGCCGCCTTTAAAAGCTCAAGCGATTCGAACGCTTAAAATCAGCGTGAAGACTAATTGACACAATTCTGAACACGTCCTTCGCAGAGAAGTAAACGCTCTCGCTGGTGTCGGAAAACGCCTCGTCCCTTCCTTACAGCACCGCTGCAGGGAGATAACCCCGTGAGGCTGCAGGACAAGGGCGCGCCGTAATCAGCATCTACGCTCACGGATCCACCGCCGCAGCTCCAGCCCTTGCGCTGCTGCTGCTGCTGCTGCGCATCTCGCTCGCTTGGCCGATAAAGCTGAAAGTGAAGCGTAAAACTTTGAAGAGTAAAATGAAAAAGAAAGAACAAATCTCAGCAATTCATTTTATGCTAAAAAGGCGTGCGCACGCTTACAGACGTACAATGAGAAGACTCGTACTATAAAAATATTTGATTTTCCTTTTGCGTTCATTGAAATTGCGTAGCTGTGAATTCATACCGTTAAATTATCTACCTCCAAGCTACACAGCTATCGTTTGACCAGGGGTTTTGCGCGTGTGACATGACTAGGAGGGACGCCTGGCCAGCTGCGCCGAGACCGATGCTACCGAACTGCCGGGGAAACGCGCCGTCGAAAGCGAGACAGAAATAAAGTGCTTCAGAGCACTCTGCCAAAAGATCAGGAAAAAAGCCCCTAACGTTCAGTTGCCTCTCTTTTTAAACGTTTAGAGCAACTACCCAACTGCTTAAGCACACCTAATAAATTATACACTACAGCTATTTGGCAGTTGCAGTTTAAACAACGCAAGTCAGTTTGGAAATTAGACAATTTTAACTTTCTTTTTAAAATTTCATTTATGATAGAAAAATCAGTGAGATAAGAGATCTCCCATACGGTTTTACTTTTTTGGGGGGGGGGGGGGGGGGGGGCAGGCGGTGGGGAATATCAAATCCCCAGTGCTGCAATACATCAGGCTACCAAAAAGGACTGGCAGGTTTGCTAACGCTGTTGGCTGTACCCAAGCGTGCGGAGGAACGCGTCTTTACGATCTCTCGACCGTTACACCCGAGAACCAAAGATCAGCCATACGTCGACTATTGGAAGATGTGCTGCGCTTGGGTCCTTGCAAGGAAATCGACTTAACTCCTTTTTTTTTTTCCAGAGAGAGTGAAAAGTCTCCTTGCGGATGACTTCTACTGCCAAGCACGTCATCTCTGAAGATCCATTCTGATGGGAAGTTTGTAAAAGGCAACTCCTTTGAATGAAAAAGATTTCCATTCTGGAAAATCTCTTTCCACCCGAAGTCAAAATTACGCGCTGCAGGTTAGGAAAAAGGACATTAGAGAATCAGTAACTCACCGAAAACACATCAGGACTCTCTGTCGCTAGTTACGAGGCTGCTACCGCTTCTCGGGAAAGCCTGGAAAACACACCGAAGCGACGCCGATTTGTCCCGTGTTGTCCACGCCTCTTCTTTGACCTTGATTGCTTTTAGCACAGATGCCAGTATCTCAGTAAGGTTTTCGAGTGCTCCTGTAAGGTATTTTAAACACTGACTGACTGAAAAAGCATAAAGCTTTTATCGTGAAAACAAAGCCTGTTTCTCCCGAACGTCCGAACTCTTACAAACGGTTCCTTTCCTCTTCTAGTCCAACATTATTTTCACAGCACCCTTTAATAGCAAGCGCACAGAAACAGAAGACTCTGCTTTCAGGAAGAGAAAACAGACGAAGGAAAGCAAGCCTTGAATAGGCGTACCACGCTCCAGAACAGACCTTTATTTTTAGTATTTGTGTTAAAATATTTCATGTTAAAAAAATCAGATGGAAGGAGAGCTGCCACATTCTTCGTGTTAACTGTAAAGTCCACACTACAAGCACCTTAGGAAAAATGCAGACACACATCACAGGCATACCTTGTACTTGCAGACCACTATGGATCCTTTCCATCCGTCTCGTACTTTCACGGCAGTTGACATTCTGCTGAGAGGAAAGGAAAAAAAAAAAAAAAAAAACAAACACGTTTAGCACAAAGCTTCCTTTTCTGTGAAGACTACAACTGAGTGGAGGAGAAAGTATTTTGCATCATCTTTGGTGCAGTTGTTGAGACAGGCCACTAGAGCTTCTGCATGTTTTAGACAACCGTGCCTTTTCTTTTGGCTCATCGGCAGCTTTAGAACTCACTTGCCTAGAGACGCGCAGGTGACAGGCACAGACACCTACGTACGTTTTCTCAAGCCTAAGTAGAGCCGCGATTTCCTCACCCGATACGTCCCAAGTTGAGTATTTTTGTTAAAGAGTACGGCAACCCGTCTGTCCTCGCGAACTCGCTGCAAAAGAGGAATCCTTTTTTCCAGGCCGTTTCTCCAAACGGTTGAGATCTTTGAAAACTGCAGTTGTGCCACCAAACCTGCTCAGGGTCCCTCCCAACCTTCGACCATCGTTAGATTTAACAGGCACACGCTCTATTCCGTCTTCCAACAGCAAAAATACATAACGCCCCCAGACCCCTAGCGCAACCCTACGGACGTCCACACACACCTCGCTGTTTTGATGAGGAGCCACTGAGCACCCCTGCGAGCACAGCGGGATCATGCGCAAGACCAGCGTCCTGGTTTCGGCTGGGATAGAGTTAATTCTCTTCCTGGTAACTGGTATAGCGCTGTGTTTTAGATTTAGGACGAGAAAAACGTGGATAACACGCTGATGTTTTAGTTGTGGCTAAGTAGCGCTTACGCTAGTCGGGGACTTTTCAGCTTCTCATGCCCTGCCAGCGAGAAGCTGGGAGGGACCTTAGCCAGGACAGATGACCCAAACCGGCCAAAGGGACAGTCCGTACCATATGACGTCGCGCTCAGTACATAAGCTGGGGGAGTTGGCCGGGCAGCGGCGACTGCCGCTCGGGGACCGGCTGGGCATCAGTCGGCGGGCGGTGAGCAATCGCATTGTGCGCCGCTTATTTTGTATATTCTTTTATCGTTACGATTGTTTCCCCTTCCTGTTCTGTCCCATTAAACTGTCTTTACTTCACCCCACGAACTTCACTTTTTTTTCCGATTCTCTCCCCCACCCCACTTTGGGGGCAGGGGGAGCGAGCGAGCAGCTGCGTGGTGTTTAGCTGCCTGCCGGGTTAAACCACAACAACCAGCTTCACCTACGCCGATTTCAGCGAATGCAGCTTCTGAAGCTTTAAACTGAAAACCGTATCTTGACACTTTGCCGCGGCAGAAACGATCCGTAACTAGAACTCTACAAAAACGCAGTAACGCACATTGCAAACCCACAGCAGCGACAGCTTCAGAAATATTTCTACCGGGAACAAGGGAGAAAAACAATACAGTTTCATCTCACGCACAGGAAAGCAGCAGGCAGAGAAAAGGGTCGGCATTCGTAGCCCTTGCAGAACGCAGGCATTCTCCTTCCATTCCTAAACCCGCCTCTTAGGTCGAAATATCACAACACTACTACGGCAATATCGAGAGCAGGGAACAGCAGCCCTGCCGCTGGATGTGCTACTGACTGATGCTATTTACGCAGCAGGACACCTAGACAGAGGGGCACGTTTTTCCACACACAACCCTGAACTTCCTGAAAATTTATGTTTACCAAAACGAGCCATTTGGAACACATTGCCAAACAATGTTTGGCAATAAAACTTTGATGTGTTTGACACACACAAATTTGGGGTAACTCGCTACTTGCTTCCTGCTGTTGTTGTTCTTCCTTCAGAAATTCTACTTGTAGCCAAGTTATTCGCTACCGGTTCAAGCATTTACCTTCCAGGTATTACCAGCACATCTACACAGGCGAGGAACTAAATCGCTCTTCTAAAACTACCCGAGTGAAAATTACAGCCACGAAAGACGAGTGACAGAGAAGAAAAGGAGAGGTCAGGCAGCAAGAGAGCTCTGCAGGCTGCCACCAGTCAACATCGCACTCTTTTTAAAAAAAAAAAAAACCAAAACACAAACCAAAAAATAACACAAACACAAAAAGCCCACAAAACCCAACAACAAAACAAAACCTTGACGTTGTACCTTTTTTTTCTTTTGGAGCTCGTCCCTGTCTCAGCAGATTGTCTCGTCAGAGCATGAAATGCAGGTGATCCGTATCCCGATGACATCTGCACGCGATGAACACGTGCTCAGAAATAGTCCAGATCTGTAAGACCGGTGTCATTTGTGTGCTTTTAATAATCATAACTCCGTTTTATTGACCGATGCATTTGCGAGGAAACTAAGTAACTTTTAAACGTAGCCTCTCCTTGGGGAGAAAAATGCGTTAGGGAGTGAAAAAAATGATTCAGAGCTCCCAACCATGACGGAGCAGCGGGGAAATTAACGAAAGTGAAGGCCAACAGCAGCAACACGAAGCGACATTTGGCTTTAATTCTGATCACGTACTTAAGCGGCTCTCCAAGTCTATGCCTCGAGCCTATGAATGACTAGCCCTTTTTCGGAAGGACCAACTTTTTTCCTTAAAAGTCCTAGACTGAAGACTCCACTGAACAGAACGTGGATTGAGCCACAGGACAACGTGCCGTCAACACTCTCAGGAAAAAAAAAAATCAAGTAAAAATCAAGTTTAAATATCAGTTTCCATCGTGTCTCATTCATTCCGTTTCTAGTGGTACCTGGGTGCTCCCAAATTCACTCTCCTGACACCACGTAGTACTACAAATTGAGTTATGCCTATAAAAATAAAAGGCTATTTCCAACCTGCCCATAAAATCAGTATGAACAAACAGAAGAGAAACACTTGAACTTAAAGGAGGACACAGGCAGCTCTTAATTTTTCGTAGATGAAAGCTCATTCTTTTCCCTGAAAGGAAAACACTCGTAACTACCCAGGGTTAGTTACGCTAACGAGGGTACGTAGGCACGCTCTGTTCACGGCAATTGTTCATCAGCTTTTCTGCACCGGCAGCAAATTTGCCTTTTCCCTGGGTTTAACGGGGAGCACCTGCAGCGACCTTGAACGCACCAATGTTTCTCCCGGCTCCCCCGGCCCCACACGTGCCATCACCTGAGCAGCAAGCGGCGTCAACCACGCAGGATTTTCTTCACGTGACGCGGAAGGTGACGCTGGGAAAAGAGGAGGCACAAAATGAACCTGTTTGTCACACCCAGCCAACGGCGAAAACCCAGGGAAGGATTCTGCCGTGCGGGGCCGGGCTGTGCACCCCGGGAGCTCCAGCCGGCCGGTTTCGCTCCCCTTTGCCGGGTACCGGGGAGACACCGCCGCCTCGTGCTGCCGCCTGCCCCCCGGGGGACCTCGCTTCAGCCCTCGGGAACGGGACCGGGAGAGACCCTCCACGCAAAGAGAGCGGATCCACGCGTGGCGTGGATTTAATCCCCGAGGGAAGAGGCCGGGCTCCCCGCTAGCAGAAGGACAACTCGCCTCCCTGCCGCTCGGAGCGCCTTGCCGGGGACAGCCCTGCCTGCGCCTGGCTGCTCTTCAGCCGTGCTGGGAGTGCAGTCTGGCCGACGGATGCTCCGGCAAGCAGACACTGCAGCGAATCGCAGCTCCCGCTCGTTACAGCTGCTGGTAATTTTGCCTCTGGCTAAGGCATGCCCCAGACAGCGGACACCCCGTCTCGTTCCAGCTCCTGCTTGCGACGGTTCTGGCTAATTGAAGCTCCAGCTCTGCACCGTTGATTTCAGCTCCTTCTCCTTACAAGCTCCAGCTATTTGCAACAGCCTGGGCTTTTGACAAGGTCGTAAACCAATCGCCGTCAAAACTCGACTATTAGGATAAAATATCATAGTTGGACATTGCATAAATATCAATTAGTTTGTACGACTAATTAGTTAATAACTATTCGAAGCAGTCGACAAGCAAGAGCTGGACTCGAAGAGGGCGTGCGGGGTCTGAAAAGCAGAGACCACCTCTTCCCCCCAGAGACCACCGCAGACGTTGAGTTGGGCCTGGTGCGTGCCGGCCTCCCGCACTTCGGGGTCCAGCAGGACCAGAGCCCCTCCCCCCGGGGAGGGTCCACGCACC
Organism: Calonectris borealis; assembly: GCF_964195595.1. Lineage (NCBI taxonomy): Eukaryota > Metazoa > Chordata > Aves > Procellariiformes > Procellariidae > Calonectris > Calonectris borealis. The sequence continues at coordinate 37,313,808 of NC_134317.1, forward strand.
CTGCCCACCCCCTGCTTTCCCCCGCAGCCCCCAATGCCCTCCCAGCCCCCCGCACAAACGGCCAAACCAGCTTCTGCTTTGGGCCCCCAAACCAGCTCACTTGGCACCCATTTCTGAGCCCAAAAACCCAGCTGCTGCGCCTGTTCTCAAGGCCCAAAGATGCAGCACTTGACCTCTGTTCCTGGGCCCAAAACCACACGACTCATCCCCCTCTGTCAGGTTCTGAAAACACACGACTCAATCTGTTTCTGAGCCCCGACGTCACCACGTGAGCCTGTTTTCAAGCCCCAGGAACAGAAGACCTGCTCTGCACTTTCGGGCCCCAAACCAGCTCACGCTGTCTGCTTTCTGATCCCCTTCGCAGTCCCCACGTGTGATGCTGAGGGGTGGGGGAGTGAAGCCTCCCCACAGCCCTGCACCCCCAGGCCCCACATGCGGTTTTGGGGAGTGCTTGGGAGCTGCGGAGGGCCCGGCCCCGCGCCCCCGCGGGGCAGCCCCAGCTCAGGCCGGGCACCGCTTTGTTACTGCTGTTTCGGGCTCTATTTCTCCAGCATCACCAGCACCGCCGGGCCCGCGCCCCAAACCTTCCCAGGCCGAAGTATCCCCGCGGGCAGCCGGGCCCAGCCGCCCCGGCAGCACAGCCCAGCTCCCCTCCAGGAACGCCCGGCGGCACCAGCCGGGGCCCATCCCCGCCCGTGCGGGCACCGGGGCCCGACCGGCGCCGGGAGCGGCAGAGGCTGCCCGGCCCCAACAAGGAGCAGCCGAGAGCCCCCCGACGAACCCCAGGACAGCGCTCAGCCGGGGGCCGCTTCCGCCCCCCCCAGCCCCAGGAGAACGGGGCCCGGACCCGCCCGCGGAGGCTCCGGCCGGGGGAGCCCAGATGCGAGACCCGCCGCGCCCACAGCCCCATAACACGCCCGGCCCCGCGGCCCCTCACCCGCCCCGGCGCGGCTCCAGCTGCCCCACGGCCGGAGCGGCACGAAAGCCACCGGCCGCGGCCGCCGCTCTTCCGCGCCCGCGCAGGCGCCCCGGCCCCGCCCCGCCCCGCCCCGCCCCCTCAGGGACCCGGCCCCGCCCCCGCCCCGCCCCCTCAGGGACCCGGCCCCGCCCCCGCGCAAGCCCGGCCCCGCCCTCGCCCCCGCCCGTATTTAATACAGCGATGGGGAGGAGAGAGGGCTAGGAAAAGAAAGATAAGACGAGGGAGAAGACCGAGGAGCAGAGAGAGAAAGAACAGGTCGAAAGAAAAGGTCAGAGAGGTAGAGAAACTGAGAAAAAGAATGGACGAGGAGCCCTGCAGAGAGGTGGAGCAAGAAAACGCAGGGTCAGTGAGTAGAACAGAGGGAGAGAGCCATGGGGGGGGAAGGAGAGGAAGAAAAAAGGAGGGACAAAGACGGTGACAGGGCGCAGGACATACAGAGAGAGAAAAAGGACGGGGAACAGGACAAAGGGATTGAGAAATAAATAAAGAGTCAGAGCTGTACAAAGAGGCCAAGAAGGAAAAAAAAAAAAAAACAACAGCAACAGGCTAGAGGACAGACGCAGAGGAAGCAAAAAAAGGGCCAGGGAGCAGGACAGAGGAGGAGAGAGAGGAAAAAAGGGATAGCCAGCTGCACAGGGAGGTATAGCAAGAAGCGACTGGACAGGCAGTGGGACAGAGAAATAAAGACAGAAAAAACGGGGATAGGAAGCAGGAGAGAGGAGAACTGAGGGTTTCTGAGGGAGCACGAGAGGTCCGAAGTTTGCTACCGAGCTAAGGGAAGGAAGATGTCAGGAAGGACCGTGAGAGGAGCAGAGAGGTCCTGTGGGGGTCAGAAAGCAGAGCTGAGTGCAGGCAGGCTGCAGGTGGACGAGACGCCATACTGGCAGGCGACGCTGACGGGGAGGGCAGATGACGACAGCAGCCCCAGACCGGCCTGTCACAGGAGCCTCTCCGAACACCTGCGTACTCGGAGCTGATCGCCGGATCACTCCATCACGCTTCCCCGGCGGCCTCTTAGCTGTCCATCGCATCGCCCGCAGCATCGCCGGCACCTCAGCGTTCCCACAGCGCCCGCCTGCGCCGGCCATAGAGTGCGACCGCCGGAGGACTGACGGGCACGTCCGGGCGCGGGAGGACCGCCGGCCATAGAGTGCGAGCGCCGGAGGACTGACGGGCACGTCCGGGCGCGGGAGGACCGCCGGCCATAGAGTGCGACCGCCGGAGGACTGACGGGCACGTCCGGGCGCGGGAGGACCGCCGGCCATAGAGTGCGACCGCCGGAGGACTGACGGGCACGTCCGGGCGCGAGGACCGCCGGCCATAGAGTGCGAGCGCCGGAGGACTGACGGGCACGTCCGGGCGCGGGAGGACCGCCGGCCATAGAGTGCGAGCGCCGGAGGACTGACGGGCACGTCCGGGCGCGGGAGGACCGCCGGCCATAGAGTGCGACCGCCGGAGGACTGACGGGCACGTCCGGGCGCGGGAGGACCGCCGGCCATAGAGTGCGACCGCCGGAGGACTGACGGGCACGTCCGGGCGCGGGAGGACCGCCGGCCATAGAGTGCGAGCGCCGGAGGACTGACGGGCACGTCCGGGCGCGGGAGGACCGCCGGCCATAGAGTGCGACCGCCGGAGGACTGACGGGCACGTCCGGACTGACGAGCACGTCCGGGCGCGGGAGGACCGCCGGCCATAGAGTGCGAGCGCCGGAGGACTGACGGGCACGTCCGGGCGCGGAGGACCGCCGGCCATAGAGTGCGAGCGCCGGAGGACTGACGGGCACGTCCGCGTGCGGGAGGACCGCCGGCCATAGAGTGCGAGCGCCGGAGGACTGACGGGCACGTCCGGGCGCGGAGGACCGCCGGCCATAGAGTGCGAGCGCCGGAGGACCGCCGGCCATAGAGTGCGACCGCCGGAGGACTGACGGGCACGTCCGGGCGCGGGAGGACCGCCGGCCATAGAGTGCGAGCGCCGGAGGACTGACGGGCACGTCCGGGCGCGGGAGGACCGCCGGCCATAGAGTGCGACCGCCGGAGGACTGACGGGCACGTCCGGGCGCGGGAGGACCGCCGGCCATAGAGTGCGACCGCCGGAGGACCGCCGGCCATAGAGTGCGACCGCCGGAGGACTGACGGGCACGTCCGGGCGCGGGAGGACCGCCGGCCATAGAGTGCGACCGCCGGAGGACTGACGGGCACTTGCGGCATTAGCTGGCCTTAGCCCCGCCCCGCCGGCCTTAGCTCCGCCCCAGGAGGGTTTGTTGCCAAAATCGCTTTATTTCGCCCTGTTACAGGACTGGCCCCGCCCCGTCGGGGGGAGGGTTTATGCTGGCGGGTGGGGACGGGGCTCCCTCCCGGACGCCGGGCCCCGGGACGGGAGCAGTCTGTGGGGATCCCCGTCCTCCCCAGACGCCGGGGTCCGTTTTCCGCGTGGGGTCACGTGCTCTCCCGGGGGCGGGGACGCGGACGCCTGGCCGCGCCCCTCCCGGGGGTGGAGCCGAGGGGGCTCGGGATGGTGTTAGTCCACTTCCACCAAAGTCTGTGATTGGTCCATCTGGGCTGCCTGCAGTGGCCCCTGATTGGCTGGCGGTGCCAGTGAGACAATTGGCCGGTGGAAAGGCCGCGGTGCGAGAGGATTGGCTGTGGCCTCCCGGCCGGGCGACACCATTAGCCAGAGAGGCAGGCAGAGTCCAGGTGGGCATCGGCCAATGGCAGGGTGAGGGCAGGGCACCCCATTGGCTGCCCGGCACCACCTTCATGTTTCACCCTCAGGCAGGGCCCCAGCCCTTGCATCCCATTGGCTGGCTCAGCGGAGTCCACCCTCTGATTGGCTGCGGTGGGGGTCCGGGGGGGGGCGGCTGAGGGAGGCCGGGGGGGACCCAGGGGAGGCCCGTCCGGGGGGGGGCGGGGTGGTCAGGGAGGACCCTCAGCCCCCCCAGGACCTTCATCTCCAGGGGACGCCCCTGGAGGGACACCCCAAGACACCCCCCTCAAACCCTGGGACCCTCCATGGGACCTCCAGGACCCCCCAGGGACCCCTCAAAACCCCCGAAGATCCTCAATGCCTCCCCAGCCATCCCCAGCCCCCCCAGGAACCCTCCCCAGCCTCCCTCAAAAACTCCCCCCCACACTTAAGACCCCCAGGGACCTTCCCCTAACCTTGACCCTTGACACCCCCCCCCGAGACAACCCCCAAAACCCTAGAAGCCTCCCTTGACACCCCCCCAAAGCCCTGGAACCCCCAACTTCGCGAGGGCGTGTGCCAGCCATGCAAGCGGGTGCAATGCGCGTGCAAGGCGCCCAGAGGCGTGCGAGACATGTCACAGGTGTGCAAGGGCATGCGACAGCGCGCACGGGGCATGCACGGGGCACGCGGGGTGTGCAACAGGCACGGGGTACTCACAAAGGTGCACGAGCCACGTGCAGGGTGTGCGCGAGGCACGTGCGAGCTGAGTAAGGGTGTGCGGGGTGCGCCTGTGGCACGCGCAGGGCACACAGGGCTTGCACTTGAAAGGGTGCATGGGGCATGTGCGAGGGCACGCATGGGGCTTGCAACAGGCACCGGGGGGTGTGCAAAGGCACATGGGGGTGCACGGGGAGTGCAAGGGGCACAGGGTGCGTCCCAAGCTACATGGGGTGTGTGCAAGGGGCTAGCACAGGGCTTGCAACATCCAGCTACCCCCAACCTGTCCCCCCACACCGCCATGTCCCCGTATCCCCACGTCCCCCGCGCCCCCACGTCTCTCTGTATCACCCCACGTCCTCCCAGCCCCCATGCCCCCCCATATCACCCCACATCCCCCATGCCCCCTCATCCCCCCCCGTCCCTGGCAGGGCTCCATCACACATAACAGTGACTTGGGAAGACAAACGCCATCACTCCAAACGTCCCTCCTTCCTTCTTTTTCCTCCGGTTTGATATGCTGAGCATGACATCCTATGGTACGGAATATCCCTTGGGTCAGTTGGGTCAGCTGTCCCAGCCGTGTCCCCTCCCAACTCCTTGTGCACCCCCAGCCTGGTCACTGGTGGGGTGGGGTGAGGACAGAAAAGGCCGTGACTGTGTGTAAGCCCTGCTCAGCAGGAACGAAACCAGCCCTGTGTTACCAGCACCGTTTCCAGCACAGATCCAAACCATAGCCCCATATCAGCTACCGTGAAGAAAATTAACTCTATCCCAGCCAAAACCAGCACAACCAGAAAACAAGAATACTTTTAAGAAGTATGAGAAGTATTGAACTACATTTGAAAAAATAATTTATTTAGATTCTGTTTATCACTCATAATCATCAATGAAGATGATACTCCATATTTTATAGTACTCTTCTCTATGATTAAAAGAGACTTGGATTAATTATGTTGCAAATTGACTTCTTCACTTTTATCCACTTAATTGAAATTATAACATGGTCATAAAAATATGTAAGATATAATGATTCTGATTCAAACTAAATGTGAAAATTGGGAAATTTCACAAGGGCATGATAATTGACTGAAAATAGAGACAGAAAAAATGCTGTGGTCTCCCAAATTATTTAAGAACATATCTATGTCTTTTGAATATGTAGAAATTGAAATGCATCTCTTCAGATTCTTCAGATGAGTCTGTAACTAAAAGTGCACATAACATCTTAAGAAATTAAAATCAAAATGACATTTGAATAAGGAGCCACATAATCAATTGTTTAATTACAGAAAGTAAGACCGTGGAAACTTCACACAAAATGCAAGGCAGCGGAGAGGCATCTGTTCATGAACTGAATACCCAGAGTTCGAGGCGAAAGACCACCAACTGCAAAACAGACCTAGATCATAAAGTCTATTTACAGATTTTAAAGTCTGCTTCCTGGAATTAGTCAACTCCTTCCACAGTCTGCCAGGAAACCTGCACAGCCTTACACGGTACTTGTGGGGGTTCCTCTTTAGTCATCTGCTTGTTAGATGTAAAGATGCCAAGAAGATTCTGATATGAGTTCTTCTAGTGAATAAAATCACCTTCCTGTCCTTGGCTTCAATAGTATAAAGTAAGCCTAATTTAAATTTCTTCATGTTTTTTTGGTACCAGGCTTGGTTCCATTTTTCATATAAATTTTGGAGAAAACCAATTCCCAGCATTCAGTCACATGAGCAGGAAGCACTTCTTGTTAAATTCTCTGAATTTACCTATTTAAGATCAGTAGATTGCATGCTTTGTCTTGGGCTAATTGCTAAGGCCTAAGATTAGCTGCTTAAACCCTCTTCAGCATTCCTCTGGTGCCTAGTATTTAGTAAGTGTATCATCTAGTGAAAAATTTCCCATGACTTTCACTAGGTAAAAACTGGTTGGTTAAAAGAAAGATGCTGTACTCCCAACATGAAATTATGGATTTGAAAGAGAAATACTGATTTGAAAATTATAGTTAATATTGTGTAGCCTGTCATAACATCATTAGCGTCATGATCATAGTATGATCTTACAGAATTAATAGTAAGTGTATTAATCTTTTTGCATTTTAGTGTAGATTGCTTTTAAGCTTAAGTGGGCTCTTGCTTCAAAGCCACTTGACTTTCTAAATTAATTACTATTTAAGACATTAATGTATCTTGTTTACTGCTGGAATATATGACGGTAAGATATTCAAAATTCGCATTTTTAAGGGGCAAATGTTTTTATTTAGTTTTGAAAAGTTACTATCTATTGTACATGAATGATTGTGAGACTTTAATATCCTGCTGAGGAAAAAAACTCTTCATGTAATTGACTATGTGAAAGGGCCAGTAGTTATATATTCACGATACATATGCCTGCAAAGGGCAGATTGAATAGTTCTATTTCTATTAAAAGATGTGAGTGTGTATATGTGTAAATAAGCTTTAGCATTATAAAAACTGAGGTAGTGTTTCTTCCTTAATTATTGAGTTTCTCTCCAAATCTGCTAGAAATAATTTTTAAAAGGAGCAGAAAGTAAATAATATACTTCAGATCTGTATATTTTTTTCCTAATTATATTTGCAGTAAGTTTTGTAGGGTATGTCTAGATTACTTATGTGCAAAAGTCACCTGTGAAGGGATTTGCAACACAACTATGGGATGTAGACCTGTGTCTTGAGTATAAGACTCCAAATAGATTAAAAATGGCAAGACTATTCTTGAATAATACCGCCTATAAAGCTGAGCTATCAAACAGACATTTTCTGCATTCACTACTTGAAATAAAAAGCCCTGCCTTATCATAACATACAAAGGCCAAGTATAAACTCTGTTGGCTGGATAACGAGATTCTATATATTCAGCCTTTCCTCAAATCCTTCCAGGAAATTTATAACACCCAAATGTCATGAATGTTTCTCTGTTATCTATGAAATCATGATGCAGCTCTGGTTTATAATCATAGCTCAAGAATTATCTTAGTAATTTTGTCATTGACTTTGGTGAATGTTGAATCTGGCCTGTATTGTATTACTCAACTAACGTATAACCTTGTGTAGATAATGATTGTGGGCTAATTCTTTAAATGCTACATAATAACTTAAAAAATTATACTAGTAATAATGCTTTGGATGACTTTTTACTTGCGTATTACATGAATAGACAATTATGCATTTTATGTTTCAGAAATGATACTTGTGGAATGCCACTGTTTTGGTGGAAGCTCATCTGTAATTTTAAAGCCGCTGGGGCAGAGATGGGAAGAACTTAACAAGTGCTGTTTATGAAGTTGATGGTATTGACTGTGTATCAATGATTTCTGCTTTGCTGTTTCATGGCTTGTAGCTCTAGTGATGAGATGATGGAAACATTCAGGCAAATAAGGGATTTTTCTCCAATTGTCTCCAAGGTACAGCAAGTAAATTTTGGAAGATGCCACTTATTAATATGTAACCTTTTACTTTCAAAAAGCTTAGGGATGAAAATGCATCGTGCATCTTCATACTCAAATTAAGAAGTACTGTTGACTTCGCCATAGACTCAACAATAAACCGTATATGTTTATATTGATGAATTATAAAAGTAATGGAGGCTTCTGAAATGTAATTTTATTGGATGTATCATAGAATAGGGTTGTCACAGAATAGCAGGCTTCATTCGCGGGCAATAATCCTTCCAGGCGATTAAAACCGGGGAGGGAATTTCACACAGATAAGTGAGTTATTTAACTGACAAGAAGCTTACTAAACACCACAAGAAAGAAAATGCATTTACCACAAATTGGTCAGTTGGTACATCAAACCAGTAGTTGATCTAAAACTGGCAGTGGAAGACACGAATGACTGTAGCTGTGAGGAACAAATTTGCACATAGGTCATACATTTCTTCCACTTTTGCACTAATAAGAAATCTGTTGTATTTTCTTAGGGTATGTTTAAGGAGCTTTTCCGTATATGCAAGCAAATGATCCGGAAATTCAATGATGTGTGAAGTAAGATTGTTGATTACTTTCTTTGGGTGCTTAATTAAAAGTATTATTTTCTATATATAGGAAGGTATCTTTAAAGTTTCCTGGATGAGCGTGATTAAATTCTGTAATGGTTGTTTCACGTAAGGTTTTATCAACCATGTCATGTAGCTACTATTGCCATAAACAGTTGTTTGCTGCATTTTTGAATGCAAAGCAGAGCAAAGCTCATTCAAAATTTAGATTGCCGATATTGTAATAACTTTTAGATTTCATAGCAAAATTCCTGCAGTTTACATTTGATGGTTACCCAGAATAACCACCATTTTAGACTGTTTAAAATAACAAAAGAAGGCCTGCAAATTAGTTTTGTGTGGGCACTGATCAGCATTCATTTAATAAATAAATGGGTCATGATTAAACACAATGCAAAGTTTTTTTGATATATATATATATGCAAATACATAAAAGCTTTGGCTTTTAGGTAATCTTCTTTCTCATTTTCTTGTTTAACTGATGACATACAGTACAAAGTATTTTACCAGAAAATTGACATTGTGAGGAGATAACAGCCTTGTAGAACTGCACTTGTATTTGTTTTTTAAAGATAAATAATTCTGTGTTATAGACTTTGTATGTAGATAAAAAGTTGTTTGCTGTTTTATTTAGAAGCTGCAGTGACTAATTTCTAGTCTCTCTCGAAATGGAGGGAGAAACGTCTACGTAATTTACGACTGATTTCAAGTGCGCTACCGCGAAGGGTGAAAGCAGATAGGAATGCAATTTGCTTAATTCCTTGCTGATGATAGGGCCACCACGTGGCACGGCAGCCTTACGCTAGCGTGTCAGTGGCGGCGGGCCAGGCTTGCTCTGGCTCGGATACGAGGCGGGTGAGGGGCACCGAGAACGCCGCTGGCGAAGGCCTCCGCGGCCCGGCGGGCGGCGGCGCCTTCCTGCGGAGTCAGGCCTGAGCCCTGGCGCAGGCAGAGCGCCGCGGGCGCCGCCGGGGCGGGGAGCAGGGCGCCGGGCTTGGCCTCCTGCAGCCGTTGGAGGCTCTGTGGCGCGACCGGCAGCGGGACGGGCCTTTGCCCAGAAGTCGCGGTGAAACCGCAACATCGGGTGACAGTAATTACAACTTACCTACCTCAGATGTCCCTGGAAGTTCTGAATATATTGTAATTCCTCAGTCATTGCCAGTTTTATTTTCCTGGCCAGAGTACCTGCTGCAGCTGATGGAACGGCGTGCCCAGTATTTTCTTCTTCACCTCCTATCTTGTATTTTTTCTTAAGATATGGAGATTAGGAGGCTTACATAATTACATAAATAATTACAACTTACCTACCTCAGATGTCCCTGGAAGTTCTGAATATATTGTAATTCCTCAGTCATTGCCAGTTTTATTTTCCTGGCCAGAGTACCTGCTGCAGCTGATGAAACAGCATGCCCAGTATTTTCTTCTTCACCTCCTATCTTGTATTTTTTCTTAAGATATGGAGATTAGGAGGCTTACATAATTACATAAGGTGAAATTGCAACAGGGATTCCTAAACTCTCACTGAATAAATTGGGTGACAACAGAAATGGCAGCCTGTCATCCATCGGAACCTCTCGCATCCCCTAATAGTTGTGCGTGCATTGGGAGGGATTAGAGCACGCAAAATTCTCAATAATACTACGACTCAGTTTGCAGTCTGGATGGATGACTTGCTGAAGTCACTATCCAGATTAAGGAGTGGGTGTAGGGTCCAGGATGCCTCCTGTACATAATTTCTTCCTATCTGTCGATGTTTTCCAATTCTCCAGTTCTCCAGAATGGGACAGAAGAATATATGTCCTTACCAGCTTCTTCAAGTATACTTGAAATGCTAAAATACCTCGCACACAAAAATGTTTTCCAGATACTTGTATACATATGGCATTTGATTTGTAAATATTGATTTTACAACTTACATGCAAAATTAGAATATTACTCATTTTGAGAGCAATTTGAGAGTATTACTTATTTTGAGAGCTGAGAGAAATTATGGTTCTGTCTACAAATGGTGTAGACAGAATTAGGTGTGTGGACTCAAGTATGTGGTGCGGAAATCCTCTACTACTTGGCTGTTTAGCCATGCTAGTTGCCAAACTCAATGAACGAGTAAGTACGCAGCGTAATTGAACCAAAATCTCGAGTCTTTTCCTAGGCAGATCTTGCTGAAACCCACGCTGGTTTCTCCCTCTCCTGTGAAATATGTTAATAGACTGGCTCCAGAAGACAGTCAGACTGCAGTTTATTAAATAACTGGTTTTGCTATTTGAACTGCACACAAAAGTTGTTGTAGCACTGTATTAAGTTGGATTTTAATTGAATTCTAGCTCTTAATCCACTCAGATTCTCTCAAATCTTTCTGCTGCCTATTTGAGTACAATTTTCAAAACTTCCTCTGCTGATCTTCTACTGGGATCCGTAGGTAGTAACCACATCAACTGGAACCATGCTGGGATGTTAAGGGTTGTTACTCCAGCAAGGAGATGGAATCTGTGTGTGCGTGATTATACAGAAATTAAACATTCGCTGATTTCTCTCTTTACTTAAGTAAAATATTTGGACTGAGAACTGTAGTGAATTGGTTGAAATGACAGTGGAAAGAATACATGGGATTTTGTATCTTATCTGTCATTTTTTTCATTAAAAAATAAAGCAAAGATTTTTCAATGAAGGAAAAAAATCGGACAGTTGTCAAGTGCCAATCTAATTCATGTTTCCTTTTTGCAAGAGTGTATAAAAGATTTTGGGTTTGATATACATTGGAAATAGAAGTGCTAGGTCTTACCAATATTTCACTCTTCTCTTCCTCTCCTTCCCAGTAAAGTGCATTTTCTGAAACTCAGTGCAGTAAGATACAGATATTGTCATGGTTTTAGGAGCTTATTATTAACTTGTCTTTGTGGCCAGGTATCCTTGTACTGTGATTCTGTACCTGAGTGTAATAATAGGTTTTTACTTAGTCACTTCTTTCTGCTAAGGTCAAAGTAGCTGGTCGTATTAGAAACATGAGGTTTCTGAAGTCAAACATGCATTAAAAAATGGTATATGCATATATACCATAATGAGAAACTTCTTGTACTGTCAGAGGACAACTATTTTTTTGCTTTAATTTTTTTTACTGAGTTTTGGTATCAAAAAAGTATGGTTTTAATCTTTAGAATATTGACTGTAAATTACGCTTTTAATTAATTGACTGCCAGTTTAATTACATTCAGCACAGCTATGGGCTTGCATTCAGTCTTGTTATGTTTTTAAAGTGAATAAATTAAGTCTAGCAAGCAGAGAGAAACTAATGAGGAGGCATTCACAGAATGCAGAAATTTTACCTAATATGAAGTAAAAAAGTATAGGCCCTATTCTTTATCCACTCTGTATTTTTAAATAAGCCAAAAAGTTAAATTCAAAAAACCAAGCATGCTAATATGGCACTAAGTTTATCAAATTAAATATTCTGAAGATAATTTTTAAGGTAGGTTCGGCAACATTCAAGCTGGCAAACTAACACCAAAGCCAAAAGCTCTGGAGAGAGTAGTACAAGTGCTAGGGCTCATTTCATGCAAGCCAGCTCAGGAATGGAAGGAATGGGACAGCATTCACAGGTTACAGTGCCTTAAGGATGCTAAGTAGGTAAGGGCAACCTTATAAATTTGGTTCTGGATCTGAGCTAGCAAGATCTTAAGAGGCTTCATGGGTCGGCTGGACCTCTACCGATTCAGTCTGGCATGTGTGGGAACCTGTCTAATGCTCTGTTGTGAAGTTACGTATTGTAATATGGCTGTTAAATATTAGAGTGCAAATAATTTTAATAACCACAGGGGATTATCTCCTATAGAAGGTTGCCAAGGAATGTCTGCTACAGTAATTGCCACAGTAGGAATGGAGAAAGATTACTGTAACACTAGAGGAAATGCTTTTCTATGTCTGTCCTTTCGATGTGCCTGTGAAATAGTGTTCCATTTTTCTCCTAAAATATTCCAAACATTTTTTTATGGTGCATATTTATTTCTTCGGATTTCTCATTTAAAAGAGAGGAGGAAATTATTTTCAACTTCTGCTCACAGAGAGAGATCCAGCTTGGAAAATTTTAGGCCTCAAAGTTTTGTGTGGAGAGTTATAACGAAGTGTGTTTTTTCAAACCTAACTCTAATGTTGGCAGCTGCTACAATTTCGTTGACTCCATCCATTTGCCCAGTGCAATGTTTTGGAGTACATGTCTAGCATCTAAACAATTCTGGACCTTCTTTTAGTTGTTCTGACTCTTTTGCTGAGTGAGGAACAATTCTGGGACAAGCATTATATTTTAGTGTTGCTCTGGTTTTTAGAGATTTTCTGTAGTAGCTCTGTGATGTTCACCATGCCCAGCAGACCAAGGAGTATAAAAAGTCTTTTTTTTAGGTAGCGTTTCCTGAAGTAAACGTCTGTCTACCATCTACTGGTCAAGCAGACCTGGATTTTATTAGAATAAATAACCTGCTTGGTTTACTTAATAGCCTGGAAGATAATAAAAGTGATTAACTTACGTCTTTGTTTAACAAACCTCTGATAACTCTAAATTCAGTTACCTGAATATAATGAGATGAGGAAAAGTTAGAGGGGTATAGAACTGACTGAAAGAAAAGCTCTCAAATGTTGACCTCTTTGATCTATGTGTGAAACAAGGAGAGATGGGAAGGAGGCAGCTCTTAAGAACAGAGATATTCCCGTTATGCTGTATATGCCTGTTTAAGCACTGACTTGTCTTACTCAGGGAGATAACTCAAGCAAACAGTATATTGCATGACATTGTATGCTCGTGGATGATTTAGAGGTTGCTGCCCATTTCTAGTGATCTTGTTCAGGAATTATTTAAAACGCATAATAATGTAGGAAGCTCAAGAGCATGGATGCGGTGACAGAGTAACTTCATAGTTTGTCAGCGTCCTCAGAGTGTCTGAGCTCAACAGCTTAAAATCTGTTAATTCAAATGCCTAAGGAATCTGTTAAGGGGCAGGATATGATTGCTAGAGAAAAGTTCTCTCATCTCCTGTGAATACATCCTCTGTCAGATGTAAGAACTGTTCGGTATCCTGAGTGAATTGCACTGGACCTTTACAAGGCACAGGGATCATCCATCTGCCTGTCTGTCCCTTTAAATAAAAGAATTCTGGGCAGAGGGCACTTTGACTCTGCGGTGGAAATTTATTATTAAAGCAAGTTTATCCAAACAAAGATTTTGACTAAAAGACTTTCCCAGAAGAAGGTTACTTTATGGAAACATTCAAGTGTTCAGTGCTGTGATTGTTCTTGTATTCGGACACCAAATTACAAAAAGGGGAAAAAAATAAGATTGCAGTAATATACATGAAGTGGATAAAAAAGCAGATTAAAGGAAAAGTTCAAAGTCGAAGACAGAGAGAGGTTCAGAGTAACCTGAAATTGCAATCAAGATTTTTGGGAGGAGAGTCTTAATCTTTTTGGAAGATTACTGTTCATGTATTCCCTAACTGATACATTGGGTCTGTTAGAGATAATCAGCCAACTAATTTTTAACACAGAAGGACTTTGAGGAAAACCCTCTGACACCAAGAGGAAATAAAAGGTTCTGTGGACATTTTGTATTTTAGAATCACTGCTAAAATAGAGGTGCTATTTTGTTAGTGAGAAATGTCAGTGAAATTTAAAACGTTGTGATTTCCTGAGGAGTGCCACTATGATAAATTCCCTTTGTAAAATACTTAAGTCACAATTCCAATTTTGCGCTGTGCAGTAGCCCATTTCTCTAATACTTAAACTCTTTAGGGAACAATCCACATAAGGGGCAACAATTTGGTGGCAGTAAAAAAAGGTGACATTTGTATGATCCAGACAGAGAAAAAGGAAAGCAAGAAAAGCTGTGAAATAGACACATTGTGTTTGCACACACCTGAAAAAAGATTTTTATGTGGTCATGAGATATATAGGCAAATATCTGCTTTAAATGATATTTAGTCAATTGACATCAGTACTAACATACGGATCTTTATCTCTGAAGCTGGATTCAGCCTTTATACATTTTAATGTCCATTTGCTTCAGTTTAGCAGCATGAGAGACAGGCCCGAGGCTGTGCACTCCGGTTCCGTGTTTGTTCCCTCAGGTGTGCGGTGACTATTCCAGGGAGAGAGCGGGGAGGTCTGGGAAACACTGGCCCTTCTGGTGCACGTGCTGATACATCCGTCGCATGGCACGGAGATACTCAGCCCACTTGATGTGATAATTTGCTTCTAATTTTTCTAAGAAAATGTTATTGTCTCTGTATGTGTGTGTGGCAGGTGCCCCCGCCCGCGGAGAGGCCGGTGGCATTAGGGCCGCAGCGTCCTCACCTTTCGCGCCCTTACTTTCGCGCCGTTAGGTGGCGCGTGCCGATTGTCGCGTGCACGCCTTGGTGGCGTGTGCACCTCGGGCGGAAAGTGGGGCGGTTCGGCCCTCAGGCAGGTAGAGCTGGGCCCAGCCAGACCCGCTGGGCGTGAAGGGAGCCCCGCCGGAGGGCGATGGAGCCGGCCCCGACCCCAGCCAGATCCGCTGGGCGTGAAGGGAGCCCCGCCGGAGGGCGATGGAGCCGGCCCCGACCCCAGCCAGAGCCGCTGGGCGTGAAGGGAGCCCCGCCGGAGGGCGATGGAGCCGGCCCTGACCCCAGCCAGAGCCGCTGGGCGTGAAGGGAGCCCCGCCGGAGGGCGATGGAGCCGGCCCCGACCCCAGCCAGATCCGCTGGGCGTGAAGGGAGCCCCGCCGGAGGGCGATGGAGCCGGCCCTCCTCGGAGCAGCGGGTCTGCGGTCGGGGACTGTCCCCTTGGGTCGGGACGCCGCCTGAGGAAACTCCTCGAGGTTGAGAGCCCTCCTCTTACCCAGGTGAGTGACCGCGCGCGTTTTGGATCCTCGTTTCTAAAGGCGGCCGTGTAGTAGTAATTCCTCGTACACCATCCTGAACCTGTGTTACTGATGTTGTCGGAGTGTTAGTCTGATTATTGATAAGCCTCATTTCTAGTCAGTTTTGTGCTAAACAGTTTTGGTTTAAATAAAGTTTATTTTTTCTGTTTAATTTGATTTTGCGAGTCTCTGCGACATTAAATGGCTGTAGTCGGCAGGATGGGGTCCATAGAGGAATTATTACGGAGGCACGGCTGCAGCCCTTCTCCCCCAGGTGTAACAGGGGCGAAGGAGAAGTAGTCCGACCCAGCAGCGGTCGCAGAGGGAGTAAAGCAATGCCGCGGAAATAATGAAAATGCTAAAGGTAAAGGGGCCATGTGTGCCATCCTGGCTACCCGTTTAATTCAAGTGCTTGATCATTGCAATTATTCCAGAATATTAGAAAAGAAAATTTAAAGGAGCAGTTAACAATCGATTGTTTAAAGGAAAGAGAAAGAAAGCGGACGCATCTTCTAGAATAAGAAATTGAGATCATGCTAGCACAAGCGAAAAGACCCCCAGTGTTGTCCAAATCGGAAAACTAATAGCGGGCGCAGACCCCGAGGATTGGGATGGGGGCATTTGGGGAGACACGGATGAAAATAGTACTGAGGAAACGGAGGGCTTGGAGGGAAGAGAAGTGCGACCTCTTACTGAGAGAGGGCGGCACGCGGGTCCGCGAGGCGGGAACTCCCGCACCGCCGCCCGTGCCACCCCCTGGACGGGACCCGGGCTCAGGGAATTCCAAGCCAGGTTTTGGCGCGGACCGGGAGAAACGGACGCGGAGTCTCTGTGGCGTGTCTGTTTGGCGGGGGGGTGATCGGCTGCTGCTGAGCGATGAGGAGGCTGCGGATTTTGGGGCCCCGGAGTGGCGGGCCGGCAGGCGACCAATCGATCACGTCCCGCGTGGCTTACTGGGCTGGGGGTGTGGACCCCAAAGAGCTGGGGGAGCCCATGGCCATCCGAGTACAAGGATAGTCGGCGTTAGCAGGAGGAGTGCAAAAGGCTGCGTGTGTCCAAGCGATGTGTGAGAGGGGGCGGCAAGGGGTACCGATGGCTGCACCGGTGGACCCCACCATAGACCCTTCATTAGGGGGCTGCCGGACGCCTCAAAATACACGTTCAGTCTCTCAGAGAGAGGACCCAGAGGGCCATCGGACACCCTCCGCGAAACCCTCAGAACCTGTCCGCGCATGTGCTGGCGTGGGCGGGGACATTACACGATATCGTCACTCACGGGCGCGAGAGGGATGGGCTGCTCCCGGCGGCGGCGCGGACGGGGGTAGGAGGGTACGGCAAGTCAGCCGAAACCCCCACCCCGGACGGCCTCTCCGCAGGGAGCCCGCACCTTCCCGAGATAGACCGGAGCGAGTCCACAGCCCGGGAAGGAACGACCTTTGGCGAAAAGCGCTAGCGCTGGGAGTACCCTGGGCGGTGCTGCACGGGCAACCCACCGACCATATCCAGAAACTGGTGGAGTTGCTAGAGGGGAAAACCAAAGATCAAGGGGAAACACCGGCAACCACCCCCCTCACAGTAGCGCAGACACAATTAACCCTCTCGCGTCCCTGCGAGGGGAATTGAACGAATTAAAAAACTAGAAGCCGCGGTTTGGGGTTCGGGCCGCCCACTCCGCATGGTGATTTCCTGCCAATGGTCCGCTGACAAGGAACCTCATATACATATCCCCGTGGGTCCGAAGCGAGTAGGTTTAGAGTTCTTAACTGATACAGGGGGCCAAATTAGCGTTCTAAATAAGCAACAAGGCAATGAGTTCGAGGTTAAACAATCAAGAAAGACTATAAACATAACAGGGGCTCTCCCTGCAGCTGGCACCGGCCCGCTCGGGAGGTGCAGAGCTCCAGCCTCCTGTCAGCCTGCACTGCCCCGCCCCACTCGACCCCACCCCACCCTGCCTCATAGCCTTCAAAAGCAACATCACAGGGGCAGTGAAGTGCTATTCCCTGCTGCCCTGCCTGTCAGCCCTTCAGAGGGGCCCACCCAGCCCGTGGGGCCCTAATCAGAGCATCTCCTGTGGGTGCCACTCTCTTGGTACCCCACCTGCCCTCTGTGAAGAGCCTCCCTCCCCGGGAGGGGAAGTCTCCCTCCTGGCACCCCGCTCAGGCTGTAGTATCAGAGCTTTGCACTCCGTGCCCAGTGCAACCCTGCAGGTTTTTTAGCTGCCAAATTCAGCTGCGCAACATTATCTGGAGAGTCCGGGCTTGATGGCCATGCAGAAAACTCTGGGGCAGCCGCAAGAGCCTGGTGAGAGAAGTGGTTGGTTGACGCACACCTGCTTTGGGCTCCTTTTTGCATCATGGTGAACTACCGGAGCATGGTACCAGCACTCCACTGTTGCAGAGGCTGTACAAAAGAATGCCCCCACTCCCAATGAAGTTACAGCCTGCTTTTGGGAAAATGGGCTGTGTTTAGATAAAGGGAGGCCAGTGAATGAGTGTAAGGAAGAGATAAAACATCCTTAAGCAGTGGAACAGGTGGGCGTTTCAGCATACCAGCCACCTAATGACTATTGTGGTTATTGTTAGCACCCTGGCAAAAGAAGGATTTGGAGGGATAGGGTAATTTTGTGCATGTGAGTTGGGCATGCCTTCAGAGTGCAAAAAATAGCATGCAAAAGTGTTTTCTGTAACTTAGAAGAGCTGGGGAAGCCAGCATATTCACTGATGGATGCAATTAGAGAGAGTAGCTAAGTTAGGAGGACAGGACTGGTGATGAAGGATCTTTACGATGACGATACGTAGTTTATACTTGAAATGACAACAGAGGGGGTCCAAGGAAGAGACGCAAAGACTGGGATGACGTGGCTACAACGACATTCCTCTCCTACACTGTTTACTGCAGGAGCCCTTATGGGCTACCCCAGTCAAGACCTTGTCATTTTGGGGAGTCTCTGAAGCACAGCGTTGGTTGCACCAATCCACAAGTAGTGATGCTGCGAGAAAAGGTATATTTTACCCCGAAGCTTGGATTTTTGGTGGTGAAAGTCCTGAGTTCTGACCATGACAATAAGCTGAGCTGATTATATACATGGAGCTGGGTTTGTTGCAGTACGACAATCTGTTGATTTTGCAGCTATGGTAACAAGCTACTTCTATGCTGCACGTGGGATGCCAGGCCAGGGCAAAGGCTGGTGCCCTCCCTGACCACTGCCTGGGAACACACCTCAAGGAGGTCCCGCTAAGAAGGAGTCTTGCTAATACTGGTTGTGTTTGCCATTGCAGACACCCTTGATTCTTGGGTTGGGATTGTCAAGGACAGAGGTTCTCACCCTGCCATGCCCCAAATCCGCTTGCAGATCTCTGCGGTGGGCATGAGCTCAGGGCTGAGGGGACTGCTTGGACCATAGAGGGAATTTGTGTTTTGGTGGCTGGCCACAGTCCTGGAGAGAACCTCCAAGCCTTGCCCAAACCTGCTGTGCAGAGAGAAGATCCAGACAGCTAGTGCAGGACCCAGCCCAGGGGGAAAGGTGCTCCCAAACAGCGTGTTGTCTCCTTCCCAATGTCTTGCTACAGCTCTAGGGGATGCACTGAGCACAGGCATGGGCTTGGGTTGGCAGGCAGCCATTCAACAGACCACAGCTGTACTACAGGCTAGCCTTCCATGTGAGATTTACCACCACGGATGTACGCTGGCCAACCTGTAATGGTGAAGCTACCCTCCATTGGCATTGTACCCATGACCCTGGCAAAACCCAGAGGCTTACATGCTTGGGAAGCTCTGGACGGGAGCAGGAAATGGATAATCCCTGACTTCTAACCCTGAAGCCCGGGTTCAAGCCCGAGGCCCAGCTCTGTGTTTTCTTACAGGACAATGGAAAATGGACTGCCTTGGTGCTCATACTGGCAATGGTGACAGTGACCAACAGAAACAACCAGGACCTGGACAGCAATATGGTAGCAAAAATGGTAGTAGGATTTGCCTGAATGATGAACTTAACTTCTGTAAGGGTTTGCCTGCCCACACCCAAGTCAGCAGAAGACCCTTAACCAATTTTTGTGCAGGGCGTTAACATATTGCGAGACCTCGAGCTCACGTGGAAGCAATATAATAATTATAGTTGGAGGTTTAGGGAGATTGAGGGAGGAGGCTATACTTACATTGTCTACAGTTGGTCACCGGGTGAGGTAAATGCTAGTTTGGTATGGGATGCCAGATGTGATTATATTCTTCAGCCTACCCATGAGGCCACGGGGTGGAGCTGGAATGGCACTGCACTATGCCCTGAAGTTCCATGGGGAGCTACCCAATATAGTGCTCTCTGCAGCACTGATGATCTCTCCGTACAGTATACAAAACCATTAAATACCTCGTGGTGCATAAAACACCCTGAAAAGGATAATAATGAATGTCCCAGCGTGTGTAATCAAAATTCGTGGGACTGCCCCCTCAACTGCATGTGGGCTAGACGTACTCAGGCGCCCAGCTGGTACGGGGAAAAGGAAAAGGTATCCTGGTAGGGAAATCTCTGCTCTGGAACTGTCATGCAGAGATCGGGTGTAAAGACATAGATAAGATGCCACTGTTATGGCTATATCCTCCTGCTCAGGAAGCTTTGATACAGGGCTGCCTGTGCAGCAATACCAGTTACTTTCGGTCTTCTGCCCTAAATTATAGTAGGAAAGATTATTGTTGTCCCTTTACTACTGTGCCAGGTTAATGCCAAACGTCCTTTGTCTCTTCACCTCCTAACTTAATGTGGGCATGTTCTGATGGCCACCTATACTCCCGATTATACACAATCATACTGGGTTTAGCATGCACATTAGCTGTGCTCTCTCTCTGTCCCAGTTATCGGGAAGGATCCATGCCACATAAGTGGTGGGATCACAGCCCAAGGGACTTGCGAGGGGAATGGTGGGAAGCCTCAACAAGAGTAGGATGGTGGCTAGAGTCAATTTTTGGGATGGGAGTTGCGCTGGTATGGAACCGGCAGGATGTTCTGGAACTGGGCGTGCAGCTGTCAGCCTTGGCCAACGCCACGTCTGATAGTTTGGGGCTATTAGATAATCAATTACAACATACCAGTAGAATGATTATTCAAAACCAAGCTGAATTAGATCTGATGCTGTTAAAGGAGAAAGGTGTATGTGGAGTCCTGAACCTATCAGCAGATGAGTGCTGTGTCCATATCCAGAATGTGTCAGTACCCCTTCAAGACCAGATCAACAAAATGAAAAAAGTAGAAAAGGACTCAGAGGCAATTGTTGTGGCACTAGGAACTAGTTGGCTGGGGAAGGTTTTCAGTATGTTTGGGTTTTCTTTGTCAGGGTGGCTGATCAGCCTTCTTCAATCTCTGATAATGGTTGTAGTTGTGATTGTATTGTTATAAGTTGTGTTAAGCACGCAGTGACAAAATCTGTATTAACCACGGAGTATACTCCCCCAAAATCTGTTCGTATAATTGATGTTCCTTTAGACCCTGTTCGTACCACTGGTGTCCCAGTACAACCGTAAACAACGGAGAAATGATGATTCGCAGTGAGCACCGACTCACCAAGGCTGCACTCCCTTTTAACTTCGGAGGCAAGAGGTGACTGTACCACCATTCCAAGGAAACCAGTCGAATCATGACTGTGGTCACGGGGTGGATTGTTGGCAGGTGCACTCATCCTGCAGAAAGGCCCGGGGGCTTTAGGGCCGCAGCGTCCTCACTTTTCACGCCCTGACTTTCATGCCTTTAGGTGGCGTGTGCACCCTGGGCGAAAAGTGGGGCGGTTCGGCCCTCAGGCAGTCAGAGCTGGGCCCAGCCAGGGCGTGAAGGGAGCCCCGCCGGAGGGCGATGGAGCCGGCCCCGACCCCAGCCAGATCCGCTGGGCGTGAAGGGAGCCCCGCCGGAGGGCGATGGAGCCGGCCCTCCTCGGAGCAGCGGGTCTGCGGTCGGGGACTGTCCCCTTGGGTCGGGACGCCGCCTGAGGAAACTCCTCGAGGTTGAGAGCCCTCCTCTTACCCAGGTGAGTGACCGCGCGCGTTTTGGATCCTCGTTTCTAAAGGCGGCCGTGTAGTAGTAATTCCTCGTACACCATCCTGAACCTGTGTTACTGATGTTGTCGGAGTGTTAGTCTGATTATTGATAAGCTTAATTTCTAGTCAGTTTTGTGCTAAACAGTTTTGGTTTAAATAAAGTTTATTTTTTCTGTCTTCTGTTTAATTTGATTTTGCAAGCCTCTGCAACAATATGTTACTTTATGGCTATAGCTGCAAACATTGTTTAGTCTGAATAGTATTTACATGATTTATTGTCTACTGCTCCCTCTGACTTTGTGGAGCACAAGTAGACCTAGCTGTCTTAATAATCAATTATTGCTGGGTAATTAATCAGCATCTCCTGGTTCAGACAATTGCCTCCTGGAACTTACATAATTCACCTCTATCAGCCAATACATATAGACTTTAATTGCCTCATAATATTGTCAAGAATACATCAGCTAATATTGAAAGGGTCTGATTGCATCTCTTTGAGCTAAGCAACATATATTAGTTTTCTGCCCCTATTCTCATTCTACACATTTATCTCACCAATGTCATGAGCTGGATTGAGGACACATCATCAGGGTGCAATCAGGAGCAGGTTTGTCAAAGTGAATAGTAATTTCAGACTTGCAGTGTGAAAAGAAGAACTACCCACCAGGCAAGTCGCATAAACTGCTGGGTACTGACAGCTGGGGCAGTAGAAATTCTCCTTTCAGTGGAGTTATTTTTAAACACCAAGATGAAAATATAACTATAATGCTTTGCATGCTTAAAAGGTGCAAATAAATAAATCTCTACTCTTATTTCACTCAGTGAAATGCACTCAGCTTCATTTTGGAGCATTGGAAACATTTTTGAATTTCAAAGCATATCTGATTATTTACCCAATATTTGGCGAAATTATTCAGATTTGTTTGAAGTAGATGTTGTTTCTATTTTAGATCCAAGACACTTCCATATTATTTGTTATTTTAATTAGTGTATTGAAGTTCACTGACACTAAAAATGCGATCCTATTTCTTCAATTAATAGTACCATAGTAATTGCATTTTTATTAGTCTTTATTTGGATGCATCCCTGTCCCTACAGAAAAATGTTTTTGAAGATACAGTGAGGTGGAACACTTCAAATAAAAGGCCAGGCTAAATCTTCATTGAAATGAATAGGACTCTTTCCGTTGACTTCAAAGAAAAAAGCAGCATAATAATTAAATACAATTGAGGGAAAGAAGAAAAAACAAGAAGCCTTGATTTGAACACACTTTGGAGCAGAGCATAAAGAGAGAGAAGAATGAACTCTGTGAGAATAGGGAAGAGGGAATAGCATTATTGTTCAGACCAGATAGCTGGTAGTGAAGTATAGGCAGATCTCATAAGCGTGGGATGATAAGAAAATATGCTAGAAAGGACAATATTTGAAGATTTATGTAGTTTCATCACCTGGTGGTTCAAGCAAATTCTCTGTCAAGGTCTTGTGGGAGCTGTTTCAAGTGACGGGAGAACGTGAACCGTTAACATGGTAAAGTTCCCTGATTTGTTCTAAATACAGTAGAAATTGGCCCCTTCATCGTGATGTCTGGGTTTGCACCTAAAGAGAATCTCTATGGGAAGAGATTGTGGAGCGTGGCCATACTGAATGAATCATGTCAGAGGCATCTGAAAGCTGCGGTAGCTGGTGTTGCATGGCCTCCCTCGCTGTGTTTTGAGTTACTGTTTCAGAAGCCTTTACTGGCGGGTGAAACATTCTTTGAAGTATCTAACTAGTTCACTGGGACTCGTTTCTTGGCAAAAAAGTAGGAGCCATTGTAAATGGCCATGATCCACAAGTCCGTGATATTTGCCAGGTCATCACCATCCATCCTTCGAGGAGGAAGGGCGAATCACACTAGCATTCCTTTCAAGGTCTATAACATATTGTATGTTCCCTTTAGATATTTATTACCTCCTCTGAGAAAGAGCAAGCTTATACAGAAAATAGCTGTAAGGATTTGTTGAATACTGATCCACAAAAAATGTTTTGTGTACATATAAAATAAGAGTTCCACATGAGTTACATAAATTTAACATTATAGTGTTCTGTCATATTTGTCCCTGTGGTAGGTATTGTCATTCCATGAGATTGTGACAATTCACATAATATTTTTGAAGCACCATTAGTAAAAAATATGTGCAACATAGGCAATTTTGAATCTGTATTCTTCTATTCTCACAGTAAGATTTCCTAGAAAACTCCTTGATCTTTATCTCAAAGAAAAGGCTGAATGTTGTAAGGTTGGAATGAACGTGTAGTCAGGAGAATCTCTTTGCTTATAAAGCATTGTTAGCTAATTGTGAGAATCATTTAAAACAGGTTTAGCATGCGAAGATACGACTCGGACTAAACTAGTTTTAAGGTGATAAAACAGCTAAAGACTATTGTTGATGCTTGTAGAGGAGCCTGTTTTTCCTTAAAACAACAGGGAATATTTTGAAAGAAAACTAGCTTTCTTTTTAATGGCAAATTTTTAGTTATATCGGATGACAAACTTTCTTTAAAAACATTTTTGGGGGTGTTTATTCAAGCAAGTATTACATATAAAATATGCAAATAAATGTACATTTATTTTTAGCAATCCATTAAGAACAAGAGACTAATCTTCTTCAAATAGTAGCAACCTCCTTATGGGACTGTCATCTTTAGATATTCTTATAAATTAGTTGCAGCTGTCCCACATTCTACCTGGGAGCCCCCCCCTTGGGTCCTGGCTTCCATGAGTAACACCTGTGGTGCTTTCCCCATGTGTTTTTGGCAGTTGACTCTTGAAGAGGTAGTTTAGTAATTGTGCTTCTACCTTAGGGATCCCCGAAGGTCATTGTCTACCACATACCTGGATGTTGTAAGATTATTTTTATTATCTGTTTCAATAAACAGAATAATTTTCTGTTAAACCACGACAGCTTGTCTCTTCTGTCCATGATTAGTCTTTGTAAAGCATAAAAAGAAAGGGGTTTTAATGCCTGTTACTTAATTTAATGGTGAACAGATGGATGTAATTATACAAATGATTTCTGTCAGATTTTCTAGAAACTTCTCTTTCACTTGTGTGATCTTTACTGTTGTGAGGGAAACTTTTTCAGACTTCTGGTGGTCCATGAGGTTTTTTTTAGTTCTTGTTCAGATGATGCTTGCCCTGCCTTTCTCCTCATTCTCTATCTCATTTTAGGCCCTACAGGACTAAAATTTGAAGAAATACTAAGTCACTACTCAAGAAGACCTCGTGTTGAAACAAATGAGGCACAACCAATAACCAATCAGGCGTTTCTCTAATAAAGAGGAAACACCTGCAACTGGAAGTAGAAGTGGATTCACAACAGCGGGAAGTTTCAGATATGCTTCAGTATACCACCTCTACATTTCATGGGAAGAGAGGTCTGATAAAATGAGTATAAGGTAACGATACGTGAGTTTTTTGGGTCTGTGGCTGAGTAAAGCTTTATGTCTTTTGTTTTTTTATGAAACAAATTATTGTAGCTGTTCTATCAAGGAGAGTAGGCTAGAAACAGGGGCCTGGAAACTATTTTTTAGGAAGAAGTGGTTCATAAAATAGGGTAAAAAATTGGCGAGCTGGTTGTGGAAGACTTATAGCAGAGATTTTTTTTGTCTTGGTGTGTTGTAGTAATAAGTCCATGTGGTATATTTTTAATGCTTTTGAGTTTGGGTTGCTATACAGGGATGAAGTTTGTCGTGTTCTCTTCTCTTGGGCAGGTTTACGATATAGTGCCTGTGCTACTCAGTAAATGTTAAGTTTTTATATTACTACTTACTATTGTTTTTTAGCTTTTTTTTTCCTGCTTGTGGTCTAAGCCAGTAGCAAATAAACATGTGCTAGAGACTTGTACATGGTGCATATTTATCCAAAGTTCAGGAAGCCTATGCTATTGCTTGTGTTACTTGTACCAAAACAGATATAAATGATACAATTGTGTATTTGCTTCTTGAATGGCTCTTTGTTTCTGTGGGTTACTATTTGGCAAGTGCTTGGCTGAAGAATGCTTTGTGTGTTTTGTGCTAGTGCGGGAAGGAGAACAATCAACTGGTGAAAAAGAGCTCTGGGGGCTATCTTTCACTGGTAATGACAATTTTTGTGTGTTGTTTTATTTAAAAACTAGCCCATGTTTATGACGCTAGTTTTTTCTTCTTATGGTAAAGAGTGTTTTTTCCTTACATGAGAGGATTTTCTTACTCTAAAGCCATAAAAAGGAACATTGTCTTGACACTGGATTTAATCTATATAGAACTAAACCCTATCTATTACTGGAAAAAGCCTCTCTTCTAGGTGTAGAAGGACTTAATTGGAAATGTCACAAGTCCTCTGAACTGCACATTTGTCCCCTATTAAAAGAGTACAGGGAGTCACTTGGGATATGTTCAGAACTATGTATTGTTGCCTAAAATCCCCTTCAAGGATTTTCCTGTGTAGAAAATGAAGGTAATATCTACAACTGATTGTTTATAAATAATAAGCAAATTAGTTATCTCTCAGAAGATATTTTAATGTTTATTGGACTAAAAAACATAAAGGTTTAAAGGAGGATAGGTGGTGGATCCTGGGTTTGGAAGAGTCCTGGTGTGCTCCCTAACAACATGCAGGTGGATGAGGTGATGAGCAGCTGCTTCCCCTAGCTGTCTTCTATTTCTTTCTGGCCTTTCTTAACTTCTTAAAAATCCTGCATGTGCTGGAGAGATGAAATGCCACATCCTGGAAATGCTTGGAATTTGGTGTTTGTCAACGTGCCTTCAGTTTTGTACGATATCTCTTGGAGAAGAGACTGAAGTAGATTGTCTTTTACCTGATGGTAAGCTGGAAGCGTGTTGTGTTGTATTGGAGGTGTTAGTTTCGGTCCCTATTGAGGGTGTGCTGGCTTCTGTCTGAATAAAAAAAATACTGAAACCTCATCTATCTGAATCAAAAAAATACTGCAAACCTGTATGCAGGTATTTATATAGACATAAACTGATTAGTACGTGTTAATATAACACTAATAAAAATCAGTGTCCTACTGGGTCAGATCCAGGCTCCACCTAAAACAGTATTCTGTCTTTGACAGTGGCCCCCACCTGATACTTAAAGAAAAGTATAAAATCAAAAAAGTATGAGAATTCCCAAGTACTCTAGCAGTGTCCAACATCTGTAGCTCAGGGACTCCCTGATTTGTTTGTACAGATAGAGTACATCTCGATGGATTTTTCTTCTATGGAATAGTCCAACCTCTCCTTGAACTTCCGTAGGCTTTTCACGCATTTGTGTAGTGTATTCAGACAACAGAAATAAGAGGAGAATGTATATCTTTTGGAGATGAAGGACTATCAATTAGAAATGACATGATAAACTGAAATTTACTGTGGGACGCTGAAATTTGATTACAGTAACCTTGATCCTCTACACCGATCAATAGCTACTCCTTGAGCATCAGTTCAAGTATCGGGCACTTTGTGGCTTTTTAGAACAGAGGATAAATGTTGTTTTGATGAAGAAGAGCAAACAACAACAAAGGTAGCTCAAAGTTTTTATATTTTTAAGTGCTTTAGTTACCTAGATTTCTCCTAATTAAAACATTGGTCTTCAATTTATAAAGGGTTTTAAACAGTTGATCATGCTTCGATTTTCTTTATGCTATCTTTTGGGTAAAGTACCAACCACCCTGTTCAGGATAAAAAACAAGATGCAATAACTTTTTATGGGCTGAGCATATTTCTCTTCTGATATTTCCCTGTAAAGAATTGATCAAAAGTAGGCTTTCAGCCTTCTTAAAAGTTGCTGCTTTTTCTTTTTTTAAACTAAGCCTGCAGTAAGAAAGATAGAGAGATATACAGAGAGAGATATATATTAAAAAAAAATTAAAATATGGTTATATAGAAATTTATAATCTAAAAATATGACTCTGTTTAAGGGGACACTGTCAAGATACCAATCCCACATCAGGGTGGGGAAGGGCAGCAATTAAAGCAGTTTTAACTCTTAAGAAAGCCCTCCAAAATGCAACAGAATTTTCACTCTTCTTGGTGTTGATTTTTCTGACCTGCCTTTTACTAAGCAGTAAAATGCACCTTGACTTCTTCAGGTCCTGGGCCAAAACATCATCTGTTCCTTGTCAGTTTTGTACCTTCAAATTACATAAGCAAAAGATGTGGCTTTCAGTGTCTTCTGTTTTATTTTGCATTTCATCCCTTGTCTGTGTTTTTAATTTTAATTTCAACATAGGAAAAAGTGCAGCAGTCAGAAGAGAGAGAAAGTCCTAATTTGAGAAACTTCTGTGTGCTCAGAGAAATAAGTGGTTAATTTTTGATCCCCCGCCCCACTTCCATACTCCATCTGGAGTATTTATATTTTGCATCAAGTATGTATTTTTTGATCATTTAACAGAATGTTAAAAATGTTGAAATAGAGCGTAGTATGATACTTGGATGTAAACTATTTAGCTGGTATCATTTAATCCATCTGTATTGCTATCTCCCAAGTACAGGGCTTACCAGGTGTGATATGTTTACTTACTTGGCATAGTGGCAACAGTGTCATCCGGCAATCTTTTAAATGAAACAATTTTAAAATGGTTTAAACTGCCAGTTATATTCTTCATTGCATAGCAAGTTATAAATCTTGAGTATATGTCCCTTTTTTATTACCTTTATTGCTTGGAAGTACCTCCTCCTTCAATCTAGAGTCGTCTTTTCCAGTAGGAGTGTTACAAACTTTAATGTAGACTGTGCTATCTGTTGTAAATACCATCAGGGATGTGAAAAAAGTTATTTATTCTCACCGCCTAATCTGCGTTAGACTATTTTCCAGTAGAATGTGGGTTTCCACAGAAAGCTGACCGACGCTTCGAGTAGTTGCCAAAACTTACCACTTCATAATTTCTGCTAGAAACATTTGCTTAGCTGTGGAAATGACACCTGGGGAAATAAAACTAGCTTCATGGCTTGGAAAGTGTCTTCTGTTCCAGGGCTGGCTTTGTTTTATATAAAGCTGCCAAGGAAAGATTATTCCAGAAATAGCTCCTCTTTTTGACACAGGTGCTTGTATCGGAGCTCTGATTAGATAGTAAGTAGCTCTAGGATGGGGAGAGGAAAATAAAAGCTAACCACCACAGACTTCATGTGAGACTGCAGGGTCCTGAATCAGCAAGGCATGAAGGATTGCTTTTCCTTCTCGTTGGAAGTAGCTCTTATAACTACCAGTCTCTTCCACGTAAATATTAACTTGTATCTCGTGGAGATTTCAGACCCATCTCAATGGACCGTCTTCTGTGTACATCATGTCTTTCAGAGGATGGGAGCAAGCCAGAGCTGCTTGAGTGCTGGTTTGTTTTGTGTGGGTTTTTTGCGTGTGTGTAATTTGGATGCGTTTTTTACTCTTGTGTAGCACGTGTTTTGGAGGCTTGCGTGGCTCAGCAGTTATGCTCATTCCCTGTATGTTTTAAGGTAAAGTGCACTTTGGCTGTTCTCTGAAAGCGTATTCTAAACTCTTTGGTGTAAATCGTTGGGAAACCTATGAAGTCACTACCCCAGAATAATGTAACTATTTAGTTCTATGATTAATTAATGCTCTATAAGTTTGATGTGTCACAGTGGCTTAAGAAGTTTTCTGTTGTCAGGCTGGAATTTGGCACTGATGCAGCAACGTGCTTACTTAAAAACATTGGTGCACCAGCTTTTTCTGTCATTGCTTCCCATATAACTTCTGAAAGATGTCAAAGATAAGTGAGTCATCTTATGCCTTTTCCCATTTCTCCTAATGAGTAGAAACATACTTATTACTACAAGTGGGGAAGCTTCTCCCACCAGTACCAAAGAGTCAAAAAGATTACTCTCAATCTTAAAATGCAGCATGTAGTGTGGCCTGCTTTGTGGCTGTGAACACTGGGTCTCTTCAGAAGGTATGTGGTTTGGTAGAGCATAGAAAAGAGAATTTACCTTACTACTAAATGCCTGTAAGCTGGAGTTATTTGTTCAGCTGGAGGGATGGAAAATGCCAGTGTCTTAGCAGTATCTTAAGAAAGCAGGGCTTGCATTTAAAATAAACAGGGAGGGAAGAGGGAAATGCAAACAGAATGAAAAACCAGAACTGAATAAATTGCCCCTCCCATTGCATTTATTTTGGGGGCGGATGACTTATTTCTTGAAGGTTTTATTTTTAAAAGCTTGGTTTGACTTGGTTAACATCTCCTTTCAGAACCTAGATTTTCTATTTTGTCTTGTATTTTCCCTGTTGATTTTAATTCTCATAGTGCCAAAAAGTCCATATGCCTTTGTAGAACTAAGTAGAAGCTTCCTAAGGTATTTTTTCAGGAAGTGCCTGACTCCGGGGGAGGGAAGAAAATAAATAAATACTGTCATAGTTTGTATACTTAAAAGCTCTTCTAACATCTTTTACTGCATTGATTTCTGAATTTAATTGGAATCCAAGCCCATTTCAAGCCTTCCCTCCAGTCTCAGGAAACCTGGAGATGGCCAATTCGGTACTACCTAGTGTTGTTTACACAGTCTCTTTCCAGGAAGCTCTAATGGTGCATCAGAATCCACTTTGTTTTTCCAGAAGAATCGGTACTTTATGGTATTGTGGAAAACTTCAAGTCATTACTATGCCAACCTATTACAGTTAGTATTTTGGCAAAATGAATCCCTTATACCAAACAATTTCAGTTGATTTCTTATGTAAATTCTGCAGCAGATGGTCGGATGTGCTGATGAGCTTGGCCTGCTGGACAAGTGGAGACTGCACATTTAATATAGTCATCCTTCTTTGGGACAGTCATGTCCGGGTTATGTCTTTGTGGCTATTAGCTCACAGCACAACCTGTTTCAGTTCTTACCCTGACTTGTTTCAGCCTGAACTCAGGTATGGCATAATATTTCTGATTTTCTGTCCTTAATATATTTGTCTACCGATACTGCTGCCTCTTCATAAGACATCTTTATTAAATGCCTAGCGCGGTTGTGGAAAATGAAGATTACAGACGTGGATGGATATAATTGCAATTTACATTGCAATATATTTTACAGTCTTGTTTGTGAGTATCTTTCCCCAATGCTCACCTGGCTGTAATACCTAACTGAACAGTTATTTACCAGTGGTAAGTCTGTTGTACATAAACTCATACAATATTCATTCTCATAATCTTTGCTGCTCGGAGACACTAAAAGATGAGCCAAAAAAAGAGGGAATAGGTCCTCTGAACTCTACTGGGGTGCTTCAGGAGTCATTCTGATTCATGTCTAGGGATTTCACAAGGATTTGACATGCTTGATCTTTAGCTTGTAACTAATTGTCAGAGCTGCTATCAGCTTTAGAAATCGGTTTCTACTAACTGGCCAAAAATAGCAGTGTTGGTCTTTCAAACTATTGCCTTTTATGTGTGAAATCAATTGCACCAAGAGCATGTTCTTTTCACAAGTAACAAAGAATCATGTTCTGTAATGTCATCCGATTTGTTTGAAAATGTTAGCACTTCTCATTTCACAACGCTTTCTGTGCATGGTAAGGGCGCGTTAAATTTAGTCTCATACAATACTTGGTTTGAGGAAGGAAATCTGCATCTGGATACTCCTTGTAAAATTACTAGATATATGTGATTTCTCTTTATTTTAAAATTTGTTTTAATGCAATACGTTCTATTAAGCCAGTCAGATGAAGAGAGCGCTCTTTTGCTACTGAAAGCGCTATTTTGAAGATTTTCATCTCATCTCTCTTCCTGTCAGTGCATGCCTGATAGTTAATAAAAGCTTAGAACTGGCATAGTTTCAAGCTATTTTTCTCCTGTATCCCTCTTTGCTGCAATAAAAATAATAGGTTCAATTAGATGAGTCTTTGTCCCTGTGAATAGTACTTTCTCTTTTATGAAGAGAAAATGTATAGAAATGGTGGAAACATAGTGAAGCTTCCTGCAATTGCTACACTGCTAATTATTGCAGCATACCTGTAATTCAGATATTGCCTGCCAGTGATATTCTGCATTGAACGAGTGCGGGTGTACCATGGTAGAAAGGTGTACTGCAGCTTCACCTTTATCTGCGTGGAAGGAGCGTTGGTGGCAGAAGTGTCTCATCAGGACATATGTATATGCTCCACTGCGTGCACTTTTGCAGCCTGACTCAGTCAGTGCATGTTATCTGCTGGTCTTGCTTCAACCACTTGGAATGACCCTTAGGAAGTCTGGGAGGCTGCCCAGTT
Source organism: Calonectris borealis (assembly GCF_964195595.1). NCBI lineage: Eukaryota > Metazoa > Chordata > Aves > Procellariiformes > Procellariidae > Calonectris > Calonectris borealis. The sequence goes on from NC_134317.1 coordinate 37,345,317, forward strand.
CTTGATTACCCCAAGGGATTTGAGGAATTAAGAACGAGGCTAAAACATAGTGCTATGTCTATCACAAAGATCCAGAGTAGACCTTACTAGACCTAGAAGACATGTTCCAGTCTTGTCTCTTCTACTCTGAATATGAGAACAAGAAAGATACTGGTGTTAGAGTGCATATTCTCAGAGAAGAAAAAGCTAATTTGACTTAGTTTCAGTTAATAGTTTTCAATTGTGTTGACATTTTCATCATTTGTTTGTTGAGAATGTGGCTCCTCACATTGAAAACTGAGACTTTTTGCAGTAAATGTAAATGTTTTTTTTGGCTCTGGTTGGAAGAGAAATATATTTGAACGTGTCCAGCTATAACATTAATTTGTTTAATCTGTAAGCTTTCTTTGTAAGTTTTGAAAAGGTGAAAACTTACTAAACATTATTAAAGGTAGAAAAAAGTGTTACTCTTTGAAGTATTGCAGTATTTTTTCATTTTTAGGAATCGTATTTTCAGAGCTACCAGGCTGTATTTTTTTCTTTAGCAGTAGGAAGTACTGCTGCCTGTCTCAAGAGAAGGCAAAAAAAGGAAAGATGAGAGCTGTTCAGATGAGACAGTTCGCATTTCTGTCAGTTTTCAATGGCTGGTGATCCAGATGAGGAACTCCACAAAACTTAAAACCAAACAATTTCCCCCTGGCCCTGTCCCCCAAGTCCAAGAAATCCTCTAAATGCCCTCAAGCTACTCTTTTTGTGAAGGAAACTTACTCTTTTCTGTTGAGTGGAAGTTTAGAAAATGTTTAGTTGTACTGATTATGTTTAATTAAGTGATCTCTGTTTTGCAAGACTGAAATTAATCTGGCCATCCTGTTCTGTATAATTACCTGTCACAACAAAGAGAATACGTTAAGATGGAAAACTGAGATTGATGTAAAATTCTGTTTTGTCTGATCTGTGAGGTTTATCAACAGTGTATTTCATGGAACTTGATTATATCCAACAGTTTTCAGGAGGCTCCTGGTGTCGTGTACTTAATCTTTTCCTATTTATATTGGTGAATCAACAGGACTATTTTTATTGCTTCCTATAGCAAACGAACGGTGACACGTGCATGTAACGGTACTGCTTGAGCCTCTCTGGTAGTTTCATATGGGAATCCCCTTTTAATACTGTTTGGTATGACTACAGCATTTTACTGGCAAGCTGTCGGGTATCTATGTATGACATGTTATTTTGAAGCCTATGGATATAACTTGATCTGGCTTATCTTTTCTTCTAAACATGGATATCTGTTATTACAAGAGATACAAACAATACATTCAAGGAATGATGACATCTGGGAAACTTCATCTTGCTTCTGGAGAAAAATGTCAACCTTTTTACGGCACATTTCTGTTAAATACCAGTAAAACCCAGAATGGGCCAAACATCGTTTGACCCCATTAAAATATATTGACACAAATCCAACACGGCTGTGGGTTTTTAGTTGTGTATATAAATATATAGCTGTAAATATATATTTAAATATTCATAGTGTAAATGTAAATACACATAAGCATACATATGCATGTATATATCTGCATAGAAAATGCATAACAACCAAATGACTTTCTAGCTGGTACAAGAAAATGAATAGCTTTATTAAGGTCTTAGTTCCTCATAAAAAAACCCCATTGAAAAGTAGAAGAATTTGTACTAAAGTTTTAACTTGGCGTTTCAAGTAGATGTGTATGGATAGTCAATTATGAACCAAATTAATTGGAATTTGTACAGAGGTCAGTTGAACTGTGTTAATATATATTCCCAGACTGTCTGCCCCAAGTTATTTTTGTGATCAGGTTCGTCGTTGTGCAGTTTTAGAATGGTTAATATCTTGTGCAATTTAGGAGTCTTGAGGAAAATCGTTATTTATTTAAAGATACGTTTTCCTTTGTTTTAATAGGAAAAAATAATCTTGAGTCAGCTATCAATTCTGTGGACTCTTCCTGCCCCTTCAACATTCAATTATTTTCATTCTTTTAAAATTTTCTGAATAATGTATGTATGAACTTTGTCATTTAAAGTAAGCGATATGTATTTTTTTAAGTTGTGCCGAATTCTGCTTTTAAATTGTTTATTCAGTTTCTGTTGACTGGGACTGCATACACGAGTGCACAAACTGAACTGTTATTATTAACCAGTGCTTTTTAAGTTACTCCCCTTCTACTGTTCATGGTCTCTGATTAACTCTCACTTGTCTCCTGTCTTTGCAAAACAGCTGCTTTTTTGCAGAGTCACTTTAAATCACCCAGCATAACAAACCTAAGCATATATAAATGCATGCACTAAGGAATGTGTATCGTTATTTACAGCCATCAAAACAACAGCCTCACACTTGTTGGAGATTAGACAGCATAGCTACAGCTCTCAAATATATTAGCCTTGTGTCCCTGAGTTCAGTTTTTAAAAGTCAGAATGAGTTACTGAGCAGTTGGCATTTGATAAATCTGACCCTTTATCCTCGCAGGCCACTACAAGCTTTAGTTCAATAAATACCTAGCAAAACATCCCCATTACTCATTCTTCAAAAAAGTAAAATGTGACACTGGGCACTATGGCTATTATCTCCCACCTATGCTTGTTTTTCTTCCTTTGAGAGAAACCTTGGTCATTTTATTCATTAAACTGGTAAATGCTTTATAAAAGTCTTAAGGTGTTCTCATTAGTGGCTGTTTTTTTTTTTTTAAATTAGGAAAATGTTCTACATTCTATGAATTACATGGTTTGGCACTACTCCAGAAGAAAGCTTAATTGTTGAAATACTTCTTGAATTCCTTTTTTCCCTGTTTTTTTTAATACTCTGTACTAAGCCTTGAACAAAAACCTGCAGTGGATCTGCAGGAATGAAGGGGAGCGGAGCTGACACAAAGGAAGGTTTCTTTTGGGAAATCCTGTTACAGTTAAGCAAATGCAGCAGGTTTTGAGCAGCGCCATTTGGTCCATTTGCTCATATATGTGGATCACCGGGTGCATGAGATTTGGATCTGGGAGTACCTGGAATACAGTCAGGAAAGCCAGGAACGGGGAGCCAAGACTCTTTAGAGAAGCGTCCGTAAGAGGAGCCAGCAAGCTGCCGGTTTCCAGTGACTGCTAAAGGTAACTGGATCAGCGTTAGTCCTGCCTTGTGTTGGAGCAGAAAACTATTGAACAGTTGGCCAACAACATATTGCTGCTTTGAAGGAACACTTCCAGGTTCCCCAACCTTACCTTCCTTTAGAAAATAGTGGGACTCTTATTAACAAAAAATGAGAGAAGCAATGTGTTATTGCAGGATCTTTATTTCTGGCTTTTAAGTCTCTCCGAGTTCACACTTTTCATTTCTTTAATGCTAAGAGTAGGAGAGCTTCACATAACTTACCTTGAAACTGTGCTTGTGGTTAGTGGGTTTTTATTATATTTATGTATAACAGTATATGTTACAGAATTGGTAGCAAAGAGATCAGGTTTGTGGATTTTTTTTTACTAGAGATCAGCATGCTGCTGTACTGTTGGGAGAAAGTAAAGATGCCTGAGTATGGGTTCCCAGATGGTGTTAGCAAAGTAAGGAGACAGACAGACCTTTTTTGAGCTAGAGGAGAATTGCCCTTGGAATAAAAGGCTTTCAGTTGCCGTTCTTTTCTTTGCTCCACTGACAGAATTGCTCCACCTTGTCCTGTTAATGTAGCTGTGTGTGCCAAATCTGGGTGAAGGGATCTGTATCCTGGAGGAAGGAAATGCTAATGTATCGTTGGGTTCTTATTTTCTTTTTGAGATAAAATAAAACTTTCAGTGGCTTTGTCGCGTTGAAGCTGGCTGTCCTTAGTTATATATCCTTCTTAAAGAAACTTAATACACCCTTTGAATTTATCATTAGAGAGAAGAATGGAAATCTTGACTATAAAATGTAAAGGCAAAACAATGTATGCCGTGCCTATAATGGTCTGTTTTCTTAAAAATAGTGCTTCAGAGCCTGTCCCTCCTGAAGATGTTGGCAGAGATAGCAGAAACACTCTGCCTTTAAAGGAGCTGGACTTCAACTGTGGAGGGGTAAATGCTGTGTTTTCCTGTGGCCTACAAAAAAGGTAGAGTGATGAATATCCTGAATTGCATAAACTAGCATTTACAAAACTTGGAAAGAACAGTTTAAGTTGTTCAAACTTCCTTCCATGAAGTGTTTGTGGCTTAGTCTCTCTTCTCTCAAGAGTACTTAGGTAATTTTTTTCCTGCGTGGGGAAAGGTGTTGAAGAAGGAAGCATATATGAAGAGGGCAAATTGAACAGCCAGTATTGCCAGTGGTAAATAACATCTTCAAAGTTTGCTTGCAGCTTGTAAATTAAGGATGCCAACTCTTCCTTGCGCTGCAGTTAAGAAAACAGCCACAAAACATAAGAAACCTAGTGACTGTAAGGAGAGATGGTAGGCATTTTAATTGGTACCTTTTTCCAGAGGTCTAGAATTAACGTACTTCCTTGAATGATCCAAGCAGGAACGCGTATAGAGATCCCGAAAGCAATCTGTGGTTGCTTGAACTATTTGCAGTATTTTTCTTTACTGCAGCTCCAGGTTGGTCGGAACCTATTTTCTGTTTGCCTGTAGTAGATTCCAGCATAAATTAAATTTCTCTATGGAAATATTAGTGGGAAAATTAAGGATTGAAAACTATCAGATTCGATGGTGATTGAAATTCAGTCACAGCTTAAACCACTAGCAATGTACCGAATTACTCATATTTAAATAGGATTTTGTACTGTAGTGCTTGAAACATACCCGATAACGTTTTAGGGAAGACTTGAGTGGATTTAGATGCATCTATGTAGTGACATCTTTTATTTTGCAGAGTTTTTAGTCTCTCCTAGCACACCAGTATTGCCTTAGTACAGTTTCTGCAGTCAGTGATCTTATTTCAAATCCTTCAGAATTTTACCTGCCATACAGAGTATAAAGCGATTTAGTCTGAAGAAAAGTATGGGTATATGGGTATAGTTTGAAATGTTAGTCTTCTATTTCTAGAAGATAAGCATTACGCTGGGGGGGATAGGACAGCAAAAGAACTGTTAGACAATCTCATTCCTTATTTTCAGGATCTAAGTGTGAATTTTTTTTGGTGTTGCTAACTAAGGGTTACCTCACTATTGATGTAAACAGATTTTTTCCAAATAACGTATAACATCTTGGGTGAGATTATCTGGATGCTGAACTGCGCTCTTACTGCAGTAGCCTTCAGGGCACAGTGCTGGCTGAGATCATCTGTATGAGCTTTGTAGCCTGTGATTGAGAATTCAGGGTACTCGTGTTCAAGTGATTGCTGGAGAAAGTGTGCCTGAGTTTAAATCCTCCTGACGAGCAGCAGTTGAACCGGAGACTGTGTGCATCTGAAAGGAAAAGCTGAAGATGGTCAGTGGTATGCAGGTGATGGGTGGATGTTGTGGATATGCAGCTGTTCTGGATTACAGTAAGTCGTTGGCAAGAAGACTAGGTTCTCTGACACATGAACCCAAACTTAGTTTTTGTTTGTAATTTTCTAGCTTGGGACAGCTGTCATTTAACTGCCCTGTAACCTTCCCTGGAGGGTGTAGGAGCAGGTTGTAGCAGCAGGAGCGGCTCTTGCTAAGAGCAATGGGGGAAGATGGACAAGGTAGAAGATGCTGCAGTTCTGCGTTGTCGCTCTTAAGTGTTGAAAATTACATAAACCTCGTGCTATTAGAAGGGTGTAATTCTGTGAATTTTGTTTTATTTAGAGCAAAGACAAGATAAATGAATGTAAATCTGCAAGCAATTTTAATAAAGTTGCTGGCTAGCAACATTGCTTTAACATTGCTAAGGTTTGGGTGGGGCAGGAATAATGTTCAAATTATGTTCTGGAAGAAGGGCAAAGATGTCACTGGTAACAGGACAAAACAGCTATGTTATGTGTGGTAAAGTGTAGAGAAGATAAAACTGAAATATAACAAGCACTTCACAGCTCTACAAAATGATATGGGCTGGTTGTAGGTCCATCAGCCTTACGGCTGTTATTACATTAATGATTTTCAATTGCATTGCTCTACAAGTTAAGTGAAGGAGACAAAAACTAAGCTGGGGCAGGTAGTGCACATGCCATAAATGTGCTTCACCACTTTACAGGCATGTGCTTTAGAGAGCAACTATAGAAAGTTTTGAATCAATTTTTGGCAAGGAGCTATATGGTCCAAGCATCTCCTATCACTTTCTCAAAAATGATAGATTATATGCCTCGTTACTCTGCCCTTCCTTCCTCTTTATTTTTATTCGGGCTGTTTTTATACATATATGCAGAACTATAACTTGCATAATGTGTATATATACAAGTGATATGACTGTCTTAGGTTCCTGCCAGTAAAAGGAATTATTGGACAACTCCTTGGAAAATGTGTGTATAAATGTACACAATCCCACAGCTGCTACAGCAACTTTGTTACAATGTATTCACCTATCTATATTCACAAGAGGGGTCAAGTGAGTTGATGTGAGTAAATTATGCATGGATATAGAAATGGACTTCAAAAAGTACAGCTATTGCAAGGAAACCATGGCAAGTAACAGAATATGCTTGAGAAGTCTCTTGGGCTGAGTGATACTTTTTCATTTGCTTCCTAGCAAAGGGTTTTAACCCATATTTTAACTGAGAATTTAATTTGGGTGTCTGAAGAGTTAGTTTGCTCCAGCCTCTCGCCTCCTTCAGGACAGTACTAGCAAGAATGGCAGACTGCAGCATGTATCTGCTCCGAAGCAACTGAAGCTTAGTGCTGGTCCATTAGACTTGAGTTTACTGCTCCACAAATTCACTTGAACTGTGGTGACTTCAGTGCAAGTATGGCCTCTTCAGACTTGCTGATTTCGGTGGTAGTCTAAACTGGGCTGATCAAGAGCAGTTAGTAATTTGCTGGAGTATTTTTTTGGTCTTGTTGCGTGTATGGTTTTTTGCATTTTTTTTTTCCTCAAGGGCTAGTAAATATGGGCCATCCTTGCTAAATTACGCACATGTAATAATACGAATGCTTGTAAATCCATATTAGCTGAAGGGCGAATGGATGTTTAAAAGTCACTGTTTTTCTATATTTTTCATTAACCGTTAAGTTTTTAGAGAAATTTATAGTCCTATACTAGGAACATGGAAGTTCTGACTCCCCCTTCACATACATACAAACTTGCATAATAAGCAAATGCTTTTTAAAAGGGTTCAATTTGTGTTGATCCAGTACTTACTGAAATGAGTGAGGATCTCAACTATAATTTGTGTTGGTACAGTCTATAGGTGTGGAGGAATTCGAGATTTGTTTGCTCTTTTACAGTTCAAGAGAGTCTCAGTCCTACCTTGTGCTATTTTTGTGAAAGGAAATAACCAAACACTGAAAATTTCTGGTTGAGAGAGATGTGTGACACAAGATGTTGTGCGGTTTGGTTTCTTTTTGTTGTAAACTTGCTGAATTCCACTGTTCTTGAGAGGTTGCAAACATGCATGCAGTGATGTGTCAGAATGGGTAAAACTCTCCATACTAAAGAAATTGAAATTAACTTTAAATACAAATATGAAAGCAAACAACAGAAGTGCTGCACTAAGCATTAAATGTTGGGAATATTTGGAACACATGAAGGCATTTTGGAGTTAGCGGTGGAAAATGTTCCCATGGTCTGCAAGAGGTAGTGAGCTGAAGAGCCTTCTAAATGGACAGAGGAAGGTTGTTTAGGGGACTACTGGATTATCACAAGTGGTGGGAAAAGGGAAAATATTTAATCTTGTGTGTTTTATTTTCATAGTAATGAGAACAGTATCAATAGTATGGGAATTTTAAAGTGGGAACAGCTATTGCCCCTCACTCTAATGGAATTAGGCCTAATTTCAAAGGAAATTACAGCTGTAAGTAAAAACCAAACTCAAAAAATTGAGCAGCATCAGAAATGGATAGTTAGAACATCTGTTCTTTAACCTTTCAAATCACATTTCAGTATATCATAGCTCTTTAGATTGGAACGTTTCAAAATTGCTACTAAGTACACAGGAATAACAAAACCTCCCCAAACGAGCCTTGGCCATGTACTTTTACGAAAAACAACATAAAAAGAAGCCTCCTGTCAAAGGGGTGAAAAAGTTAGTACAAACAAAGAAATTTTCCCTATGTTGAATAGCATCTCCAGTAACAAAAAGTAATTGCTTAGAGCACCAAACAAATAATTAGTTTATAGGTAGAATCCAGAAATGCGGACAATTATGTGATGTAGCTTTGATGTAGAGGGATGTTTTCTTCTGATCATTGAAAGCAGACATGCAAGCTATTTATACAGGTGGTACTAATGAGTTAACCTAAACTTGTAATCAGTCAGACTTCTTTCTTTGGCAGTGTATCTGGTTTAAGGATAAATGAGCATAGGCAGTTGTTGTGGCTGCTAGAGTCAGAATTGAAACAGCAGAGCATTAGTAAGTGTTCAGCTGCTTTTGATTGAGGCACAAAGGTCAAGAGCAAGACCTCTGTGACTAATTGCGCAAGTATTATTTCATATTGTTTTCATTTATATTCCCAAAATAAATTTTAATTCTGAATGAAGGACAGACTATGCTTAATTGTTTACAATAACTTAGCTTTGTAGTCAGTGGTTTCTTAGTCTTAAAATAAAATATAACCCAGAATCTTGATAAAGCTTAATTTTTTGTAGAGTAAGCTCTAAATCTGGCATTTGTGTGAATCAGTTTCTGTGAGATTCCTCCTTAAATGGGAGATGTTTGTTGTGATTATACAAAGGATAAGTCTACACTTACTAAATATTCTCACAGATGTGTTTGCAGTGGATCTTTAATATTTTGGTAACGTGTACAAAATCAGATTAAAGGTGTGTGTGATTTCTTTTTAGGAATAGTAATTATTAAGGGCACATTGGTCAGTGCATTTTATCTGGAGGATGAGGTTTCTTGTTTACTGATTGAGCTGGTGCTTAATAAGCAGTTTTAGAACAAGTTTTCTTGCAGCATGTATCTTGAAATGATGGTATTTATTTCTGGATGACAGGGGAGAGAAGGCTGTTTCAGTATCCATCCTAAAACGAGCTCATCAGCAGTATGGTAAACTGAGGAGAGTAGTGTTTATGAGCTTGAAAGCTAATAAATATTTAGGAAGAATAGCGTTCAATCACTGAAGTAAAGTGTAAACAATTATTATGCACCTTAACAATCGTTGTTTACACGGGGAGTGATACTCACTGTTTACAGCAGTCAGTGGTGGTATCCAAGTGGTACTCGATGGACTTTCATCAGAGCTATGCAGAGACTTCTGGCACCCTTCCTGCCTCTTATCAGTCATTTCAACTGCAGACTGTCACCCTAGCAGCAAAGTTAAATTCTTCCATAAGGTGTCCTTTCTGTGCTGTTCCTCCATTTCCATGTGCTCTGCATCAAGTCCTGTGGGTATTTCTGTTGCACCAGTCCATAATGTAAGAAGCGTTGTGTTCTATAGGGATATTAAGTCTTCTGAGCAGCCTATGCTCGCTTTTAATTATTGATTTATATTTTTAAGTCTACAGAGCCCTGCTTTCTCTCTTCATTGAGAACATTCCATCTCCATCCCAGGTCCAGCAATAAATCAGAAAATGTTAAATGTCAGAGAACTAAAAAAAAAACAACAAACCAACAAATAAAAATCCTCCTGGGCAGGTCTATCCCCTGCAACTCCTGAGCAGAGGACAATGCTGTAGCTTCTATTTTGTTTTGAATGAGAGTAGAAATGAGGTGGATGGAAATTCACCCTATTCCAAAATAATGGCTTAGTGTCCTACTGATGAAATGAGTTTTGGGGTACAAAAGCTGCTTGAATACTGGAGTTCTTTCTGATTTTTGTCTCTATGAATATTTCTATGGCTGGAAACGGGAGTGGTGGTGTATATTTGCCAGATTACTTCCTTCAATTTCCCTTGGCCTCTTCAAACAAACAAAACAAAAAAACCAAAACAAAAAACAACCCGGCAACACAACTTGTAGAAGAGTCAAATTAGTGTGTTCACATGGTGAAGAGACTCTGCCTCTGCTTAACTTTAAGAGAAATACTGAAGTATCTGGCCTTGCTGTCTTTGTACCTGAGAATAGTTTGTATGTAGTAGTTGTTTTAAGGTAGAAAAATGTACCTTTTAAAAGAGTCTAGACAATGTCTTTGAGTAGACTGAAGCATCGCATAATCCATGAACTCCTTGTGGTGACTGACAACAAGAGTGACAATTAATTCTAAATGTGTCTGTGGTTTTGTGAAATTGATACCTTCTTGCTAAAGACTAGAATGAGATCATCAGCTTAATTTCTTAGGCTTTCGAATAGCAACAACTAAAGGTCAGTACTGAGCTGGATTATGTTTGAATCATTCATGATCTAATGCTCTGCATCCAATTACCAATCTCCTGAAAAATCTTTTCCATGCAGTTCTGAATTACTCTGTTTTTGGAAATGCTGCTATTAAATGCTTATGCTGCTTGCAAAAACAATGCCATAATGCCATTGTAAAAAGATTAATTTTTATTCTTTGTAGCTTGAATCTTGTAGTCCTATTTAGAATCCTGGAAGACATGGCTTTTGCCTAATTAATAATCGCTTCCAATTTGCCAAGTGCCTAAAAAACTGACTGCATCCACTGAGACCTCTCCTATATGAACTCTTCGAGAGGGAGGTTACAAGTTGGTTGGTATGCAATAATAAATGCTTTTAGGGTTCCTTAGTAACTAAAGTAGGGGGAAAAACCCCACCCCAAAACAAAAACATCAAACGATACCTATATAGTTTTTTTAGTGGATCAAAAGTTAAGCCTCACTTAGTTGTTCTGTGGCTAGAGATCTCCAAAGGATTGGACAGTGATAATTTAGAACGCTAAGAGATGTTAAATTGAAGCAAAATTGAGACATTAAGGAAACGAATAGTTTAGACTGACCATAAGGAAATACTCCCTTGTGTACCTGGTTATAGGAGATTTTCCAGAGTATATTCAAAATAACGTAAGCTCTTTAGGATAGTGACAATTCAATTTTGAAACAGCAGTGAACGACATGGGGAATACCATGATGTTGATGGAACAACAACCCCATCAGTTTCCAAGTGCTTGTAAATGGGAACGAGTGAAATGGGAACAAGTGATCAGTCTGCACTAGCAGGAACCAAAATAGAGTGTAATAAGTTCCTTTTCTGGATTTGGAGACATTTTTTCTGTTTTCCAAAGACATCTGCTTGTGCCTGATGTGCTGCCTCTGTTATAATCTTTTCCCCTAATATAGCTGGTTTAAATATGCTACTGGCAAGACTATTGGTTAAAAATCAAGGTGAAGTCAAGTGCTTTTATCTTTTAGCTGGCCCTTATCATGCTGCTAACGTTCCTGAAAGACATGACTTTGCTTTTATGAACTGTTTCGTGTTCTTGTTAACCTTGTTATTGTGTGTCTGTTGCTAACTGTGGGTTTTGTTTGCTGTTTGAATTTTGTATCTAAAGGAGTTTTGTTGAAGGTTGTTTTTGTTTTGTTCAGATTTCTAATTCTTTGGGATGTTTTGCATACTTGCACTGTTGTTGGTGTTTCAATATTTCATATTATTTTTAAGTGTTGATGGAAATGTATTCCTTTATTTGACTAAATGATAAGCCTCATTGACTAAATGAGCTGATGAAAGACGTTAATTCTGTTCATTTCTAGCTCTGAAATGGGACAACAGTATTTTGAAAGCACGTAAGATTTTACTACTTGAATGTAAATTGAGTTTTACCATGGAGAAGGATAGTGGGTTGACAACCACCACTGATTAAGGCTATAGTTCAAATAGTGTCCTTTTCGGAAAGATTTCTTTTTTATCACTTTACCAAGTTAGCCTTGAGAGATTATGCTGCCATATTCAATTAGACACTAACCTAACAGTTCGGGACAGTTTTTCATACTGCTTGACTACCATAACAGCCATGATGATGCCTCTGTCAGAAGGGTGATTTTTGAGCACAGAAGGGGAAAGCTTTAAATTTTCTTCTCGATTTTCTGAGATACTTTACTGTCTATCTTGATATCATTGTAAAAAAGAGCATGGAATATCCTGTGATAAAAACAAATATTGAGGGAATACTGCTGCATTCCTTTACATAGGCGGCTTATACCTTGATCCCGTGGAAAGTTATTTTCCCCTTTTTTACCTGTTCTTTAGGCCAGGTGGTTTTTCAGAAGGAATTATATGCATTGCAATGACAAAGCTGTGTAAAACCAGATACACTACATATGACTGTCCTGTGTATTTTCCCACTATTGCAACATGTTTTAAATCATAGTGGCAGCAATCATTTCATGTATATGCCTCCATAGAAGACCTGCTATTGCGCGGAGGTCCTGATTCAGATTGCCTTTTTCAAACATAATTGTTTAAGGTGAACAGCCTTTTGGGCAAGATTACTATTCTGTCGCATTTTATTCTGAGACGTTTTTTCATTGTAAGCTCCATTTTTTGTCAAATCATCTAGTTTCTCTGTGTGTGTCAGAAACCAGGATGAAACTATTATATCACCAGGATGAAACTATTATATCCTTTTGCATTGATGCTGTTGGCAGTTGAACTCGGAAAAGGTGGAAGTCTAACGTAGTAATACGTTTAGAAAAATTTCACCAACGTTGTTTGCCCTGCATTTTGCCACTGTATTGTTTACATCACTGATCTTGCACTATTTTTCTTGGAGAAAATTCTTCCAGATGTAAATGGCATAATTACTCGTGTAAACCAGAATTTGCTTTTCTGTCCCATAGTTTACTCAAGACCAGCATTCTGGCATTACTAACAGAAGTAAAAAAAAAAAAAGTTCAAGAATGCTTTCACCCCAAGTTGTGAACCTTCCCTGCCTTTGAATTTGATTAATATATGCCTTTAAATTGTTGTTAACTAATGTAATGAAATTAAACTGCTATCACAATTAGAATAATTAGATAAATGTAGCAAAACAGTTGTTTTTAATGTTGGAAACCTTGCTCTAAAGAAAATGCTGCTCTATCCAACTTCGGAAAAATGACATGGAGGCATGTCCTACTACCCTAATCTTTTCCCTTTTATAGCTGATGGTCTCTATTTTAAAGGGCAAATTCCAGATACCAGTAAGAATATTTCAGTGAAACTAGAATTAAAATTGTAGTTTAATTGCTGTCTAGAAATATGTACTCCAGCTTCTTAAATACTTCATATTGGAGGACCTTTATTATATTTTGCTGGTTGAAAAGGTGTTTTCAGGAAAAATCTGTATTTAATGAAGTATTTGAATTAAACGCTGACAGTAACCTTCTGTAAAGAGGTTTAAAAAATACTTTATTAATACATGTGTAACTTCAGGTAGAAAATTTACCAATTGAAACTTCCAAGATCTAAGCTGCACAGGAAGATATAATTATTTGAGAAAATGAAATTTGCACATACCAAGTAGGAAATACTCAGTTGTCTGGATGGGATTAGGATGTTAGGTTGATTTATAGGGAAGTGGGCTGCTCTTAAGCACGTAACTGTTGTCTGCTTTTTGGTGTTCAAGTCTGAGCAGGGGTTTGCACTAGATGATCTCCAGAGCTTGCTTCCCACCTCGACTGTTCTGTGATTCTGTGGCTGCCAAGTACAGAAATTGTCTACTCATCCTTCTATACGGATCTCTTGCTCATAGTTTAATAAGTAAATGAATGCATTTCTCAGAGATCCCAATCCTGCGATATGAATTTGTCAGGCAAAACTTTAATATTTGATAAGACATCGTGTAGGAATAAAGCTGTTTTTTGTGTTGGTCATCTTGCCAGCAAGCTAGTCCCCAGTCCTGCTTTATGAAATAAATTTGTAGACCCCATATTTCAGAGGTCTTTTAAACCTAAGCGACTATTAGAAGGGGACAATCAGATGTTCGGAAGGGGATTGACTTCACCTAATCCTGTTGATGACTTCAATTTTTAACTGTTGTAAATTCATTGGTCATCTTACTCCAGCAGCTGTTGCTTTTGGGTCATTGGTAGGCATCTATAGTAATCAGTGTCTCTGTACTGAAATACTGGCACACTGCTTTCTCAGGAGCCACTTTGTTTTAGCGCAAAACCTGATCAGCAACATCAAAGAACTCGAACTGCAGCTTGCCAGGAGATGTCAGCCTTGTTTACGTAATGTATGCAAGAAATAGAATGGCAATAACCTTCCCACGGGTTTGCTGTCTCTCTTCTAATCCCACTAAATTTCCTCTGGTGCTCTGTAAAAGAGAACACTTTCACGAAGCTTTGTCTTTAGGCTGACAGGCATTGGAAAATTACTACAGGCGCCGGCCTACATGTCGCTCACAGTGCCACCTCTTTGTGCTACTTCAAACAGAAAATGCAAGCAAAGTGACAAGCTACCTAGATAAGTGGCCTCATATGGTCCTAACAGTGAGCTAATAATCTGATACAAAATCTGTTGTTATGTGTACCGATCTGTTGAGTGTCACTAGTAACCTTTTAGTAGCGGTAATTTAAGGGAAATCAAGCCATTCCTCCTGAGCACCTGCAGTTGGGTAATAATATCTCATAAAGCAAAGACAGAAACATGCAGCAAATGGCTTGTTTTTTCAAGAGTTAAATTGATGCTGCCAGTAAAATTCTTCTTGAAGGGAGGGCAAAATGGTCTTTAGGATCCTTGTCAGATTGGGTAAGAGAGCAGCTGGCATTCATGTAAAGAAGGTGATTTAGAAAAAGTCACAGATATTTAACCCAGTGGGGGTTCATCACTACAATAGTATTACTTCATGATACTGTCTCTGAAAATGTTCATTTTTTTCGTCATTCAGTGAATGTAGGATTGCTTAATACAAATTTGACAAGGGATAAAACAACCTCTCTTCCCCTGAAAAACACGTCTGCCTGTGCACAGTCATTATCTCTTTCTGCCTGTAATAGTAAATTGAAGGTCATTTTACAGCAGCATGGTTCATCTCTTTGATCTTCACATTTTCTTGTAATGATAGATTCAGAGGAGTGGCTGTCAATTCATGGCAGGCTGAACAAAATGGATATGTACCATGTGATTTGGCAAAAATGTGGCTACAAAAGCATCTATTGACCTCTGAGTTGAGTAGGTTCTGCATTTTATGACCTATGCAATCATTAACTTTAAAAATGCATTACGGTACGAAGAGGCACTTAAGAATATTAACCACTAGGACTGAGGATATTATACATTGTTCTATAGTCCTCTTGATACACAGAGTGACTCGGGAGAGCATTAGCGGTTGCATGCCTGCATTTGGAGGAGAATGAGAAGATGGCATGTTGAGGAAAATACAGCATCTTAAAAACTCATGTGTGTTTTTTTCCTTTTTTCTTAAAAGATGTCTGGTCAAAATCACCCAAAACTCAGATTTGTTTTCTTTGGTTGCTTATATAATGAACTCTAGACTGATAAATGTTTCAGTGATGAGTTTGAGGGGGAAAGGGAGGGGGTGAGAGGATCAAGACCTTACTGCTGGTTTGTTTTCTCATTGCTAATGTTTTGTGTATGTGTGCATATACTGAGGGAGCATGGAAAGGGTCTGTGCAGCTAATTAGAATTAATTAAAAAACAGCCTAACCTCCCTAAAGGAAAATGGGGGACCCTTATATCATATTTGTTAGTACTTTCATTTAAAAAGCAGAGAACTGTAGTAAGGAGAGAGTGAAGGTAGATTCTGTGGCAGCTCTGCTCTGCAGTTCAAATTAGAAGCTTTTGCATTTAATTTTAAGCACTCCAGAACTATGATTTAGGAGTAACAAGGGCAGGGAAGAAGAGGAAAATAAATTCTTCTGATTTCTTTGTTCTCTCTCATTTCTAAGTCTATTCCTTCTTGGATACAGGACAGTAGGTCAGACTTGCTGGCTGGGAAATCTAGGCTGAGCCTGCATTACAGAAGTTTTGCAGCCTGCATTACAGAAGTTTTGCTGTTGTGCCTGTACTGTCAGAACCTTCTTAGAGCATATCCACTGTGTGATTGGAATAACTACATTTGTGCTAGGCATCCTGCTGGTAAAGTTACTGAAGAAAAAAAACAAAACCGGTTCTAACAAAATAGATGTGCCTCTTGGGCACTCTGTGGGGATTATCACAGTGTAATTATAGCATTTTCATATAAAGAATGTCATTTGAGGATGACAATCTCATCTGAAGTTTCTTAAGAACTTTAATTTCAGCATATGCTTTAAAACAAGAGCAGAGCAACTTTGGAGAGGTGGGAAACTCATCACCCACGATTTTCATAATGATCTTCTCTGCTAGTAACCTTTCCTTCCCAACATGAGCATACCCAGTCTAGATTGCTCTTACTTGCTGCCTCCACATGAGAGGCTTATATTGTATCCAATTTTCTGAAAATTACTTTTTTTCGCTCTTGATCATGTGTCAATGATTATATTTCACCTCTAGTTTCCAGTATCACCATTTTACTTCTTACTGTTAAAGGACCGAAGGACTACGATGTGTGTCTGTGTGACCCAAGGCCAGTACCTTGTTGCAGTAGTTGCTTTAAGGGATAAGTGAAGCAGTAATTGTGTAGGTTCTGTTAAAATTCTGCTACCAGTTGAAATGTGAAGTTACGCTGCCTCTAGATTTTACCCCTCGTTATTTGAATACTTCCATACAGTATCTGTCAGAGATTATACTACATTTCTGGAGGCTGTATCAGTAGTCCTGCTTTTTCTCTGAAATACACCAGTTGTACCTAGGCTCATGGCTCATTGTTGCCCATAAAAAGAACCATAGGGACACTACATGCCTTGCAGCTCTTATGGTGCTTAGTTTTGTATTGTTTCCTAAAGTGAGCTACATAACAGATGGACTGTCCTTTTACTTTAATCAGAATCAATGGGTACTTTCTGGTCCGCTGTATTGGCTGAATTCACTGGTGTTGTAAACATGAATGCAGTTTGTGTTAGGAAGAAGTATAGACTTGCTGTAATGCATTAGACCGTTGAGGTTCTCTGTGAGATCACCACGTCTCCAACCATAGCCGCTATCTTACAGGATAATGATATCGGTCAGGTCCTTTAAACCATTCTGCAATCCAAATGCATCCTTTACTACCATCTAGAAAGAAAAGGGGGCTACAGAAAAGGAAAAAGCCAGTTGTTCAGACTTGCCAAGAAAGAGAAAAATCTGTTCTTGAGAAATAGATGATGGTGAGAAATCCTTGTGTCTGAGATTTAACACTCCCCCTCCCCCCCCCCCAAAAAAAAACCCCAAAAAACTTTTTATTTAATAGTATCAGAGACTTAAACAGAATTTATTTATCAGAGCCTACATGGAACTAACTACTAGCCATTTGTGGCAACTTTGGAAAAACCTCAAATTTTCGAATTCTTGCAGATATTTTTGCTATCTCACTAATGTAGCTGGAGTTTACTAAACTTATTTAGTGAAATATTCTCAGTATTCTGCACAGGCAACTTGGTACTTTCCACAGTAAACTTGTCCAATCTGTCTTAATTACATTCTCTATTGAAAGGTTCTTTTTTGTTGGAGGAACAGGATTATGAAACCCTTGTAGAATAATTCTGATTGCAAAAGGTATTGCTTGGATTTGTAGTGCAGTTTTCGAAAATGGATTTTTTTTTTTTTAAATCGGTTTATGTGAAGTAATCAATCTGGTTGGAAAGATCTGCTCTGTAATGACTAGACTTCTTGTGAATGTGTTCCTAATTTTGGATTGAATAGAAATGTGTACACAGAAATACCTCTATAAAAATGTATAGTTAAGTGGAAGGTTACTAGTTTCTGTGGGAGATGATGGTTACACCCAAACATAGATGCTGTTTGGATTGTCATGGGAACATAAGCATAATTTTGGAGCAAAATAAATGCAGATTAATTGATTTTGCATTTCCTTTCCTTATGTAGTAATTGGATATATTGTGCTTTCATGGGATGAATCCAATTATTCACTGTGAGCTTTGGTACCTGGACAAAGTAACCATATCATGCAGTTTTAAGTAATTTGTTAGATGGATATTGTTTATATAAACACAGAGTTAGAAAAGTACAATTATTCCAATTGCTTTTTCTTAAGTCAGAACTGAAGCATCTTCCATTGGGTATGAATCAATTACTGTTTAGTTCTACGAGTGACGTATGGGGATGAGCGGCTATGTGAATTGAGAGAAATCACAGAAGTATTGTGAAACTAATGTAACAGTAGGAAGCACTTTGAACTAGGGATAAAATTTTTGGCAAATAAACTTGCAGAAAAGTACCATTTCCGGTAGAGAGACTATTTGAAAAATGAGTATATTCGGTTGTATTTTGAGCGGCTAGTGGCAATTTTCCTTTCCGTTTGGATACTCTGTGGTCTTCCTTAGCAAGCATGCTTCATAAGTTGGCTGAACAGTAAGCCGTTTCTTCAGAAATTGCATTGTATTTGAAACATGAGGAGGGAAAATGCCGTTTGAAATGATGCTACTTCAACGAATGGTTCAACTATCCCTGTTTCCAACAACCTTCCAGCACGTGTTTCACTGAAAGGAGTGAAACTGAAAAGAGGTTGGGTTGCTGCCACTGAAATAAATGAAGATGCCAGTTTCCATTCAGTCAATGGTAGCAATCCTGCTTCTTTTCTTTTTCAGTTTACTTTGTCCTTCATAGTTCCCTTGCTGTCCTCAAGAATGAAAGGCTCAGGGACAAATGCTCTTTTTTTCTTGGAGACTTAAGTTTGACTTGCAAATAAGTTAAAGCTTGAACTTTTTAACTCACCTTTAGACTTCTGTGCTTACTGTAGGTTGTTCTTAAACAGCAAACATTAAATAAGAAAGTCACCATGTGAAGTATGAAACAAATCTTTGAAGAATAATAAAGGATCAGACAGTTGGTGTAAAATCATAATAGCTCTGCTGAACTCGGAGAGAATAAGCTGCTTAACATAAGCTGGGAAGCTGGCCCAAGGAACATGCAATAAATTGACTGTATTTTCTCTAGGTGTGTATAAGAAAGTAAAAATGTGTTGAAGTCGTCACAGAAAGACTGGATAAATAATCACTAATGAGTACCTCTTTTTTTCTTGTTTGACTTGTTCAGGGATACCGTTGTATTTTTTTCCTTGAATTCATTTATTACCTTGAAATTTTTGACTAAGCTTCTGTGAATATCTTGCAACCTAGAGCTTATTGTGAGCAGTCAGCTGGGACTATTCCTTATGCAATATTCAGGCTGTTTTGACTAAAAATGTCTCATGGCCTGACTATCCTTGATTGTGTAACTCTCACCAGAAACCTGACTCTAAGAATTGCTGTCTGCAGAGCCAGTAGACTTCCAGTAGTAAAAAGATGCTTTAATCAAGTTGACAAAGGTGTGCAGCATATCAAACACGGCTTGTTATGATGCTACACCAATGCAGCCCTTTGATACGTCGGGTTACTTACTTAAGACAGCTTTTCTACTAGAGATGATTGGAACATGCCTGCTTCCCACTTCGCTGTGGAAAATGCACATCTTTAACCAAGAAAACAGTTCTAACACTTTAATTAATAAATGCTGCTGCAGTGCAATATCAGGCATGAGGCAGCAACTCATCACTTTATACTCACTTGCTCCTCTGTGAGATAGGGTGCGTACTTTGTGATCCATCATTGTAGGATTTTTTTTTTTGCCCATAATGTAGAAGAAAGAACGATCCCCTCCCCCCAATTATTAGAATTTGCAATGTCTTGCATAATCTCAGAGAGGAGAATGGCATAAATTACCTGACATAAAATTTAGAGTTTGGGAACAATGTCTTGTTTGTTTGGGCTGTCTATGCTTGAATAGTTTCTTACTTAATTTTTGTTGGCTTTTTGACCAAAAAACAAAAATCTAATTTTTGTATGAAAGCAGAGAAGACAACCTTCAAACTGGCCAATAAGCCTTAATCCTGTCCTGCTTTTCTCTTGTTCATCGGTGTAACCACGAATCGCAACCATTTCAGCTACTAAGCAGATTTATGAGAACACTTTCAGAAAGAAGATCCTTGTGAGGTAAAAATCTTCCCGGGATAATTTATGTCACAGCTAATGGAACAGACAGCTGAGTAAAGTTAGTAAATCTTCAACAAAAGGCCACAGATTTACAGCTCTGAAATAGTCTACAGAGTCTTGAGCCATGCAGGTTTTCTGCAGGAGAAAGGGAGAGCTGTGGCAATTATTCTGGCAAATTCTGGTTTGCTTTTCTTACCATTTTTTTCTGATTTATTTAAATGTGAGATGATGCAAGACAAAATGGGAGGGCAAAATAGTTCCTTTCAGTTACGTTAAAAGGTTGTTACACTTAACAATGTATATGCTATTTTTCTGTGTTTAAAATCTTGGCTGAGTGGATTTTAGTAAGCACTGTTCTGTATCGGTCCTCAACTAGAGTACATTCAAATTTGTTGGTTATTCTTTGTGCTGTAGAATAAATAATTCCATGTAAGAATTATGCTAACCTACCCCCTCTCCTTTTATTCCATGTTTGTCTTTTGTTGCAGTGATCCTCAGTATTGTTTCCGATAATCCTCTTCCCACTGCGAGAGGATTATTTTCAGTATCAGAGTGCAATTTTCAGTATCCATATTTTGTTAGGTATAGGCTTCCTGTTATTTTCTATGACTGATCACTCTCTGCTCACAGGATGTACTGATGGTGTGTACTTTTTCATGCATATAGGGAGAAAAAAATACCATTCGTTAAGCCCTATGCTTTATCGCAGCAGTTTACTTAGCTGAACTTAATAGTTGTAATAGAATGACTAAACAAAAAATTTGGGTAAAGATATTTTGGTTTGGGATGGTTATGGCAGTAAATGAATAAAACATAACATTTCCATGTGTCTAACATGTTGACAGCATGTCAGCTTTTTTAAATACGGATCTAAAGACACTGTTGGCTACAGCACTAGGTTTAATGGCCAGATCCTGTCAAAATTATTACGGCTTGCCGCTACTTCTATCCATTTACTTTTTACAACAAATGTGAAAAGAAAGTGGCTGCTATCACTCTGAATGCTATAAATAGAAATGTGACAGCAACTTGGCAGGTCTAAGCATTTATTGTTCTAAAATAGTGGAAATAGATTTAACACCTATTACAAATATAATTACCAGGCAAATATTTGGCAAAGTGAAACTTAGAAAGTTGTTATAAGATTGATTCCCCTCCCCCCCCCCGCCCCTTCCAGTTTCTGATTTTCTTTTAAAGAAAGTCTAATCAGGTTGCAAGTAGGTCTGGTTTCTTCTCACCAAAGAACAGTCAATAAGGAAAAATGAATTCTTTGCTTATTTAGAGTTATGCGGATTAAGATAAATCAATTGTCATTAGAAAATGTGAATTCCTGCCTATTGTTGACTTGCCCACGTGTTTTTGCTATGTTCTGGTTACGTAGCATTTAGCTAGTTGAAGGTGATGACTCTGTTCTGCTCTGTCTACAAGCTCAGAGCTCTTTGAGACAACTTCTAGATACGCACCCTTTTAGTTCTGCTTGCTTACTCACTAATTAAAATTTACTTGAACTTCTGTGGGCTGGCAAAACCCACAAATGACTAACACAGTCAGTGGGAACAGTCAGGTTCAAACTGGTGTCTGCTTCTCTCCACTCCCTAACCGGGCCCTAGAATTAATTATAGTAATTTTTCCCTTTTGAATCCTTTCACTGTTCTAAAACCCATTTTCTAAGCAAGCTGACCACTTCGTTAATGATTATACTGGCACTAAGGCTGTCTTGTTGCAGTAAGGATTTAAAATGTCTTTAGAGTGTGGAATGATTTTTTTTTCTCCACCTTCTCAAGTGCTTCAGAAAACATATTGGCCAAAGCACTTTCCATTTACTGCTATCAGTGAGACAGGAGAGACAATGACATGCTTACTAAGGAGAATGATGTTCAAATTTTGTACTTTTCAGTAGGTGCTTTCTGTAATTCCTTTCTTCTTGCAAGTGGCCACAAGTCAGAAGAAGTTCCTCACCTTCTGCATTTTTGAAATTTGTGCATGTCCAGCATGACTTAAGATTTTAGAATTAAATTGTTTGAGCTTACTAAGCTGTAATTGAGCTCTTGGTTTTCATCCACTAAACACAGAACGGCCAAACAACCAAACTGTATTTTTGGTTGGGTATTTGATGTTCTGAAAAATAACCTGCCTTGTGAAACGGAAAATTGAGGCCGAGCCTTTTATGTGCCTCATTCAAAAGAGTTTTTCACTCAAAATCACTTGAATTGAGCCATGCCTTGATATTTTGGGCAGTTTGTCTAGAGCAAAAGATTATGGTTAATAGTCTTTCAAACTTATTTCAAATACAAGTTTCTGTTAAATTGTCCCTATGAATATCCTAATCTGAAAGTAGGTGTAGTGGTGGTATTTTTGTAAAATTTCTACTTCTTGTTCAAAAGGTCTGTCTGAACATCCCTACCTCTCATTCACAAAGTTTGCCTTCTCTGTCTGAAGAGATCAGGTAACACTTTCTTCATGGCATTTGGTTAGGTATCGTGTCTCTGCCCTGTTCCCCTTGAGCAGCAAATAGAAGGTTGCAAAAAGACTGATCTAGTGGACATCGTCCACACCACCTCTTTGGAGGTCAGAGAGAAAGTTTTTAGGGGTCTGTAATGGTGTTTCTTCTCCCTTCTAGTACTGTATTGAGAGTAGTTTTAGACATTTTCCTTCATTTTAAAAGAAATTTCTTTTGGTAGATAAGGGGATACTTACATTGTGTAAAAACTGCCTTCAGTTCTGTCTATGACTATAGTAAGGAAAGAAAAGAGAAAACAATCAGTCCTGTTAACTTCATGTTTTGGAATATATCAGTCAGCCCTGACAAAGCTCCTCTTCTAGATACTCTCTAGGCTGATGGGTTTTGGTACCAATGCAGTAGGTCTCTTGCCCTTAAACTGTTCGTGGTGTGACTGAGCCAGTCTATTCTCTGGCTGTGCAATTCGTTTTCGTGATAAAGATTCTCTATGCCCTGTTCAGGCAAATGGATCCTTGTGATCCAGATGCTGATAGCAGTATAACTTCAATTGCTTACATTTTTGAGGTAAGATTTTCTTGGGAGCTCTAAGAAAATGGTCCATGTAATTTTTCTCTCTTTGAAGACTGGAACGTTTAGTGGAGACAAACATTTCAACCATGTTTGAAGTAAGAGTCACTAAAGCCAGACGCCTAAGGTATTAGTGGCAGTTTATGCATTTATAGATTCATGCAGGTTACACCAAACTGTGCGCACTGTATTGGTAGCATTCATCCCAGTGCCTATTTTAAAAAATTTATTTGGATTTC
The DNA here is from genome assembly GCF_964195595.1 of Calonectris borealis. Taxonomy (NCBI): domain Eukaryota; kingdom Metazoa; phylum Chordata; class Aves; order Procellariiformes; family Procellariidae; genus Calonectris; species Calonectris borealis. The sequence continues at coordinate 37,368,552 of NC_134317.1, forward strand.
TGCATAAACAAATAGCTTCCATGAAAATTGATTCAGCTGTTTTAGAAGTTGTTTTGCTTCCTTTTAGATTCACTGGGATGTGCCAGAATCCCTTACGAAGGGCTAAGGTACAAACTGGTCACACTCATACATAAGTTGTCAATGTACTTCAGGTATAGAATTTGGGGAATCGGTTGGTTTTTTTGGAGAGTGCATCTGTTTTTGCATCAGAGGGCAGAAATGTTCTGATGGGTGTGTTGCTCGTATTAAAATGAAATGTATAGCCCTTTAAGGGAAAGATTGCTAAAGGGAAAGATTGTTAAAAGGTCTGAAGACTGGCTTTCCATATTTCTGGAGAATAAGATAAAGCGATTTTGCAATGATGTATGCACCTTGAGGAAAAGCAGAAGTTTATAAGGTAGCATTAATATAATGTTACCTAGCAACCAGCAGTAATGAAGTTCAAAACCAATTTGTGTATCATTTTGTGCTCAAACCATTTCTGCTAGTGTCTTGGACTTAAGATTTGTGTAGTTTTATCCTTGCTGTGTTGAGTTACTGTTTTCTTATGTCCTCTGGCAACTTCTATTTGTGATCCTAGGGAAGCACTTTATTCTAAATGCTAGCACACTTATCCCTATGTTTTCAACTGAACAAAGAGGCTTTTTCTTCACCTTTGAAGAATTGCAGTAAAATGACTTTCAAAACCTTTCAATTTTTTTGTTTGCACACTATTTAGTAAATAAAAGTCTTAGTAATTAAGTGATTTTTCTAATCCACAGGTTGTTATGCTTGAGCCAGACAGTGGATCGATATATGCCTTAGTTGTTTACAGATCGGTATATTAATGACACTCAATTGTGTATTTATTCTCACTGGTGCAGTGACTATCACTACAGAAATGTCCACAAGAAATATCTAGCATTGAGCAAGCAAGATCAAATGTCACTGGTCAGAAAGGGGGAATGCTTGAAAAACTACTTAAGGCATTGTCTCTCCTGTCCCTTGCAGCATTGGAAGCTGCCTTCATGTCCTTTCTGAGTTCCTTGACTGTTTCAGGTGCTTGTTTAAATCGCTGCTTTTAGCCTCCATGGTGAGTGATGGATTTAAACCCTACGCAAACTAAAGCTAAATGCTAGTTCCTTAGAATAATGCAAAGAACAAAGCTAGAGCTCAACGCAAGTGAATAGTAGGGATGGTCTCACATTGCTGATGTCCACCAACAGAACTAGCCAGGGGCAAAACTTTCTTAATGGCTAAAAAAGGAAAAAACAGTTCTTAAAGCTTAAAGGGGAAGACATTTTCAGAGAGCGTAAAGCCAGTCCCCAAGACGTGACAATCATTAGGATGCACCACAGAACCTGCATTTAAATAACTTTGTGATACAGCAATGGCACTTCTGCTTTCTACCCTTTCTGACACTGTACTGAATGTGGGAGAAATGGAGAAATTAAACAAAAAATGTAAGTTAATCACTTTACCAAAGACAGAATATTCTACACCCAAATAGAGTGATTTGCAATTCTTCATGAAATCCGTGAGGGGCTTTGCCACTTGCTGATGCTTCCTTCTGTTAAAGGATGCAGATATCGAGCAGTACAGGCATGTAAAACACATACTGGATAAATCAAGTCACATCTTGCGCAGAGAAGCTACTGTGTGGCAGTTGCCTTGTGGGAGGGGTCAATGACATGCCATTACCCTTTGCTACCTGCAGTTTCGGTGCTGGGGAGCTGCTGATGTGCAGAGATGTTGTCCGAAAAGCGGATTCGTGCCCGGCGTGCAAGTAACCGATTCCACACGCTCAGGAGAGATATTGTTTTATTCAGGCCTGGGTGCTCGGTGGACTTGCCACAAATCAAGCACACCTGGTCTAGTCACCTTTCTGTTTATATCCATGCTTCTCATACATATTTTAAATTTCTGTTTTACATATTCATTAAATTTCCGAGAACTAATTATAAGATTACATAATCTTAAACACATGCGCACTAAAGCCTTTAGGGTCTCCTGGAGGGTCTCGGGTGGTCTCTGGTGGTTGTCAGGGTAGTGAACTCTTCATGAACTTATTTCCTCTTTACCTTATAGGGTCGCAATTTGTCCCTGAGCCATGCTTGGACCACGTTTGTTTGTAGTTTCCAAGGTTATTCTTCACTAGAGCCTAACGATGCTTCCAGGATACACAATTTAGACTAGTTACAATTCTACACACCTGCAAACACAACACCTGCTAGTTACCTAACTTCTAAGCAACAAGTCTTCATTGTTTAGAATTACAGAAGCGAACAGTAAAATTACAGAAGCAAGCAGTATGGAATAGTAGATACTGTACCTACTACATCAACACTATGTAGAAAGTGTTTATTAGCAGAAATAGAGAGGCGTGAATTAGAAGACGTGGCTGTCATTTAGCTGGAGGTGAACGGTTTTTACTGTAGCATGCAGGTCTGCTTAACATGACCTGCAGTTCTTAGGTCTGGTAAAAATACATGGTTATAAATAAGGCCCTTCCAAGTAACTGCAAATTCCACTGCAGAAGTTGTTCTGTATCTCCAAGTCTGTGCTTTACTGTCCTACCACTTGTAACAAGATGTTGCACTTTGTTCTTTGAAATAACAAATACTTGTGAAACAACTTCAGAAAAGGTCCCTTATCAGTAAATCCATATTTTCGCTTAAAGTCTTTGACCTTCGGAACTGCTATTTTATCACAGGAGAATGTGCTTTTCTGGTAAACATGATCTTTTTAATGGAAGCACAGTATTCATGTGGCTGTACAAGCAAGGGAATAATAGCCTGATGTGGACACTGGTTTCTGTTTTGTAGGTGTCCTGTTAGGTTAGCTATTTCATTATCCTTCAGCTGTGTGACTGAATCTTCTCATTGACTAGAGTTTCCTCCTCTCAACCCTGTTTTCCCTTCCTTGAAGATGTTGCTATGCTTCCAACCACTGTACTTTAATTTACTTGTTACGTTTAACAGTCTGTAGCTAGCCCAATCACTTGAAATCTGAGTTTCCTGGGGCAGGATGATTTTGATGATGAAGATACATAATAATTCTGCCTAATCTTATATGCTCTTAGTGCTGTTTGATCTTGAAACTCGAACAAGAGTATACTGCTTAGCTTTATTTTCCTGGTCATTTTGCTCGATTAGCGAGTGATCTGATTTCCCCCATATTGTAATTAATTTTTGCATGCAAGTATACTTGGGTTCGTAGTTTAAAGACATAAGTGGTGGTGACTTGTATTACTGTCTACGTGTTTTATTCTCTTTGAATGTCTAGACAGACTGATCAAATACGTGGTTGTCATACTTGTTGTGCTCTGATGATTACTCCAGTGAGAACACATTTTTTCTTTTTTGTAAGCTGATGTTTTAGTTTGCAGGAATTTCTTGAATTACTCTTCCATAAGGCTATTAAAATAACTGATTTATGGCGTTTAATGTCTTTCTGTTACATTGACAGTTAATGGACAAGCAGGCCAAGGGTATTAAGAGATTTGGGTTTTAATGTAAAAACGGCATCAAAACCAGTCTTTCCTGAATACCATGGTAAAGTTCTGTAGCATTGTTAAAAAACAAACCAACAAATAAAAAACAAAATCCCCAAAATAAGTTACAAGTAGTTGTAGAAGATAGATGTGAAGGAAATCAGTATTTGGGAAAGCTAGTGAATGCAACACAAGGAGTGTGATGAAACCTCTTAGGCAGTCAGGTGGATGTGAGAAACAAATCTGTGCCATTGATTTTATGCTGTTAGTTTCTTGGACAAACTTCAAAAGAAAGCATGTGTTGTGGTTGGGAAATGTAAATTGTTCTATTTCTTTCCTCTCCAAGGGAAAACTTGTCTCTTCAGGAGTACCCTGTTCACAATATATATGACTGATTTTATCACTCCTGAGTAAAGTTACTTTCCAAATTGTTTTCATACTAAATCATCTTTCTAATAAACTACATTTTGAATTACTATAGAAAAAAGTCAATACTCTTTTGTTTGTTCACAGTCAGGGGAGAGTTATGTTTGTACTGGAAATCACTAGTTTCATTTGCAAGGAAAACTTGTTACAGGAGAATTTGTGAGTGAAATAATTATTTAAAATTACCTGCCACAAAATGACTTAGCTGGAGATTAACCTGGTGGAGCAAGACATTTTTTTCACTTTCATTTAGATCTCAATTTTATCATTCTGTTTTTTTGACGTGTATTCTGGAGAATGCTTTTCTTGTGTGCTTGCAGAAGACTCATCTGAATTTTCTTCAAAATGCTTAACCGGCCTTGTCAAAGTGTTAGAAGGAAAGGTAAAGTTCTTTCGTTCCCTTAAATATTATACGGCTGATGAAGAAAGAACAGTGGATACATTGAATTGGGTTTTTGTATTTGTATTTTGTCGTTGTTTTGTTTTTGATATTCACTGATAGAAGATGGACTAGAGGGTTTAGATTAAATGTTCTGGGAAATGCATGCCCAAAAGAAAACTATGCAAGTAAGTGTTGTGCTTTGTTTTTGTCTGTTATAATGGCCTATAAATACATCAATATAATGACGGGAAGAAAGTAGACTACTAAAACACTTTAAAATGATTTAATCGTATAATTCACTCTTTGTTATTTAGCTAAACTGAATTTTGAGGAAGGAATCCAAAACCTTAGTAGTTTTAGAATAGCTTTGCTGGTTAATTTTTTTAAGCCTTGTCAGGCTTGGTATTTTTGATTTGGAAATATTTATTTGCTAAGATTTATGTATGATATTTCTAAAGCAGAGCCTCCTTTATAAGAAATATTTCCACAACTACTTCTATTTACAGTGAAGATCAGTTTCTAGCTGTATAAACTGACAATTGCTTATGTGAGGATGGTTAAACTTAAACAGGCTTCTGGATGTTACTTTGTTCAGCTAACAGATCAATTTTGCCTTACACTTCTAATTGCCCTGATGACCTCTTACGATGCAGTAACACTTAATAATCAGGTGAACGTGGTATGGTATGATGCTCTCTGTTCTCGTTGGGTTGCTGATGGAACACTTGTGCTGTAGCTAAGCTGTTGACCTGGCTGGCTCTGTTGTTTGTGGGCCATCCTTTTTCTGCATTTTCGTGTGCTGCGATGCAGCTGTGGAAAAAAACCCCTATATACTCATCTTTTAAAAAGCAACACAGTGGAGTGTCACTTTTAATAAGCTGAGGTAAAAGTGAGTTCTCATAATATGTCACATCTGTTTATCAGTGGTAGCTTGGCATAAGTACCTAACACTGATTACCTGGCTATTCCACCTAACTTTTGTACCTTGTCATGTAAATAGGTAAAGCTGTGGGTGGCATGGTATGTCTGGAATGCCACTGAAAGCAAATGGGTTTGGCTCATAGCCTTTATGATCTGAAGGGAGGTGGTGTGTGGTTCCCCCCCCCCCCCCCCCCCCCCTTAAGTGCCCATTTTAAAAGTGACTTAAGCACCCGGGAGCCCAAGTGTAATCAAAAGTCACAGGACCTAAAACTGCCGCAAGACCAAGTTCCTTTGAAAGTTAAGTTCCTATATGTGGTACTGAAATTAGCATTTGTATGCTTAGAAGTGTTGCCCTTTTGATTTATTTTTCTGTTTTAGAAACTGTTCTCCACCGTAGCCCGCAGAACACAGTATTTTGTGGGTTCTGTGCTTCTGCTGTTAGACTCTCATGTGTTTTAATTGTGTTGTACTTAATGAAATAAAGCATCTAGCTTTCAGCAGTGATTTCAAGAAGAAATAGCATGTATAAAGACTATCTTTTAAATGCCTCTCTGAAAGTAGGTGTTCATAATTCTTCGGGGGACTTTACATTCTTTGTAACTAAGTAGTTTTCAAACTATTTTAAAAACTAGATGATTCAAATGCTGCTGTAATGAATGGTTATTATAGAGGCAAATCCAACTAATTCCCTGGCTAAAAGTGCTAATTCTGCGTGGTTTTCTGTGTTTTCTGTCCCTACCAATGCTTCTGTTAGCGTTGAAACTAGAGGCAAATGGTTTGCAGATAAAGTAGAGCCTCCTGTATAAAACTGCTGCAGTGGGGAGATTCCAGGATAGATGCACTTTGGAAGCAGTGGTTTGGCTGTTAACAAGCCCAAATAAAGGATGTGACTAATGCAATGCAGCTGGTGTAGCTGTTGTCCCAACAGTGATAACCCTGGCAGTAGGGCTGCAGCACATTTGTGGTGTTGGTTTCCTACAGGGGCATGTTTATGTTGGAGACTGTGCACAAGCTGCTGTGTGGACATCAAATTATTCTATTGGTTTGATGATTAATGAGGTTAAATTAGCTCAGTCATTTACTGCACATTTTATCGAGGTTCAAGCTGTTCAAACTGTTGCAGTTAATACAAGTAGCCCAGAATGTTGCCAGTTAAATGCAAGTTACTCATCAGGGATCCAGAGTTCATTATTGGAAGGAATAGGACAAATTTACTTGGTGATAAAGTTGAACTTAATGGGAATACTCTCTTCCCCGTGTTATTTGAGGCAAAACTGGAGAAAGATTCATTGAACAATAGCACAGCATGATTCTTCAATAATACATTTAGGGGGATGTATTGCTCTCTTTATACCTGTTCTGCAAATGGAAGGATTGGTGATTTAGAAGACTCCTTCAGGCCTCTGATTTGCATAAAAATTGTCTCCCATTCATTAATGAAAAAAAAGAAAGTTAGAATCTAGAGGGGGAGATGAAGAGCTAGGAGGAGTATCTCTGCTTAAAAACTCAACCCACTGCAGAGGAGAACTGCTGTGAAGAGACCTGCGGTGTCTTTGTTTCCTCTTACATCAGAAGCTGTTGCACACAGAGTGGCCCATCATATAGAGGTTTTCTCTGAGGGTCTCATAAATCTGTCACTTACAAGATCATCTTTGGTATAGGTACTACATTTAAAGGTGCTTCAGAAATTGTAGATAAGTTTGGAAACACCTACTGAAGCCCCAATTTAGCAGATGTTAGGGAAGAAAATCTTGAGTATAATTTTTGATCTGGACTAAAATATTGGTTTTTATTTTGGATTACAAAAACTCCATCTAACTTCCAATGGATTTTTGTACCTTGCTATGTAAATAGGTAATGCTGTGGGTACCATGTGTGTCTGGAATGCCACTGAAAGCAATAGTAAGGTAAATAGCTTGGCTCATAGCTTTCATGACACGAAGGGAGTCTGGTTTTTCTCATCTGTCTGGTTTTCAGTGCTTTCAAGGTTAGAGTATTAGTCTATCACTGGTGGGAGGTAGTGCAGATTTTCTTTTTTGGGGGGTGGGGTGTTTGGGGGGGGGGGTGGGAATCTTCTCACTGAACCTTTAGATCTTTCAGCAGTACTAAAGGTGTACCTGTTGGGAACCATGGGGAACAATCAGGTCTAACTCTAGTTAAGACAGACAATAGTTACTAAGTAATAATCTAAAACAAATGATTGCTTTGTTTCAAAGTCATCTGATGCTTTTAAAATCATCCTAAGTCATTGAACCAAATATTTTTGTCCTGAGAAGAACTGAAGTGCCATCTTACTCCTGGAAGCTGAGTATGTATGGTTTGTAAGAAATCAAATGCAATGTGTCAACAGCTTTTTTTTTTTTTTTGGGGAGGGGGAGGGAATGGGGGGCAGGTGTGTAAAAGCAGAGTAGGAAGCCAAGTCCAGTAGGGTAGCACTTCTCAAAACTGTAGACACAATTGGATTTTTCTGAAATTTGCCCTCATCCTGAATTCAAATGTGACTTCATGCTCTCCGAGTTACACAAGCAATGACTTTGATTAGTATCCAGACAGTAGGATAAGGCTTGTATTTCCATGGTCATAGCTGTAAACGGGGTCTCTCTAGGTGACTCGCTAATTGAATTACTAGAAAGCTCTAATCCTGTTTTCTAATACAAGAAAACATCAAAAGGAATTATTTTAAAGTCAGCTAGTCTGTAAAGGTGTTTAACCAACATTATAGTATGTTTTTATCAGGCTATCAAGCTAAACAAACTTATAATAACTAGAAATCGTGAAATTGTTGGGGCTGTTGTATGCAGCCAAATCTAGTTAGTTTTATTGTTGTCTGTAATCCTATATGCTTCAGTAGGGCCAATCATTTCAAGTGAGGAAGATCTGACTCATTAGACATAAGGTTAAAACCTGACAAATACAGTGTGTGCTGCCATAGCAATCGAGATTTTCCGACAAAATTAATTTGAAAGAGCAGGACCATGTGTTATAAGGTATTTTTCTGTGCTTAGCTTGATAGTGACTGGAAATCTAGAATACTCGTTTCTTTGTCTTCTGGGTAGTGTCCCATTTTTAGCCTATTCTCATTAGTTAGGATAGGTTGAGGGATTTTTTTTTTTTTCCCCCCTTGTGTTGTGCAAGCTGAAAAATACCTTACCTTCAGGTTTCACAGTTAAACTTTCAGTCTTTTAACACTTGCTGCCCTACTCCTGAGAGCTTCAGGCTCTCTTGCCTTGCATGTTTTTGTGCTCAAGGCAGCCAGCTGCAGTGGCTGTCAGAAGAGTTGGTTCCTCTTTAGGAATGCCTGATAGAGACGTTCTTTTTGTCTTCATTTTAGATGAAAATGCTCCGCTTCAAAGTAGAATGGATTCCTCTCTTCTCCCCTCGGATCTTTTCAGAAATACTACTTTTACAATATTGCTGAAAACACTTCTTAAGCAAAGGTGCCCTATATAATACATTGCATAAATAAGTAAAGCATAGACTATGGTATGTGTTCATATATTAAGGAGAGATTCCTGAACATCCCACATTGGGCAATTCTCTCTTTTCTAAATCCTTGGTTGCTGTAAAATGGCACAATACTATATTCAGTGGAATTACGTTGGATATGTCAAATTGACTTTGATGCTTTTAAGTCTGTATTTAGCTCTAAAACAGAAAGCTAGAATAATGCTGTATTTAAGACTTTGTAAAATTTCCTAAGCATGGTTTTTTGTTGCCCGTTTCTGAGTGCTTGTTATCTTTTTTTACATCAATTTCTCTTCTTTTTGAAAGCCCAAAGAATCTCCACTATCTGCTTTTTATATAGCGTATCCGCTTTTCCACTTACATGCATGTAAAACACAAAGCATTCAGAAATTTGTTTGTTCTCCTTGGGAGCTTGTCACTCCAACAGGATAGTTGATGCAGCTGGTGAGAACAAAACAAGCACATTTGTGGATCAGACAGTTCAGATGAAGTGAGTTTGGGAAGCAAACTTCAGCACAGAGCATTGTTGTGATGAAAGTTATTACGTCAATGAGACTGGGCTAAGAGGCAAAGTCTGCTGAAGACCACTTTTCTCATGGACTAGTTCTTTGTCACTTCTTAGGTGATGCTCATGTTGAAGCTGTTGTGAGTTATGTCTAACTCTTCCTTTTCAAATTGGATGGTGAGGGGGTCCTAGTCTAGTATATCTTCAGGATCTTTTCTCTTACCTGTTGCACCTCATCAACTCAGAGTGCTTCTGCACTAGGAAAAGAGTGGGAGCAGATGTCCCATGGAATGGAGATACTAAAACAGCTGATCAGGAACTTTCTGATTAAACAGGATTTATCTGGGGTGGGGACATACGATTCATCAAAATGGGAGCCTGTTTCGTATGCTCTGTTTCAGTGAAACTTCCAACAGGGGAAGCCCTGCACCCCTCCCAATTCCAAACTTTCAAACTTAAAATGAGGAGTGAAAGGGGGAGAGAGAAAAAGCCTTGGATGTCAGACCTCCAGATAATGTTCAACTTGTTAGATTAGGTGCTTGAACTTTATTCCCAGATATGCATGAGGAGCAACTCAGCCTGCAAACTGTCGGCTATTTTATAGTGGGACTTTCTCTGTCTTTTAAAACAGCCTCTGGACTTCATTGGTTTCATCCCATATAAATCAGGAAAAGGTTAAATCTGGAAAAAAAGATATGGAAAAGTCACACTTGGGATTGGCAGTTAAGTGCTAGGTTTGACTATGTTATTGTTGTTGGTTTTCACCCTAATTGAAGTATATAATTTACCTAGGTTTTATAGCTGCTAGAAGGTCAGGAAAAAATTTGCGATACTGCTGTATTTAAAGACCTGGTGGTTTTCATTCAAGATCATGTTTCATTCTGGATCATAAATTTTAGTGTCACCAACATGGCGTTTACAGTAAAATTGGAGGAAAGTGAAGAAACAGCATGGAGTCTGTCCTTCTGAAGCAGGAATGGCATGATCAAGTGAGAGATCAGCTGCAGCCTGTTGCTTGGAACATCTTGGATGCAGAAATCCACCTGTCAGAGGCACTTACCAAGAGGGATTTCACTTGTAGATATTTCCATTTAAATACGTTATGTGGAAGAGTTTCTGAAGTGAGTATTCTCTCATAATTTAGGAATCCGATGTAGGTCTTTTTATAAGAAAAGTAGATTACTAGTTTAGTCGGGGATTCTCTAGCAGCCATTTAACAAAGGTGCCCTGGACGCTCCTTTGAAGTGTGTCACAAGTTAGGTTGTCTACCTGCTCCTCTTCCTTTCTTCTTTACTTCTCTCCAGAGTTTTCATTTGCGGGGGAGGGTGTGTGGGGTGGGGAGAGAACCTTGTTGTGGCAACTGGATCACCTGTTTTCACATCTGTTAAAGAAGAGACAAGAACTTTAATTTTGCTCTGATCCTGGTGTGTATGAAATAGGCTAGGAGGCTGTATTTTTCTCTTATAGCTGAATTCCACTTCTTGTAACCCTTCATCTCCAAATCTGAATTGTTCAAACCAGATTTTTTCCTGTTTCATCATATCTGCTTCAAGATCTGCTTCATTGTCATATATTAGAGAAAATATTAATGGAAAGTTATTCCTCCCCTCCCCCCCACAAAAAAAAAAAATCTTGGAAAAAACTCTTCCTTTGAATATATCTATCATTGCTTTGGACAGAAAATTGAAAATATGAGAGAGGGAGATGATGATTGACTCCAAGATGTGTCCTTTTTGTCATCATGACCGTCTGATCTAAATATGGCAGGTTTTCTAGATAAATCCCAGTTAACCTAATATTGGATCACTGGTTAAAATCCCCAAACCGAATAATAAAATAGGCAAAAGCTTTAAAATCCTTATCATAGCATGTGTGCACAGGGGAGTATTAACATCTTTCTTATAAACAGAAAGTTTAGGTATTAGTAGAGTATGTTGGGCTCAACTATGTTTCACGTGGAAATAATGAGACAGTATGTTGAAAAGTGTGGCTACTTGAAAGGAATGTGAATATTTATCTTTCATGTGAAATACAATCCTGAAGGAATTTATTTTCTTCTTTTATGCTTTGATTTTGAATTTCACTTATCTGTGTCTCTCAGATAAAACATGGGAGATCTGCAGCAATTCGATAACACAGTTCTTGGGTTCTGTAGACAGTCGTTTTCCTTCCTTGAGGGAGAGAAGGGAAAGGGGCAAGGCACAAGGTTACAAAGCAGATTAAGCTCATCCTTACATAGACCTTCTTAAAACATTAAAAAAAATCAAACCCAAACTTACTATCTCTCCAGTTACTATATTTTTCACTAATTTCTATAATTTTCCATGATTCAGTGCTATTTGATCATATTAGCCTAAGTCACTCTGCATGTAATACATAAAGCTACTATAATAATAAAAAATACACAGTGGGGTTGTTCCCAAAGGGACCATGTACCAGTAGGTGAGTTTACAATACTTGATACAGATCTGATTATCAAAATGATGTCTAGCAGAGATGCTGGGGTTTCTCGGGTTCTTGTACCAAACTACATGATAATACCTCTGTTTCCATTCCCTGCCTTTTCATACGTACTCACTTTGACAGGCATCAGGGGAATCGCAAAGGCAGCAGATGGTCTGTGCACGGTTCCCTCAAGCATAAAACAACATTTCTGTACTTGTTGTCAGGACCTTAAATTACACACTGTTCTGTTTGATTATTTTCAAACTCTGGATTGGCCATAGGGGCTCAGATGAGAAATATTTGAGTATCATAAAGTGGGAGCAAGGGCTGAATTAAAGTGGCAAGCAACTGGATTGAAACAATTCTAAGTAGAAGTCATATGCACTCATTTTTAACTAGGTTTGATTTTACTATTTTCAACGAAAGCAATGACCTCTACTGAAATTTAACCAGACACAGTTCGTGTGCAGTATTAGTACGGAGGTTTTTCCTGTTTCCCCCTCACTCACCAAATATACTGGAGTTGTTTGTTCATGCATAAAAACTAGAAATGAGAAAAAAACGTCCACACTGTAACATGTAAATTTAAAATATGTATTCAAATATAGACTAAAGAATATAAATTCCAAATGAGTTTATTATCCTTAACGTTATTCTGCTGCAATTCAAGTAAATATAATGTATTAGTTCCTTATTGAATGTAATGTCCATTTCTTAAAATTCAATTTGCTGTGCAGGAATTTTCCCAAGATACATTAGATAATGTCAAGTTTAAATCTGTATGTGAGTCTACGGAGATCTGCATGCAGATGGAGCTGTGGAAAGCCAAAGGAAAGATTTTCATAAGCCCACTGGGCTTAAACGAATTTGTTTAACTTACGTTTTCCTCCTAGCTCCAGTTTTCAACAATTTTAACTGCTTACATACTCAAAATTATTTTGAAAGTGTTTAACATATAAAAAGTGGAAACGGCAGCCTGAACGAAAGGATTGTTATTTCAAGAGAGGAAGGAAGTGATGGAGAAAATGTTTTGCAAATGGTGGGAACAACTACGTAATAGGGCTGTGGAAAAACAAAGGTACAAGTTTGTTATCATGTGAATTCCGTCTCAGACTGAATGATTTTCCTCTGAGCATGAATCTGTACTAGGTCAAAGAGCTTGCTTTTTCCAATTCATCCTCCCCTTGCTGCATGAGGAAATTACAGTAATAAAACACAGGATCTTCATTGGTTTTGATACATTATAGCTATTGAAATGCCTTGCATTTTTATAATTTTGTCAGCAGAAGAGGTGGAGAAGGTAAAAATTTTGATTTCAGATGATTCCTTGATTATTTTTTTAATAGGTCATAGCTGTATTATTGGCCACTGTGAGTGTTAATTGGTGTTAGAGGAAATTTCTTATGTTTTAGTAATTCTCTCTAGATCAGCGTGCTGAGGATATTTAGAAAATGCTTTGGCTGTGATTGTCCAGGGCCCTATGGTTAGTTACTAGCTACTCCTAAGGTTTCTGAACTGCTATTGCTACCTGTATGTCCTCCTGTTGCCACAACACAAGGAATTAATGAATAAACAGTCAGGACGATAAACTGCGAAGATTTGCAATGCTTTGGTAGATGTATATAGACAATATGCATTTGATTTTGTCTGAGCATGGATGAAAAGTGGGACCTGAGTTCATACCTTCATTCATACAGTGAACGACCTCAGTTACAAAGCATCAGTCTGCTTGTGTTTAGTCTGCTTTGGTCTCATCTGAAATCCTGCTGTACAAGCAGCTACAAAATAATGATTTATAAATTCACTTGAAATATTTTAAATCTAGTACTGATGTGAGACCGCTCCTCCAAGGAAAGATTTATTAAACGAGCTAACAAAAAATGTTAAATGAGAAGGCTGTGGAGAAGAGATGTATTTTGTCATACTTGTATGACAGTACCTGTGGGAATGTTAGAAACGCTGGATCTTGTTTTCTTGTAACCTCTGCGTTGGAGGAATGATAAAGTTTGAATCCTGCAGGGTTTTCTGAAGTAAAGAGCCGTGAGAAGCTCTTGGAAGAGAGAGGACTGAGTGCCAGACTGATTATTCCTTTAGAAGAGGAACCCCAGCTCTTTTGGTGGATGGCTAGAATGGTTTTTAATTAATGTTGCTAAGTAAAATAGAATTTGTATTTTTTAAAACAAATATAATTGTGTTCCACTGGATTGCCTATATAATAATTCCCAGGTGTTAATGGTATGGATTGAATGTGAATATATGCAAGTGCAGTTGCTTTTATTTAACAAGTTTGAGTCCCAGTTCCGCACTACTGGCTTTTATAGCAATTGGGAAAAGCAAAACGGCAGAGCAGTTTTCTGTGGATGGATGTTGAAAATGTCTGAGAACGGTGTGGTTAGTCAGTGGTGTTTGTGAGTTGTTGTTTTATTCTGTAGTGATAATCTCCTTTGAAAAATGTAGCTGGATTTGTGGAGCTGCTCCAGAGTGAGCTGGACTGCGCTTAGGCTGTGGATCATTGCTTACACCTGCTCCCCCCACCCCGAGAACGGAAGATACCTCTGGAAATCCGAGTATGGTGCAATATAAATTTACACTTTTTTCTCTATGCATAAAGAAATTCCAAAACAGTATAAAAAACCCTTTCTTGTCTAAGACTCTCGCAGGATAGGTGCAGTTGGCAACGTCTTTAGGAAGTCATCAAAACTTTTCTCCCCTTGTTTCTTCTCTGTTTCCTTAGTTTAATGAGGAAAGTAGCCAGTGAAGTGAGATTATTGAACTTAATGCTTCATCGTGTGGGGAAGCTGTTTTGAAAAAGGGGTGTACAACCCTGAAGTGGAGTAGTTACTTGGAGGTACCTCTCCAGTGGGTTCAGCTGCATTGCTTTTTTTGTAGTGTAGCTTAAGCCACACAGGCATTCTGGGCATGTCAGTACACCTCATTTTGACCACACTTTTTAGCTCAGGAACCGTTTTACACTGATGCAGCTGTGTGAATTGTGCATAGGACCTGCTTCCTGTCTACTTTGAATATATATGGGACCAACATGAAACCATCTTCTTGGTGTGTCCTTGGTGTGAAATAAGACTGTCCATGGGAGATTTCTTGTAAGCTAGCCAATTCTTGCCAGTGTTCTCTCAATGCACAAAAATAAATTAGTCTCTGGATAAGGTTCGGGTTGGCATCGTGGCAGCACGCAGATCCTGCAGGGAGGGCTGGAGCAAGCTACTGGTATTTTGTAATCTTCTGTCTGATAGTTGGGGTCTTGAGTTTTCAGGCCTCTCCTGATCTGAAGATGAACTTTGAGTATAAAACAATAGAAGTAGCACCATTGCTAATGTACTTGTCTGCTTCTCCACTTTATTGCAGTGAGCGCATAAAGCTGTTCATTACAGCTATCTTTGCTACTACAGTTAATATTAGGCTATGATCTGTTAATTCATTGATATTGGAAGAGAGTTTTTTTAATTTGGAGAATAATTGTTGTCCTTAATTACAGGTGTGTGGGGGGGGAAGCCTCCTGCAAACTTCATCTCTTCACTAGCTCCTGGATTTGGAATGCATACCTTAAAAACAAACAAACAAAACAACAAAAAAAACCCCCAACCTTCCAAAAATCAGTTGGAGGACCTAATGCTCTGCCAAATGTTTGGCAATGTTCCTTTAAGACACAAGGGCAACATGAATGTCACTAATTTTTTGTGTTTTGTTTTAAACTGCACATCACCTCTTGGTTGATCCTGTGAATTGATGGGCTATTTGCAGCTGGAGTGCATTAGGTGCAGTCCTGAGGCTTATTTTCTATTTTGTCTTCATCCAAAAGAAATCAGACTGATGTGCATCTTGTCTAAAATATTAGTCTAGAGAAAGCATCATTAAATCAAAAGCAGGTCAATTTTAAAAAAAAAAAAAGTCCGAGCTGGTCCTGGTCTTATCTTATACATAATCTTATGTATCTAAAGCTTCAAAGTATATTTTCTGTGTATATGTATGTATATATACCGATATCTACATACACACTCTCTCTTGGTACATTAACTAATTTTTTGGCTGTCAGAATTTTGTTAAACTTTTCTGTAAGTTCTCTGTAGGGGAAATGGTCCCCTCCCTTAACTTTTCTATATATCTTGATATAGTTCCTATTTTAAGGATTGTCATGTATTACTGCTTTAAAATTGTTGGAACTTTATCATCAGGTAATTTTCAAGTAAGTCTGTAAGTGTTCATTCTTGCCAGGTGCTTGTATTGAAAGTTAAACTGAAAAAAAAAAAAGCCAGTAAGTTATCAGACCTGCTGACCTCTATTTCACTGTATCATCAGTCATGTTTTCAAGACTTATCATTTCTACTGCACTTGAACGTTTTTTGTTTCTTCTTGGATATTCTGAGATATTTGGTACAAATGTATGCTTCTGAGGTGAATGCCTGTTAGAAAGTGGTGGGAACATAGAGAATTTGAATCGGTAGCGAGGGACTTGAAGGAGCTTGGGAACTAGTATAAAAATCAAGTTGTTTTTTTAAAAATTTTTTTTTTCTGTGTAATTCAAGTTTTCCATACTTGCCCCCTTCTTAAAGGGGATATTCATGCCACTCACACCTTTCGTTTTAGTACAGCACTGTCAGATATTAAACAGCACTGAGCATTGAGGTCTCCTTTTTTGTTTGCAAAATATGACCAAAACCATAACAAAAGCTTAGTAGAAATGGTCTCCTTGTTCAGTGTTCTCTCCTTTTGTTTCTGCATGTACTTTATTTTTGCCAGATCGAGGATGATCGTTGGCAGTAATTTTATGCAAGTGTGACACCTTTGTTAGATATTTGCGGGTTGCAGTGTCTCTTGATGTAGCAACAGATAAGAATTAAAATGAGCTGTGTTCCATAGGTGATGCACGTGTATGAGTAAGATCTGAATATTTGCTTAGTAGAGTAAATGGGTGGGGGGAAGTGAAGGTTTGGTAACGTCAAAGCAAAATGTCTGTGTGTGGACATCGTATAGAGTAGATACAAGAATTCTTTTTCTGCTCCCTTTCAAAGGATCAGCATAGGCCATGTACCCGCATTGATGCGTGTTATGTGCTTGCTGTGTCTGAAAGTCTAGAAAACTACAAACAAGGCTCTGTTTTATAAAAGGAAGCGTAGATACTAGATAAAACTCCAGGTATATTGAAACTTGATGATTAAGTCTGCTGATTGTGCTACTGAAGAATTCAATTCTATTCCCAAATCTGTTGCATGATGCAAGGTGGTGCTTCATTAAGACTGAACTGTCTCCATTGACTCCTCTCAGATTAGTTTCACAAGTGTCATAGTCATGTTATAACCTCAGCAGGGATAATCGGGGGTAAAGCATCACATTCATATGGCTGTGCTGCTGGTGTAAGTTGTGTGAGATCAGTAGTGCTATATGGCATTGCATTGTGCTGTAAAGACTCAGACTATTTTGGTATGCGCTAGGATTATGCAATAGATGCTCTGCTTGTTCCTCTTGCCACGCTGTTATCTGACCTGCCTGAAGATTTCCCCCATGGAGGAGAAAATCATAATGCATGCCTTATAATTTCAGAAATGAAGGGCAAAGAAATGGAAAGAATTTGGGGGAATTGCCATTTGGGGTGATACAAGAGATCAAATCTTACATAACATGTGAATGTAGAAGACTAGCAGAATACCTTCCCAAATATATTTTCTAATGGTTGGGCCACATGCTTTAAACAAACATACTGGAAATACTGTTTATTCCCACCAAAACCACGTACTTTTTGTGGTAATTATTACTCAAATCGTAGAAAACCTCTTTGTAATACCAACCTGTGTACCTTGTGTAATACAAATTTTGTAAGGATATTTTCATTGTTAATCCAGTATGAGCCCTCTACATTTCTTCTTCTTAACTTTTCATTTTTAAACTAAGCTCCTATGGTACCTTCAGCTTCATGTGTTTTATAAGTTATGTATCTTTTTGTAGGTGATAAGATCACATGCAACTCTAACGTAACTATACGATACAGTGATTACTGCTAGTGCTGCTTACTCGGTGACCTGTGTGAAGGCTGGATGCTGGCTCGTGGGAAGGAGCCTTACACCGAAGTGCAGTGGGAGTCATGGGAAAGTTCTAGGGGGGTAAATGTTTTTTCAGTAACGTTGATTTCTTTAGTCTTTGTAGGATCTGGGAGGTTTATGTTGTCAGATGCGTTTAACTATGTTAATCCTCTCTGGTTGGAATAATTAGACTCTGAGAATCCCAAATGATGAACGATAATGGTTACTGTACTTACGAAGTACTAACAACAGTGTCTACTTCAGGTCCGTACTGAAGAATTAGAGGAACTAGAAAGTTAAAGCTTGTTTGCATTCCTATGTCTGTCCATTGCAGATGTGTTTGCAGATTTGACAGTGCTTTGAAGAGTCAGAAAGGTGAATTTCCACACCCTCCCCTCAGGATATGTTTTGTTATAAAATTAGATATTGATTTCACTGTTTGCATTATTAATTGTTTAGCCAGAAACAGAACCATCCTTAATAAATGAATTTCATTACTTATATAAACGTTCTTCTAAAGGAATTTGCTTGGTAAAATATCCTTGTGTTTTATTCTAATTAAGATGAAATGATAAAATTTGAATTTAGTAATATTAAAGGAGGAGGAGAATTTGCCTAATGCAGTCCCCTTTTCTTCTTAAAATGGTTCTTGGACATATTTGCAATGGCACTTTTGTATTATTTTCTGGATAAAACGTGGTACTAGGGAGACAGCATGTCACAAACTCAAAAAATTCTGAAATTAAGGGAAAGAGACTGGAAATAATAGGCAGGCTGAAATATCGAAGCTTGCCATTTATCTCTTTGATCTCACCAAAATCAGTTAGGGTTTTGCCATGTATGTCATCAGTACCAGGAGTTTGCTTTAGCTAAATTAAACTAGCTGTTCCCCTGAAAACAACTCCTGGCAATGGTGAAAACCTGGTAAAGTAAAGTA
This sequence comes from Calonectris borealis, assembly GCF_964195595.1. Classification (NCBI taxonomy): domain Eukaryota; kingdom Metazoa; phylum Chordata; class Aves; order Procellariiformes; family Procellariidae; genus Calonectris; species Calonectris borealis. The sequence continues at coordinate 37,387,137 of NC_134317.1, forward strand.
AAAATGGTAAATTGTTCTGGCTCAAGAAAATGTCTGGGGGGAGGGAGGCGGGGAACAAAATAACCTTCACATGTTCCTTTTGGAAACTGTCTTTTTCTTTGGTAGTGCAGGTGCTTTACCTTGAGATATGACCATTGCTGTGAGAAGTTTTCTGAAACACTTCTTATGCCCAGTGACACTGGTGATGGAAATACATTGTATTTTTAAATACTATTAAAGTAGAAACTGCTAGAATACTTGTTTGAAAGCATCTCACCTTCTGTTCACCGTAATTTTCCAATTTTAAGTCAATTGTACTGTATTTCTGTTCCTTCTTAGTCTTTTTATTTCTTAATGCCGAAAATCCATTTGAAAGCGTTCTTTATTGTTCAGTAATAGTTAGTATTGCTCAAATGTCATCGTCTCTGTGTAGGAAGCAAGAAAAGAAATGGCTTAACTCTAGATAACTTGTCTACTGCACAGCAACAGATTTCTCTCCCTAACTCAGTGTGTGTCCTTCACATACGTTGCTCATTTTTGTTCCTCTCCTGCTGCTGACTTGTGCAGCTGCTGCATTAGGTGTTGTCAGGCTGCTGTGGGCAAGCTCCTTTTTTTGTTTAGAGGTAACCTGGTTGCCTAGCCGCAAAGCACTTTTATTTAGTATTTTGGCTTTTCTTTTTTTAAATATGTGAAATACCAAACTGTGCATCAGCCACAGAAAAGCGAGCTGCTTTGCAACGGAGCGTTGCATCCCGATCATGTAGACATGCGCACACAATTTCAGTTCCTTTCACTCAGAAACATTGATTTGGGGGGAGGTGGTCTGGCCTGTATTCTGAATATTTATAGTAAAATTATGTTTTCTAAAGTTAAGGACTTTTTTATATAAAGATAGTTTTCTCAAATTAAATTTAAGTTAATGCTGTAATAAAAATGAGTACAATGAAAGCTTATTTTCATGATTAGTTGAGTGCTTGTTTTCTTAAAACATTAGCCTTCATAAAAGTAATACCTAATATTGTATTTAGCTGTCTGTTCCCAGACCTCGAGTCTACAGTCTCTAAATGACGTTTAAATCAATATGCAGTGAGAAGAGTGGCATACACTGCCACGATTTCTTGGCCTTGATCCTCGTTCTGTATAACAATGCATGTGAGACCTTCCAGCAGGTATGATGCTAAGCGTTCTGCATCTTTTTGATATTTCTATGAATTTAATCTATAGCTCTTGGTAAACTGAGCATCTGATAGTAAAAGGGAGATGATCTGGATTCCATTTTGTTTTGTGAGTGCTGGTGGAGTTCATCTTTTCTGGGTGTTAGTGTGGCTTTGAAAAATTTTTCATTAGTGGGAATTTCTAGTCTGTGGCTTGTGAACTGTTAACAGGGCAATCAGTGTGCCATCACGATTGAATAACTGTGTTGTACTATCACTGAATGATGTAATGAGTTTTATTTTGTTAGCCTGAACATTAATTGTGAAGATGCCTTCATCTATTATTTAATGAGAACAAACTGAAGCCTGAGGAAATTCCTCAGAGGATGTCTAAGGGCTGCAAAAATACCTGTTTTGCAAGCAGAAAAGCTCTTTTCTGTCACCAGTAGTAGGGCTGTGAGACCAATAAAATGGGAACTGCAGTGGGACAATCAAATGCGGTGAAAGAGGGTTACATTGCAGAATTTGCTACAAAACTCACGCTTTTTGATATTCGGGTTTTGACAGCTATTTTAAGAATTGAAGTATTTTTTAAAATCTACTTGGGGCAAAGTAGAACCCTAAACTTGTGACACTTTTTCTGGTAGGCACATTATAGGTCCTACTGTCGAGGAAAAGTGTTGCAAATGGACTTCTTCGGTTTTTAGAGTCCCAACTTAAGGAGAATCTCAGCAATCGATCATTACACCCATCAAGAAACGTTAAAAGACACGAGAGTCAATGACTGGGTAAAATTACTGTCTTTGTATGTATTTTAGAATAAAATATGCTAGTGTTGGGCTATGTATCTACTTATTTAAAAGGAGCGATATGTCATTTGTCTTCTGTATAGATTCAAAAAGCTATACATCTTATGATAAACCCTAGTAAAACGTGGCTTTTAAAATGGCATTTCCCTGCATCCATGGTATTTATTGCACTATTCTGAAACCTCTGAAAATCTTTCAAACTCTGTGTGCAGGTGAACTGTGGGACTGGCGTGGGGTAGAACTTGTGTGAAGCAGTACCGGAGTGCTTGACTTTGCCTGTTTTGCCTGTATGGGTTCTGCTGTCATAGACGTCACCACCCTCAACTCCAAATACATAATCTTGATATGAGTGAAGGGAGAGGCTTTCCTTCTTCAGAGATACGAGCTGTTAGATAATAAAACTGAACATTTTTTTCCTTACTCTTGCTGCACCCCTTGAGAAAGCATCATGAATTCTGCTGCTTGCAAGTGCCGTTTCATGTCCCAGTTTTAACGAAGAGGCACATCCTTAGCGGAGGTCTCTGCAGAAGCTCATGAATTTTGTGCTCTGCAGCCAGCTGGTTATTGTGGGGACAGTCTGGAAGATCTTGGAAGAACTTCTTGGTAGAAGAAGATTTTGGGGGGGCGGGGGGAGAAATCCCCTGCTTTGTTTTGTTAGGCAACTTTGTAAGGCATTATTTAAAACAGTTTGTCTAATGTAATTAAATCACTAAGCATTGTAGAGAAGTAGCCAGAGATACCTAACAAGCAAGGATTAACAATGTTTAATTTTTATGTACATCAATACATGACTTGCATTAGCTGCAAGTTATTTCAGATGATAGTGTGAGTTATGACAGGATGGGGGATTTGTCATAATAGACAAAACTATGTTGTCACATCTGCCACACCTTTATTTTCAGTGTATCAACTTCTTAATTAAATAATACTTTTCTTTTAATTAGGTCATTCAGTTTTGTCCACAGTGTGCTTCAGTGTAATCAAAACTTAGTTGACTAAAACCACAACTTACATGGGGGGTGGGGAACATCTGAGTTTGGAACAAATTAATCTGACCTATGACGAGACAGGTCAAATATAGTACTTTAATCTGTTAAAGTTAAATAGTGATCATAGATTCTATTACTTTAATGTGGTGGTAAAGATTTCTGAGAATGATGGTATTTTAAAAGTGATTTAAGTTACTTGGGAGAGTAAAGACATTGATTTCTAGCGCATCAGTGGAGTAGTGGTATTTGCATGGTCATGGTGCATGTGAAATAAATCATTATACTAACTAAAAACATAAGGAAGTTTTAACTGTTTTAGCTTACGTAACTCATAACGTCTTGGGAGATCTTAATCATGGTGAAGTAAATCAGACATGAACTCCATAGTTAAAGGTATCTAGTCATTCAGGGGCTCGTAAAAATAATCTTGAAAAATGTTCGTACATCACCTTTTTGAATTAATCTGCTGATAGCAAACTGACACCATCAGAGTTCTCGGTTTTAATTTAACATGTATGGGCAGTCTCACTGTGTTAAACTGGAAAGGTACACAGTTGTATTTCTGTAAGCATAGTAGGTGAGTTGGATAACAGACAACTCGCTACCGACTGGAACTACCAATGGACAGAGGGCTGTAGGAGAAGATATAATACATCAATTAGGTTGCATAGGTATATTAGATATTTAACTTCACCTGTGCTACTCAAATTTAATTTATACTCCTTATTCTTGATTATTATTATTTTTCAAATTTTTGTTTAATAGGTGTGAAAAGAATATTCTGTATGAAGTCAATGAGAAATATTTTGGCTTTATCACTTAACATTTGCATCAGGAAATTTATTGTAAATATTTTGGCTTTATCACTAACATTTGCATCAGGAAATTTATTGTAAATGTATTATGTGTTATATCTTGGAAAAAGTGCCTAAGAGTTTTTGTTCTTGAGCATTACAGTTCCAGAATTGCAAGTTCCAAATACTTGCTGCTAATTGTTGTTATACAATTCTTATTAATTCTTATTCATAGAAATGAGAATGTGTTTTAAGAGAACTTCAGCCTATGTGTAGGCTAATCATAAAAAGAAAACCAAAAGCTGAAGATTATCACCCATTTGAATAATTATAAAATATTTTATTAGCTCTAACACTCTGAATATTTCAGACATGGTGAATTCACAGAGAAAGTTAATTTTGTATGGGTTAAAGCTGTAAGAATAGAAACAAGAGAATTCTTAAGAAAACATGATATGTGTCAGAGTAGCACAAGATCTTGCTAGAAACTCTAGAGGAAATAATTCACCATTCCATTTGGAAAAAATCATAAGATAAATAAAACAACCACCACTTCACCTGAATTGCTCACTATGTTTTGAACATCATCTAATCTAAGTAACCAGATGTATTTTCACTTCATTGATATTCATCTTGCTCATCTCCTAAGAAAGAGAGGAGAATTGATGTTTTCATTACTTAGTGTTTACTCAGTTGTTTTGGTTAGACTGCTTCTAAGCTGACTACCTCCATATACTTTCTGCCACAGCAGATTTGATATTTCATTAAAAGAGCATTAGTGAGAGCATTCCACTGAACTTCCCTTTTAGGCAGGCTGCAGAACTATAGCAGTCCTCCTAAGAAATGTCCTCTGGGAGATGCTCTGGAAAACAAAGCCAAATGAATTGTGGACTGTGTCTTAAGAATGTTATATGTTATGTTCGCAGGTGCAGTCACATAATCTGCATGAGTTGCCTTTGCTCTTAGGTCATATATGTAGAAGTTAAGATGAGATGTGTTTATGTTTTTTAATTGCAATGACACAAATCTGATAACAAGCCCTTGATGCAGGTTTTAAACCAAATTAATACCTTTTTTTTTTTTTACATTCCTATTCCTATTGGGGATGTTTATAAAATACAATTACTAAATAAAAATCAAACAGATCTTGCTCTTGAGCTATGCCATTCTATTTCCCATGATGTAAAGGAAATTGATATGCAGCAATTTGATTGTGTGGATGCAATTCTGGCTTCCCTTTTCTTTTGCTGTCCTTGTACTCTCCCTTCTCTCTTACCAGAAGTGAAGCTTGTTGTGAGGAGAAATGGAATGTACTTATTCTGCAATTGACACAGATGATTTTTCTACATAAACTGAATCTCTTCGCTATTGAAGCCTTTTGACAACAGCATAATTGCAAATAATACATCAATAAAAGGTGATATAAGGCTTGCATATGTTTAGGTTTGTCCTTTGAAAATACAAGCACAGGATGTGGTAGAAGAGATAGGGAGATTTTACTTTTTAACTAAACTGACTGTGAATCTGGAACGAGTTTTTCCCCTTTTTCTCATCTCCATTGCAAAGCAAACTGCGTATCTAAGGACTGAATGCTCAACTGCATTTTCTTCATCTTCTGGTACCCAGTTCTCCTTGATAAAAGCAAAAGGAGTGGTGGGTAGTGGGTAGAACAGGTCTGGGTAAGAAACAGCCCTCTTGTGACTGCTTGAGAGCTGTCAAAAAGAGAAATTCTGAAAGAGAATATACTGTCCATGAATAACACTGCAATACTGATATCTGAAAGCTGTCAAAGAATTTGCCCTGAGAACCCTTCCAGAACTAAGGTGGGGATATTTATCCAACATCTTATGGTGAGGGATCCTAAAAGCTGGATTCTTCAGAGTGGAGGGGACAGTTAGATTGGTGGCATGGGAAGAAATTGGCAGCGTGTGTTTTTATGCCTGCAGGAATTAACAATGTTTAAAAAAATCTTCCATAATTTAAACCCACTCAATCAGGCTTAAAATGGTACAAATGTGTGTTGTGGACTTCATAAATAACGTCCAGGACTTTTTTCAGTTTCCGAAATTGTAAGATTCTGATAGGACAACGAATAAAGAAGAAAAAAAAAAATACTATGAATGTCTACATATGCTAAGCTTCTTCCTCTCTATTTCTGGTGTTCCAGTCAAAACTAATTTTCCTTTCTCTCCTTCCCATTGCTGTATTGCTTGATAAAAGCCTGCTCTAGTTAACGTCCTCCTTCTCAACCCACAGCCTGACAGAAGATCCTTGTTTGGATGAATTCAGGAAGGGTCAAAAAATCTTATTAAAACCAATGAACTCATTTTGTGATTGGCTGTAAAACACTATTATTTAAGACTGAAATTGCAACTCATTGTGAGTGAATAAATACTAGAAAGCATAGCTATAGAGATTAATTTTTTCCTTTTTTGTCTAGCTAACAAGTCTAAACTGTAAACATACTTCCACTACTCCAAGAATACTCTAAGCTTTCTATAGCCAACATGATTAAATATACCACGTTCCTTCTTCCAAGTCTCTTTTTATTACTTCCAGTAATATCTGTTGCTTGTTGAATAAAAAAAAAACTACCACAAAACCAAGAAAAAACCCCCTGTAAAACCTGAACTGTGTAGTTTGCTTATGTCTTGTTACAAGATTAGATATGCAAGAGGACAACACTGAGCCCATTTCTGATACTTGTTTTCCTGTTTGATTCAGTAGTGTTCGCATTTACTGCCTTATGTTGTACAAGCTTATTCATTGCCTCCCTCCCACCAACGTCCCGTTCCTGGAAGGCGTTTAGGAGTCAGAGGGCATTTGCTTTGATTCATCTTTGCTATGCTGACGTTCTCTTTCAGTACCTCTGCTTTACATTGCCCACTTATCATCCTCTTTCTCTTCTTTCCACCATGGTTGTCCTGAGGTTTCTTTGCTTCTGTTCCTTCTGAAGCAAGAACTCTAGTTGTGCACCGTCAGTATTGTTCCCCTGTTCATTGATTGTTCTCAACTTGCCTCTCTCAAGTCTGCTCTGGTAGCTCTTTTCTGACTTGACTGGTGTTGAATTGGTGCAGTTTTAGGTGTCAGTGGAGTTGTAACTGTTTTCACCTGTTGATATTGTTGCTTTTACTTAATATGGTATAACCAAATTTTTTTTGCGTGTGAGTGGAAGAAATGCATGTCGTCCATACTTTGAAATTAGTCACATCTCCTTACGGAAATAAGTTTCATGATCTAGTTTTCTGCTCTTGAACATAAACTTGATTAGTTCCTGGAATTAAGTAGTGAAAGTTGTAGTCAAAGTTGAAACCTTGTATTGATGTATTTGGGCATGTCTGTATGGACGTACTTGATCTAGCTTTGAATTACGTAGTTTAGTTGTCAATAACCATGTAGCTGTGTACAGCTGTGAAGCTATGCTTCAGCCTTCAAATATTTGCTCTGGTTTCTTAGCCAACCTGTGCTGCTTGTTGCTGTAACTGAATTTGATAACTCAGGTCCTGGTAAAACTGCTGTAAAGCTATTTTGAATATTTTGCATAAGCTGTAGCCACCTTTTGGCTTGTGCCTGTAAGTATTGCTTAGGGAAGTTATCCAAAGTCTGGTGATCATTACAACTTTGCAAATAAGACATTAATGAGATGAATCCTTGTCTGTAGTTGCAACATTTAATTCGGACGGTTTTTCTGGTGTTGTTGAGGCAGGTTCCCCAGCTATGATACCATTTACAATATAAAAAAACACCCATCCAAACCCCACACAAAATCCCTGCTTCAGCCTAGCAAGAAGTAGCATTCCTTGTGCAGGTGCTCAGTTCAACCTCAAGGCGAATGTTTCCACCCATGCGGTTTCCAGTGGTTTTTCAATAACTTGACCGTGTCCAGGCGTTAACAAGGCGAGTACCTGTGCAGAGCAAAATCTTGGGTGGTCATTGATGGATGTTAATTTGCTATGCGTGGTTACAGTTCATGAGAGCTTCCCTGCTCTTGACATAGTTCTGGCTGCAACAATGCGAACGCTTCCGAAACTTGCACGTGCTGTACAAGCAGAGGCACAGAGTAAAGCAGGTAGCATAAGGTACAGCCTGGGGGAGTAGTAGTGGGCTCTGAGCAAATCCAAGGTAGTGGTGGGAGCTGGGCAAATCCAGAGCTGGGAAACCAGTGACAACTTTGGGATTTCCGACTGAGCAATGAATTTATCCAACAGTTGCCTCATGTTTTATGAGAACTTGTTAAAAACAAAAAGATTCTCAAAGTACCTGATATGTGGTTCCTCAGAGCAGCAAAGAAAAACTCTTGCTTTTCAAACAAAGCTGAATTTTTTGTGATCTGAGGACAATGAAAATGAAATTCAGTGTTTTGAAGTTGTGAAGGCATCTGTCTATTCAGTTACCCAGTTTCCCTAGGAAAGCCCTTCAGAAGTTGTGTATTCTTTCTCTCTTCTTTTATTTTTTTTAAAGCTATAGTAAAAGAATTACGTCTTTGCTTTCAAAATCCAACTTGCCTTAGTGGAAGTGCAGTTACAAACAAATGCAATTGATAAGAGAGCGTCTTTTGCGATCTTGGCACAGAAACGAACCAGTTTATAGACCTGAGAATGCTGAAGTTGGCTGGACTGTGATATCCAATGGTTTGGTCTGAGATGCCATGTAATTAAAAACTTTATTCCACATAAAAAAGAGGAAAAGAATTAGTGTTTACTGGGGAGGGAGGGATGATGGTGATGGGGGATGTTTTTTAGATCCAAACTTGAGCATTTCCACTATTGTTAACCCATGTTCAGGTAAATCATCGAAGGACAAGAACAGTGAAGTAGGTAGATACACAAGAGCTGGTTTCTAGTATAATATTAGTTGCGCTTCCCTTGAGCCAGTTACTTGCTGTGGCAGAGAGAGATTCCTGATAATAGTGTTACAATTAGTAGTGCAGTGGAAGTGGTATCAGTTACAAGAATTTTGTTTCAGATTTCATCATGTAGTCAGGAATAGTATTCTCAAAGTTTTGATGTTGTCTATTTCTGTTTAATTGGTAAAAATCTGTTTAAAAAAGCATAGATTTCAGCTGAATTGATTGATACCAAATTTTACTTGAGACAGTATTGTGTAATAAATATTATACAACCTAGGCAGAGAACTCTAAGGACCCCTAGTCTTTAAATGTTTTATTAAGTTTTGCTTTAGGTATTGCCAAACTGCTCCTTGAATAACTGGCAGTTTTAAAAATTACTATCCATAATAGCAGAAAAGTGATCCATAACACAGATAATACGTCATCCTCTGATATTATGTGATAAAGGAAAATACTGTATTACCATGTTCAAGATCATTTGATTGTAGAATTTAATAGAGCTCTCACCTCTACAGTGCTAATTTATAGTCATCATCTGTGGTGAAATAGAAAGTCATCACGGACATTAAATGCAGCATATGGTTCTGTGTAACAAAACTCATGTTGCGCTTTACCCTTTAGCCTCTACCATATGGTTTTGATTTAATTTGTAGCCATTTGTTATGCCAGATAAGTTTTAAAAAAAAAAGTTACATAGTCATTTACCATTGGAAGTGCAAGAAAACCACTGTGCTTCCTACACTGTCATTGATCAACTGTTTTTATCAACTTTAATGAACTGTTTTTCACTCAGTCTACAGAACATCTTAAATTGATTTTTAAATATATCTGCTAGCAATTAAAAGGTTCTGTTAACGGTGATACTGGGGCAAATAGGCAGATAGTTTAACTAGTAAGAGTGAATCTGATGTAGGAAATTTTGGATTTGATGATTGTTGTGACAGGATGAAAGCATAACTTCAACTTTTGGAGTTTCAATTTGGTAGTAAAAATACTTAAGATTTTGCAGATGAACTGTGTGGGGTTGAGTGTGTGTGTAAATACATATGCTTATCTACTCTCAGAACTGAAGCATCAGACCTGTCTCTCAAAGTCTTTGAACGTAATTCAGTTAATAGTTACACATTTTTACTCAATCTTAATTTGAATGTATGGGTCAAATGAATCATTTAGTTCTGCAACACAGAAGTAAAAGTTGCCTCATCCTGTAGGTTGAAATATCGGAGTTCATTGGTCCAGCCAAATTTCTGTATTTATGAAATATAGGACATCTATTTTATTTTTTCCTCCTATTAACAAGGGGTGCTGTTAGTGATACATTCTTGGCTCTTCAGAGAGTGTATGTATTCATGACTGCTCCATTTTCTTAGAAGTTAATTTGTTTTGCTTTTTTCTTGGTGGAAGATTAAAGTGGGAGATATCCCGGTGTATTGGATTTTACTTGGTGAGAACTTGTAGAGGATGACTGTATTAATTTGGAAAAAAATGCTTTCCATGAGTATATAGAGGGTGGGATGCTTATTTAAAATGTGTCTGAAGATATCAATAGATTGCCTCAATCAAGAGACTTTTCTGAAGATCTCATGTGATCATGGTTTCTCATGAGATTCTTTGTTTTAGTCTAATTCCTGCTGCACCAGTCAAATTCCTTGTATCAGTAATGCTGAAAAGAGGAAATGAAGAAACTTGATGGGAAAACTGAACCTTCAAAGAGTAAGGAAAGAAATGATTCTGGAGTTCTGACAATTGTATCCTAAATCTCCTTGCTCCCTTAAGCTATGAGAATACTCTGAGCGGTGGGTTTACTGATGGCTGGCAAGCTATAAGGCCCTTCCCAAGTATCTGTTTTTTCACAAGACTTGAAGGATTTCATGTCCCTAAAACCTCTGTCCATGTGGTAAATTTTGGAGTTGACCAGCAAATTCAGTGTTTAATAGGCAGGAGAGATAACATGAAGTAGCTGATGTTTCTAGAACTAGAAAATGAGCAGCTGATGATGATTAGGAAACAAACCCTGAAAATGGAGAGAGTATGGCTGCAACAAAGAAATGGTTGGACATTTCTAGGGATAGTCTTGAGTCTTCACCCTGGTTGTGTCGTGGGACAATTCAGCTGTGTTATGAAGAGCATCTGTGAGACTGGTAGTCCCTGGGTATGTACTGTTCTTGCGGGGCGTGATGAGGTTGTACAGCATACGGTGATCTTGCCAAGAACTTCAAGATGGCTGTACATCAATATTCATCAGTGTTTCATCAGAGTTTGCAATAAATGCAGTTGGTCCAACTTAATTTTCTGTAATCGTTCAGTACAACAAATCTACTAAAACGCAGAACTTCTGGAGAAGGACTTGCTGAATCCCAAGGTCTATTTTTTTATTCGGTAATCAGATCATTGGGCCTGGTAAATACCTTTAATTTCTAGACGTAGTGCAAGACAGTGAAATAATAATTCTTTTTCTAACTTCCATGCAAAACGTTTTTTTTTATTCTACCGATGGATCAAAACTACGAATATCTTGAAATGGAAGCTGAACTCTTAAATGAATTTTAGTTTCCAGGTTATTAAACATCTTTAATGTTATAGCAAAGCTAACTCATGAAATAGACAGTAGAGCAAATATCTCTTTCTATAACTGCGAGTGGATTCTGAAGCGATTCTTATATCACTCGATGCATTCTGTCGCTTTAGCTGTCTTGCCTTTAGGGTATTTTATATTTTGCGTAAATGTGTGTAGAGATGCTTTTAGGCCAACAAGTTTGTGTTTACATAAAACTAAAAAAAGATGGAGAAAAGTCTTAATCTCGTGTAAATTTGATCCGTTTGTGTTGCTAGTGGCTGTTACTCAGTTACACAACTAGATGCAGCTGGACAAATCTACTTGCACAGATGCCAGTAAAATTCTGCTTGATTATGGTACCCTGAAGTCGTCCTCGCAGGACAGGATTTATTTACTATGGCTTTTTTTGTTTGTTTTTTTTTTTAGTGTTCAGTTGCACATTGAAGGTCACTTTTTACTTAAAACAACATCGTTAATTGGCCACTTTTAACTGTGTGGCCATCACAAGTTTTAAGAGTTTAATCCCGTACTTTGAACAGATGGCCGGAGTGCTGAGCTTCAGAGGTTGTGCTACCTTGGGCAACGATTCCCTGTGTGCCTGGGGCCAAATTACATCTTCATACTTTGTATATGGATTTATAAAATGTGATTGAGCAATGTCTTGCTCTGCTTAATGCATTTGAAAGGCAATTTGCCCGTTTTTTTTTTTTTTTTGTTGCGTTTTTTGTTGGTTTTCTTTTTTTTACAAATTCTGTAGAATTTCAGAAAATTTTCAGTGACTTTTGGAGCTATGACTGTGAAGTGAAAATGTGTGGTTTTACTTCTAAGACTTAAGCAATAGCTTCTAAATGTGTGTGCGTGCTTTAACAACACCTATTGAAATTTCCCCAAGCAGGTGTACCTCCGTTGAACATCAGATGTAGGAAACCACAGAACTGAAAGAGGACTTTTTAATTACTTTTATTGCTCTTGAATAAAAAGGGAAAATAGCAATGGTTATATTTCATTTCTTAATCGTTAAGAATTAAATTGGCCTGAGTAAAACCATTTTTAATTCTTGGCTCCGGTCCTTTACTCTGCACTAGCTGCAGTCATTTGAAGTAAATTGTCCATTAAAGCACTCCTCTGGCTTTTGACAAATTGCATCAAACTGCCTCCCCCAGGGAAACGCAGCCTTGAGGAGTTGTGCAAGTTTATTCTTTCTGTCAGACACATAGGTTGCCCTGAATTCAAAGGCTCACATGCACACACTGCCGTAGAAATAAGGAAAGGGAAGGTATATGATCCAGTCAAGTCACAGTGAAGACGTTAAAAGCTTGTTGTTTGTTTTGTGTGGTGGCACAAAATTGCTTTTTCACCCATATTGGTTTCAATTTGTAACAATTTGAATAACTGTTACAACTACGCAAATACACTCTGATTATCAGTGGCATGCTTGTGAGTCTCGCCCATGGGATCGTCCCCCTTACTTTGAACATGAAGGACTTAAAAAGGAGGGGTATTGGGAAGGGAAATGAGATGGTGAGAAATACAGGGATAGGACAGGCAGTCAGTTCTTTAAGCGTACAGTTATCCAAAGTCACTGCTGACCTCCAAGTCTGCGTTTTGGGAACATACCATAGAAAACATGAAAAAGGTCAAGCCATTAATTCACTGTAAAGTTGACATAGCATATAAGTTTAGGTTGCAGCCTTAATCAGTGCATGGAATTTAGTCAGAATATGCTGTTATGAAAATTTCACTGCCTAATCTCATTAGTCTCTGTTTTGTCTCATTTATATGCACATTTAATGGATTAGAAGTCTGTGTGTTTTCCTAAGTATGTTCCTAAGAGCCATTTCTCTTCCTACAATTTACACTCTGACATAATTACACTGAGGCACCCCAGCTTTTCAGAATGGTTAAAATGATTATAAATTGCATGAGCTTTGGTAGATAGTCAGTGTAGAAGAGGTCATCTCTGCTATTGGAGCCGTGAGGAAAAAATCGAGAGGGGAGAAAAGATAATGGGCAAATATGGCACAGATACAGTTTGAGCTGAGAACAGACTGTCAAATCCAACAAGTCAGAATGAGTAAAATTCTAGGATGTGAAGGAGAACAGATTCATACCTGTATCTTGGGCAATTGCTAGTTATTACCATTAGATGGATCTTGGCAGCCACTTAAAGCAATGGGTGTTCTTTCAAGAAAGGGGTCCGTCCTGGTGTTTTTTTAATTTTTTTTTGTTTGGGGAAGAAGATTGCTCCTCCTTTTTGTAGATAGTGGCTTGTATGCAGGTGACTGGATGGAGCAACAAGAACAAGCTGCGTCACACCGTCAGGAGGCAGGGGTGCAGACAGAGCTTGGTAGGATGATATGCCTCAGGGTTTCTAAGCAAAGAAACTCCCTGATGGCCCTGGGAGCAAGTAACGGAGAAAGGATAGGTGTAATCGTATTCTCACAAAAAAAGTTCTTGCAGAACTTACAGAATATACTTAGCCCTGGAAAAATGGTTAGACAGTAGAATGCTTTCATATGTACATTCTCTATAATGCATGCAGAAGAGAAAAAGCTTCCCTGGCATATAATATACTTATTAAACAAGTGTTTGATCAGGTTGCTAAACTTCAAGATCTGCTGTATCAGACAAAATGTGACAAGCAGTTAGTCTGATTCTTGTCGGACTTCAGTGAAAAACCTAAAATCCATGTTTTATATCCAATTAGACTATAATGAAAATGCACTCTTGCCCACAGTTTCTGTCCAAAAGCATAAAGATGACTGTATAATCAGAGTGGTTGCGGTTAGAAGACACCTCTGAAGATTGTTCAATCCAGCCACCCTGCTTGGAGCAGGTCAGCTGGAGCAGGTTGCTCAACACTGTGGCCAGTTGGGTTTTGAATACCTGCAAGGTTGGGGATTTGATAATCACGTGCTGATGCATAGGGTTGTTTTTCCTCAGGTACAATGCTTTGTGTTTCCGTATCTGCAAGTTCACGAGGTTCCTGCCTGCCTGCTTCTCCAGCCTGTAAAGGTGGCTTTGAAAGGCAGCACAACCATCTCATCTGTCAACCACTGTTCCTCGTTTGGTGTCACCATCCCTGGAGGGATTTAAAAGACGTGTAGATGAGGCCCTTAGGGACATGGTGTAGTGGGCATGGGGGTGTTGGGTTGACGGTTGGACACGATGATCTTAGAGGTCTTTTCCAACCTGTATGATTCTATGATTCTATGTGTCTCCAAACTGGCTAAGGTGTACTTGGATCCCCTCATCGAGGTTGTTAGTGAAGATGAACAGTATTTGCTCCAGTATTGACCCCTTGGGTACACCATTAACTGGATTTTGTGTGACTGATGGCAAGCCTTTGGGGTTGGCAGTTCAGCCAGTTTTCCATCCAACTTACCTAGTTTGAACTTCATCAATTTGTTTGTGATGTTTACACGTTTTATCTTCACTATTCTGGCAATAGAGATTGTTGTATAAATTCACTGCCAGCTTCAAGTTGTAGAGGTTGAAATTCATCCTCTACTTTTAGCCAGTAGAGGTAGGTGCCATTGTATGACAGTGTTTCTTCAGCCCCTCTGGAAAGGAATTTTAATTAATGCTTTAGGTGACATTTGAGGAGTGTGAACTTTGGCAACTTCTTGAACACTTTCATGTAGTTTAAACACATCCATACTGACTTGAGTTTTCAAAAAAAATCACACTTCAAATATACTGAAGTCTAACAGTCTGAGAAGCAAAAGTTGAGGATTGATAGTGGTGAAATAATTTCAATAGGCAAGAATATTTATTTAGCAGCAAAGCTAGGAGCTGAGCAGTTACGCTAATGTATAGTGAAAAACCTCATTTCTTAAAATGTCAGATAATGTTCAGAAGTTGACTATCCTGAAATCTTTTCTTGAATACAGAAGGGGAGGTATCTAATAGATTCTTTAGTTTATATAGAGGATACAGTCTTTAAAATGTAAATTAATTTGAAGTCAATGCTATGCATTAAATATCTTATTTGTTAAAGTGTGAACAAAACTATTGTTGTGGTTTAACCTGGCAGGCAGCCAAATACCATGCAGCTGCTTGCTCACCTCCCCCCCCGTTGGGGCGGGGAGAGAATCGGAAGGGTAAAAGTGAGAAAAACTCATGGGTTGAGATAAAGACAGTTTAATAGAAGAGAAAAGGGAAAATAATAACAATGATAGAATATACAAAATGAGTGATGCACGATGCAGTTGCTCACCGCCCGCGCTGACTGATAACCAAGTAGCGATCGCTGCTTCCTGGATCACGCCTACCCTTCATATACTGAGCATGACGTCACATGGTATGGAATACCCCATTGGCCAGCTGGGCTGGCTGTCCTGGCTGTGCTCCCTCCCATCTTGTGTACCTAGCTCAGTCAGTAGGCATGGGAGCTGTCCTTGGACTAGGAGGGCACTTAGCAACAACTGAAACATCAGTGTGTTATCAACATTCTCCTCATACTAAATCCAAAACACAGCACTAGGAAGAAATTTAACTCTATCCCAGCCGAAACCAGGACAACTATTTTAGCTCATATGGAATGATTTTAAAATGCAACTGAAAAGCAAAACACTTGTAACGGGAAGTTGGGAGGCTGGGAAATAGAGGCACAAATTTTGAAGTCTTGAATTCTTTCATTTTTGGTGGTGTTGCTTTTAATCACTTTTTAAGCATTGGTCAGTAGCTCCGTGACCATTCTACACACTGAAATGCACAGTCTTCCCACTTAACATGGGAGCGGAATTTTCTAGGGAGAGGAAAAAGTTAGAGAAAGCTGGAGTTCTCTGCTAGAGGACTTGAGTTGGGCAGGTGAAAGCTGTTGAAAAGAACGGGTTGTCCACATCTGAGGTTGGAAGTGAAAATGGATTGAGGAAGGCTTGATGATGGAGTGTACTGTAACTATTCTCATGAAGGAGCGAAGGTAGGAAAGACCCTAAACCAAGGAAGATTACGCACAGAAAGAAAGAGGATAAACCAAGGAAGTTAAATAGCTACTTTAGTATTGGTTGTATTTTAGGTCTTTGCCATGTTACCAGTAGTGCGGGTGGATTTCCTAGCTCGCTTGCTCAGATTGTTTGCAAGCCAGTCGCACTGTGGCTTAGTGATACAGTTGATAAAAGATGTATCTGTAGTTGTCCTCGGAAGGAGTGTTGCTCTTAAGTGGAGGCTGTCACCTACCTGTAACTCAATTTTACATGTTTTTGCTAGTAGTAAAGAGCAAAAGTTGAACAGAAGGCTGGTGATGTATTTTCAAGACATTAAAATGCTCAGCCTGACACAGACTAGCATTAATTTGGTGTCTGTCCTTTTACTTTGGACTGTTGCTTTTGGGTTTTGTTTTGCTTCCCCTTTGATCCAGCTAAGAGATACAATCTTGGCTATAAACACTTTTCCATGTCTCCATTAGACTACATGTCAAGTGACTTCAAAAGTACAGTGCTGTTTTTCAGTTTCCTCACTTAAAAGTTAAGATTATTCTTACAGAAATATTCTATTCCTGAGGGGCTCTGGAGTCAAGGGTGTTGTTTGTTTTGGTGTTTTTGTGTTTTTTTTTTTTTTTGCAATACTCTCTTCCTTAGGAAGCATTGATAACGAAAGTATGTAAAACTAACCAGGAATTATTTCCCATGGCTCCCATAGTATCTTTGTAACCCTTAATTGTATGATTGGCACAAAAGCTAAAGCTACTACACTCTTTTCAAGTCAGGAGTCATATCTTTGGACGCATGCAGCCCTGCCTTGGGAGTTACTGTGCGTGGTAAATCTACCCATTATACCTGGGTGAAGAAAAAGACTCTTTACTCAAAGTCTACAGTAGCAAAGTTTTCTTATTGGAGGGTCTGCAGTGTTTAAGAACACAAGGAGAACTTAAGGCTTTCTAGAAGAAACAGCTTATCAGCAATCTACGTTTTTTAAAAAAGTGAGGTAAATAGGAAGTTCAGTTTTTGTAATCTTTCAAATGGCAACAGTGAACCAGATGACAGATCCTCTTTCTCATATTCATGAATACATTCTTACACCGACTTGAACTCAGATCATGTTCCTATTTGGGCAGAGAAAGACATGGCATAGACAGTAAGTAGCAGCTGGAATATTGGAAAGAATATAGTAGGTTTATTCTTTCTCTAACTGGGGGTTGTTTTATTAAATCAATTCTTAAATATCTGCTTTTCCATTTAAAAAGTGTTATCAGTACAGTATTTACTTAGATCTGGTATCTAATTGTGCTGTAATGATGAATTTATATTAAAACTTCGGAAACGAAGGTTCAATTCTGACCAAATAAAACATTTCTAATTGTGCTTATATAACCGTCACCGAATGATGATCTTAGCTTCCACAGGTGGGATCATAAGGCTAATCTGTTGCAGTTTGTTTACTTTAACAGTTCTTTGTCTCCTTTTGCATGTAACATTAGGGCAGAGGAACACTCAGATTAAAGACACTGA
This sequence comes from Calonectris borealis, assembly GCF_964195595.1. Lineage (NCBI taxonomy): Eukaryota > Metazoa > Chordata > Aves > Procellariiformes > Procellariidae > Calonectris > Calonectris borealis. The sequence continues at coordinate 37,404,720 of NC_134317.1, forward strand.
ATTTGAAATGAGTCCATGAAGTTCTGTTTTGCTGAACATAGTGGTGTGCTGCTTATTCATGAACTGAAATGGGGGGGAGAGGAAAAATAGTCCCTGCTTTGCAGTCAATGATGCTGAAATACATGTTCATTTTTCAGCTCTAACTTCTTTCCCCCGCCCTGTCACTTGGTTCATTGTTTCAGTGTTTCATATTTCCTTATAGTTTCTCCTCAATGCAAACTGACATGCTGAAATAATAAGTAGGCAAGTAGATTACATAGAAGAAATATTCATATTACAAGATCTTGGTAACTCCCAACAACAGTTCACATCATGGAAACATCGCCAATAAAAGGAAGTAATTCAGTTACCTTTAAAAAAGAACATCATATAGAATGCCAAGGGCTTTTCTCAGCACAGAAAGTAAAGCATAAACAGTGGGAAGACAGAAATTATTCGTCTGGAGTATTTAGAATGATGGAAACGGTTCAGGCAAAAGAGCTATCAGGTGTGATCCTTTTCCAACTTACTATTCACCTTTTCCTCACACTTACAACATGTAACTTTGATTTTTGTCCACTAAAGGCAGTGTATGGTTTGGTCTTTTGATTAATGGGATACATGTATGGACTAAAAAGAATTCGGCTGTCTGCCTGCCTTCTGCGCTCTGTCCAGGGTTCAGCTGGGGAATCGTTTATATTGCATTTTCTGCCAAATTCTCTGTCTCTGCAATGTTATCATTTACTGATGGTTTGTTGATAATACTTGACCATGTAAGTGGCCCTATCAAAGCTGGCAGAAGCGGATTGGGTCTAGGGCACAAATAACCTGAGTTTCGTTTGGATACAGTCAGTGTGAAAATACTTCCCTTGTCCACTAACTTCTGCCTTAAATATTATGTTCAAAACCCTTTATACATACATGGATCTCGAGGGTATGTATCAAAGCACCTTACATCTAAGTGTCATTGTGCTTCAACTCCTGTACAAATGTAAATATATGTTTTAATATGTAACATATACATATATATTTGTGAAGGTGAGGAGAGGGGCAAGGGAGGAGGAAGGTGTAGTAAAAGCTGTTGTGCTTCTGGCATTTGTCCTTGGTTTGAGGAGGAAGTCGGGGAATAATGTGTTTAAATAGAGCTTGGACCCAAAGTGCTTTGCAGTTCACACGAGAAGGACCTCAGCCATTGCCTAGCTTTTCACCTTTCCCTGCAGCTGTTTCCAACTTTGGCGTAGCTAAACTCAATTCAGGATTGGGAAAAACCAAACCATCCACCCCTCCCCCCCGCCCCTGAAAATCCATCTTTTCCTAGCTGTGAACTAGACCATAGAAGTTCCTTGTAAGAGTAGCGGAATTTCATTTGTTGTGATCCTAACATACCAGAATTTATCATCATGTCTCTTGCTGTTAGTGTAAAGGATGCTTAATCTTTACTTCACCTTTAAAGGATGCAATGGTATATGTGCAGGTGGGGAAATACCCTGGAAATTTCAGAAGAAAACTTCTCTGAAGACTTAAAACTCCAAGTCTAGAGAATTTTAAGACTCATTTAGTTGCTTCTATTTAAAAAACAAAACAAAGAAATGAAAACCAGAAAACCCTCCACAAACCCCACAAAACTAAGGGTTTTATTTAAATTCAGTGGAAAAATTCTGAGTTTTGTGGGCTTTGGGACTTGGGAGAGGTACTTAATTCACTTTATTTTTTAAGTTACATTTGGTATTTGTGTAAGGAGCTACACTCGTGACATTAGGAGTAAGACATAGTTTTTCATTATGTATTGGAAACATTCTTTGAAATACAAATATCTGTAATGAAAATTGTTGCTGAAATCAAGAATGAATAAGCAACTTACTGCATCTGTTTGAAATTAATTCTTGCCATTTGTGATTATGCAGATTGATAGATATATTTGAGAGCATTATGAGAACATAATGAACCTAAGATCCCAGTAGTAATAAAACAGTAGTTCTGTTTAAAGAATAATTTTATAGTTTGTAGAGATAGCCTGTTAATTTGAAAGATTGTATTTAGCCATGTTCATTTCCCTGCTGGCTGAATCCAAACTGTCAGCATTAATTAGTTACCAATGTTTTGAAAGGGGAGAGTAATATTTAGTTGATTGCTAAATGCTTTTGAATATAGAATTAAATCTTGAAGCACAGTGCCAAATTTTCAATCTAATGTGAAATTAGTACTTTAAAAATCATACCAGTAAAAAGTTTGAGGAGCTTTGTTAACTGTCACAGGCTTCACCTCAGCGCTGGGTTTTCGTCAGTGTGCCTTATTACAGGACTGAGGACTAAATCCGAGGACTTGATCGATTTTTGTCCGCACCTGTCCATAAGTGACGTGTCTGTGAACCATCCTCTTATTGCATTGATTTGGAAAATTGGAGAATATGCACTGTAAGGAAGTATGAGTGAAATCCAATTTAAATCACTGCACTAAAAATCCTATTCTTTTGCTTTAGTAGCCAGTTTATGATTGTTTTTCTGGCTCTTAGACAATAATAAAACATTTTTCTTTTTTTTTTTCATAGATAAAATATTTTTTTTCATGTCCCTGAGTACCCTGCCCACAAGCATATAGACTAATATTCAATTACTGCTGTACTTTTCTGGTGCTATAACATTCAGTATTCTGTAGCCTAGAGGAAAATGTCCTAGAGAACTGGAAAAACACAGAATTAACTTAAAAATAACATGACTCATTAAAAAGAGTAGAGCTGTTCATATTCGGAATTATGGAGCTTTAAAATAAAACATGAACAGTTGAGATAAAAACTAAACAGTGTAGAAAGGCCAAATCAAGATGCAATAACTGGTTTTTATTGAATCAGAAAAGTCGAGTTTTGTAATTGAGAAAATTGGAAGCAATTTACAAAGCTGTAATTTCAGCATACTAAGCAATAGTTTACAAATACTTAAAAGTTATTTCCAAAAACTTTGAGGTGTGTTTTAATCCTGCTTTAAAGCATTAAAGAAAACTTCTGTAGTCTCCGGACAGATGTTTGTCTCCTGTGTCAGGGTCAGATGATGCTTTCATACTTAAATAATATGTCATAGTTTCAGTTGTCCTTTAAAATAGGCTTGTAACAACCCCAGTATGTCAGAATGCGTTTTAGTACTTTCTGTTATAGTGGCAGCTTTTCTTTTAGAGTCAGAAGAAAACGTTGTTGAATGAAAGATATACTGGTTCTTTGTTTACTTACTAGTACTGGAGGACATGAGTGCAAAAGTGTGTGTTGATGAAATGAGAAATATTGTGGATATTAATATATTGAATACATATAACTTTAATTCAGTTGTTTCTCAGTTTCTCTCTTAAAGAATGTCAAATGACTGTCACGTGATAGAATTTTATTTTCCAGAGTATAATAACATTTCCTGTATAAACCCTTACCAGAGCAAAATTCAACAGATTTGCTTTTTCCCCATATAAAAGCTATAGAACAAAATGTTCAGGGTCTCCGTTGGTTCTGGTCAGTACAGTGTTCTGTTTCGATTGCATACGATTGCTAGCTGGAACAGGCATGCTCTCAGCTACTGTGCCGGCCACCAGTATCGGCTTCGATTCCTCAGACTAAGGTTGACACAATTAGCTGAGTGCCAGAAACTTATTTTCCGTTTCTGATAAAAGGTTTTTTGAAATTTAGTGAAATCACCTAGACTTTTTTAATTGGTGAATTTAGATTTGGGTATAGGTGACTTCTAGCTAATGAGACCAAGTACAGTCTGTTTCCTGTCTGCAGCAACATCCCTTTGATTACACTGTTTCATATACTATCTAAATTCTGTCTGTCTTCTAATCTTTATTTGGTGTTAAGCTTAAATGATGAAAAGATATTTGAGTAAAAAAAAAAACCAATGTGAAAATCCTTTCTCGTGCCAAAAAAGTAGCTCTTAAATATTAAAGTCAATAGTTTATTGGAATCTTAATTGATAATTTATTAGTTTATGTTGTATTTATGTGTATTTTGTAAATACATGTGCTGAATACATAGCGTGTTGTCTTTCCCATGGACCTTTTCTAAATGTTCAGACTTCCCAATGGCTTTTAAAGTCTTTACTTTTTCCCTATTGCAATACCTGATTAGTTACATATTATTGATGGTGACAAATTGTAAGGATCCAAAGGAGGAATGTAGACAGGAAAACGTGAAAGCTGCACCTACAAAAAGGTTTTCTGCCTCCAACAGTTAATACGATTACAGCTTTATACCCAGACTCCTGCTCCACTTGCCACGTAGAGCTGTCGGCCTTTGAAAAGGAAATGTTCTGTCAGGTTTTCCTTTTATCTTGACTTAAGCTGCCCTGTGATCTTCTGCACAAAACAGTTTTCTTGTGAACCTAACTGAAAAGTCCAGTAAATCGGAGACACCTATAACTTGGTCTCTTCATTCTCTTGTTCTCTTCATTCCCCCTGTGAGCCATTGTAGGATTCTGAATGCCTACAGAACAACTACTTATTTAGTGGTAGCCATCATCATTTAACTGTCACTGGCACCTTTTTAACTTAAACCCTCTTTGATGTTTTTGATTGTTGAAGCGCACTGCCCCAACTCCACCCTGCCTCTGGCTTGGCGCCTGTGACGCTGCTTGCTGGCGGGGTACAGAGGTGGCTTTTCATAGGCCCCAGTGGTAGTGAAAGCCAGGGGCTTCTACAAAGAGGAGACGATTCTCTGCATGCTTTGGAATAGCTGAGGTTTTTCTAGTTTGTAATGAACTGTTAATCACTTTTCTGCAATGAAAAGAGAAAAAACTAAGTTGACCTCCTTTTCTTCCTGACAACCCTTGCGTCACAAGCCATGTCAGTCAGGCATTAGTACAAATACTGTAGTATGATACCTCTTCTCTATTTTGATTCATCTATGTCTTCAGCCAGTATCTGCCAGAAATGTGTCATCTACATGAAGTAACTCAGGTCAAATGTTCAAAATTACAGTAGTAGCACGCGGGCTCTGAATCCAGCTCTGATATTGCGCAAAGCTTGTGGGGAGGAGCTCCTCTGAATGCAGCAGCGTCCCTTGGTGCTGCGTATTCCAATCCCATCGGCGTTTTTGACAAGTCTTTTTTCCCTCTGTAATAGGCAATATCTGTGGAGGGTATGCGTAAGTCTGATTTTAGGTAGCTAACCAGAGTCCTGGGAGTTTCCTGCTGGGGATGTCTACTTCTTCCTTTAACTGTGTTAGAAACGATATTGACTCTCAATTTTATGCAGGCTGAATAATGCCTAAATTAATAAAACAGCTTGGGAGCCTGGGGGCAGTGGGATATAACATGTTAATAAAGTTGCCAATCATTTTTCCCCACGAGTCCATTAAAAACATTGCAGAGGCATACTCTGCAACACATTTCTGTCAAATGTGTTGGCTCTCAGTTGTCTAGAGTAATGGTCCAGAGGATACCCCAGGTAATAGGGGGGAAGAAGTGGTGATAGAGGTGCTAGAAGAATGGGTGCAGAGGTATAGGAATGGCTTATGACTGTTCTCTTTCTAGGGATGAGGTAGTCTAAGCAGCAGTATAGCAATCTTTGCATGATGTCACATCCGCGCATCACCTCGAGGATCTGTCGTTCTGCGTGCATGGTAGCCCAGGCGTCTGCTGGGGGTAATTCTGAAGGGTTTGTACTGCTATGGGAAATAATCAACTGATAAGGTGACCAAAGAGCCACAAAGTTAGAAGAACACGTTGCCTATCGGGGAATGCTTTCTCTGTATGTCATTTAGACTTAAATGGATTTTAGAATACACTTCTAAATATTTTTAGAATACATTTTAGTTCTTTGTTTTAGTGACTGAAATACTGGAAAGCCATTTTCATAGTAAATTGTTTGAAATGAAAAATACCAGTTTGTACAATCCAAATGAATTCAGCGCTGAAGGTACTTGTAAACAGAAGACTTCTGCTGCGCGGTCTGATCACTGACCGCGTCTCTGGCAGGTGAAGTGCCTCACAAGGCCGATGATCGGGTAGCAGGGATTGCTTTTCAAGATAGCTGTGTGAAACCAGTCTTTGTCTACAAAGCTCCTGAGTTGTGTAGCCGCAGTTTTACTTTTTCCACAGCAATTTAAGTTCTCTACTTGATGGTTAGTATCTTACCATTTATATTCTTCTAGCTGTACAAATTCGGTGTCATAACACTGCTAATATTCTTTCCGATGTGGTGCCATAGTTACATCTCTAAACTGTATGAAAATGATGTATCTGGCTGGCACTGCTGAATGTCAGCTATAGTCAACAGACGTGCGGATTAGTTACTCTTGATTAAATTGTAAAGAATTCCTCTGCTGGAGTCTGGTGTTGGAGGCAGTCACAGTCCTGTATTGCTGACTCACTGACTTCTCCATGTTATTTAGTGGTCTGTCAGAAAATATTAGCATACACTGATTTTAGAAGCAACACACTGAACAGATTGTTCAAGGTAGGAAGCTATTTCACGTTTGGGGGAATAAATGTGCTTTCCATGTTTGCAGTTTTGTGGAAACAAATATAAACACATTATCTTCTAGCTAGAAGGAATGTCGTGCTCTCTTTTCATCCAGTAGATAATCTTAGGTTGGAAAATAGTTCAGTCCTCTAATGTTCTGGGCATGCCAGAAATTTGGCAGGATTTTGTGACTTCTGTCACGCTCATTTTGAGTGTAACTTGGATGTATTCTAAAATTACGTTGATGGTTTATCCAGACAAACATTGATATGACTGTGATTGCATACGTGGGTCTGTATATAGGTTTTTCCCTATATTTATATATACCTTTTTAAAAAAGGGCATATGTATGGGAGTTGTATTTTCTGTGAATTTATGCATAAATTCAGAAATGAGATTCTGTAGGGCTTAGCTGATTGTCTGGTGAGCAAAGCTCTATGAACTTTGGTTTAGACTTAGTCTGCTATTAATCCCAGTGATGCCACATCTCGGAACCATGCCCTCCACTTGCTAAAGGTTTGTCACAGGTCTCCATGTTCCTCATACCATTCACAAGTTGAATAATGTTGTATTGCTCATGCCCTGCTCGTTTGCGCTCAGACAGGTTCAGTGTTTACTAGTTCAACTATTACTTAACAGCTTATTAAAAATTAGTAGTATAATTTTCTGGATTAAGTTAAGCCATTGCCTAATGGTACACTTATGTTCTTAATGAAAACTAGTATCTATTATTAATATATAAAATGTTAATATTGTTTCTGAGATTTTTGCTGCTGTTTTTGTGGGGGTTTTTGTTTTGTTGTTTTACTCACTGACTTCCACCTTCCAACATTATGAAGATAGATTAAGGTGTTTTCATCATTTCCCCCCACCCCCATTTTTGTATCTCTTTTCTTGATATATCCATTACTAAAATGTTAAATAGTTTCTTAAAAACAGAGCTGTGAATTTCCCACTTACCAATAGCAACTGTGTTAGCAATTTCTGAATAAATTTTTGAAGTCTATTTTCTTTTACTATTTCCAATTACTCTGTTTCTTGCTTTACTTCACTTAGATTTGTTTGCTGTTTTCAAGAGCATTCATACACAATGTTGTCCTGAATAAACACAAAACTGGCATGAAGATTAAGTTGCACAGTTAAACTAAGAAAAAGAAAGCGTAATATTGCATATGTGCGTGGCTCACTATGGACCCTTTCTCCTTTTCTTAAAGCTTTTGTTGTATATTTTTATCAATGTGTATGTCATAGCACTTAAAATATTTTGTCTATGGATTTAAATATTTCTGAATGTGAATTTAAAGCGACTAAATAGAAGGACTAAATAGAGATCACTACACAATTCTGTTCCTGAAAATAGTCCTCTTCAGTCTAAATAATACCAGTGTGTGATATAAACTATACTGTCTTATGAAATTGTAGAAAATAGCAGATAAATAATTCTCTTTAATGAAGGAATTCCTAAAAGCAGAATCTCTTCTTACTGTGTTCTTTCCTGTAAAGGTCTTTACATGAGATTGCAGAAATAGGCATAATGAATCCAAGCCTCTAGATTGTAACTTTATTGAATGTGTATTGAAATATTTCCCAAAGTGAATTTCTGTTGTCTTTTAGAAAAGAAATGGGGGGGGGGGGGGGGGAGAAAAGAACTTCCTATAACTCTCCAAGTATAACTTGGCATTTTTGTTTATGTTCGTGTATTTATTTGTCCATATTTAGCTAACTAATTTTTTTCAATAAAGAAAATAAAAGAGGAGACATGAATAGCTAGAGCCAAGATCCAGCTGTTATGTCTAGTAACCTGAATATATTTGGGAACGTAAAAACAGCTGCACTCGCTAGTAGGCGGTAAATAGTAAAAAGTAAAAGGTAAAGATTTCTAGCGACCTTTTTGCAGTATGTTCTTCTAGTCTGCAGTAATCTGCAGCTTGGGGATGTACAGAGGAACAAAAAGATTACGTTTGAGTGTATACAGTGATTTAACTGTATACAGTATAACTGTCTCTAAATTATCTCCTGAACTGGTTAAGATCACGTTTGAGACACTGTTAGAAGATGTTATTTTCCTGTAATACCCAAGTAGGAACATTTTATAGAGTATTTCTCTTGCCAAAACCATATCTATTGGCAGGTATGTATAGGGGTATTCTCTAGCAAGCAGGAAAAAAAGGGGGTTTCCTTTTCTCCCACAACTGATGAGTGAAGAAAGCAAGTGAGAAGGACAAAGGAGGGCAGTATTTGTTTGGCAAAGGTTTCATCAGAAATGATACTGGAGGGTACTCTCCAGCCTTGTGAGGTACATCAAATTTGTTGCACTTAATTTGTTTTGTTAAAGTGAAAGACAAAGGTCGTCCTCAGTTGAAGAGTTTCAGAATACCAGTAACTTTGCAGTTGATCTGATCCTAATATTAACTCTGGGGAGAAATGCAATCTTTCAAAAGCATTTCTGTATTTGATTTGGATAGATTGGGCATTTGATCTAACAAAGTAATAGAGAAAGAACATCAAAAAGTCTGCACTGCAAAAGCTGTTGTACTCTTTAAATGTCAGTTCAGTGGCAAAATTACCACTGCTCTGTACAGCATTTATTCCAGACTGCTTGTGTCCTTCAGTACAAAATTGTACTGAAGCAACTGCCTGACAAATACGTTGAGCAATCTGTGAATAATAGTGGCTTACATCCGTTTTCCAGATCAGCTACTGGAAGGTGTAAAAATTGCAAACTGACGAACACATGAAAGGTCTGACAGTTTCTCCTGCAGAAGCCAGTGATACATATATCCTCAAGGAAATACTGCATAATCCATAAAAATTACGAGTGAATGGGGTCTTGAGTTCCAGGATTTCATAGAGTTGAGAGCTGTTCATAGGAAGAGTATGTACACACAGTGATTGTGTACAGGGTGTCTCTGCTTCGTTAGGATCAACGTTTGTGCTTTACCAACTTCCTCCTTCCCCAAAAGCAAGAAGGACAGCTGTGAACCCTTTGCTGCAGGATGCAGCTGAAGGAGCTTGCTCTGTGTTTGATGTTGGAAGCAAACTCTGGTCTGTCAAAAGAACTACTTACATGCTTAAAATGTGGGGGCGAAAGGGGAATATGGTGAGGAATGTTTCCTGCCCCTGGGCAAAATTACTTGTGTCTAATTCCTGCTAATACCTGATTACAATGTTCAACAGTCTAACTTAAGAGCTGATGATTGCTTACCATACTTCGTGCTGCAAAGCTGTCGATGGCCAGTCCAGGAGATGGAAATTACATGGTCGAGGACTAACAGAGTTGGAAAAGGGCTAACTTTTCAATTCTTGAATCCCTCTGGGTAAAAGGTGAAATGATGCACTGTGACTAAATTGTGGACTTAAATCCTTACTGCTAATAGGTGACACTTTCCAATTCTACTGAGTGTATTCAGAGTATCTTTTCAAGGGTTTAGACAGGAAGTTTCTTTTGAGGATCATGCTGTTCCAGTGTGATGGGTATATATGCAGCATAGACACTATTATTGACAACTGCTTAAAAAATAAACACGGGATATCATCTGTGATGAGTAATTCTGTCAACAAGGAGGAAAACAGTAACTTTGCCAAAGAACAAGAGTCAATGTCATTTTCACTTCCGTGACAGGAAAAATTGTAAAAGAAATGGGTGTGACCCAGAAGGCCCACAGTCAAGAGAGAGAACGCCTAAGTGCCAGTTTGGCTGAAATGAATATACTGCCTGGCATTCCCCAGTGAGAGTTTTGAAAAGTCATGTAGGCTTTTTTTATATATATATGAGTATCTGTGTGTATGCGTCAGATTAGGCATATGTATTTTCACATACATACATAAATGCAGTTTAAGATTTTTTTTTTCCTCTTAACTTTTCCATATCTTACAGCTATATATATTGTTCATAGTTTTATAGCTTTTGCTATTCCCATTGTACAGCAAGTTTTTTCAGAGCAGACTGCCATACTGAAGAGAGATAAGTATTCATCTCTGATTTCTTTAAAAGATGTTTGATTGCCAAATCATATGCTGAGCGTCATGAAACTTACTCAAAGCCCTCTCACTCCTACTGCTTGTAGCTGCTAAGCACTTACAGATCCTAGAAGGCCTCACTGAAGTTTACAGAAGTTTTTTTTCAGGCTGAAAATGCTGGTGGGTCTCAAAAGGGGTTAATACTTTCAGCAAGCTTCAATCTAACACGTGGTGACCGTAAATCAAAAAGGAAGAGCGAGCTTTGTGGGCAAAATGCAGTAGAGCTTCATTTGCTTTTCAAATTCCACTTTTTTAAACTTTACATCAGAAGTTTTGGAGGTATAAATCCCTACTATCACCTTAAGACATATTTGCTTTATCATTAGTTAGGACGCTGACTGTATACACATAGTTTAATTTAAAATTGATTGCCTTTAACAACAGAATTAAAAGCCTTTAGTAATGTCATAATGGTAGATAGCATTTAATTCAGTCAAGAATGACCCGATACAGTTATCTATAATTTACATTAGCAGTGTTCAACTGACAGTAAATTAAATTAATTCTTCAATTTTATGCTCTTAACATTAAAAAAAGCTAACTTCACTTTAAAATCAGATTGCATATTTTGAAGACTGGATCTTTAATGTTAACTTCCTATTAAGTCCTCGTTTTCTCTCCTTACGGTTGCTTTAGGTTTTTTGCAATGTGTTTGTGGAATGTTGATCAATAAGCAGTATTTGCGGGTGTGTCTGTGTGGCTTAAGGATCTATCCATTGAATGTTGATCTATTCTGTTGAATATAACGCTGTAAACCTGTGATTTATAACAAGCAGTCTCGTAGTATAGACGAGGAGGTTAGGTTGTTATTTCCTCTTCCATGTTCAATATACCAAGAAACACCTATGGCTGTAGGCACTTAATTTATTACAACGATATGGCATGGTCTGGTTTTAATTACTCTTTTTTTGGTTTTGGTGGGGTTTTTTTTGTTTGTTTGCTTTTCTTTTTTTTTCTTTTAGGAATACTAACTACAGATTTATTCCATCTTTAAAGAAATATGTAGCACATCTGATTATTTGATTTCGTTAGTACGGCTCTACATCACAGTTGGTGATAGAAAGCTGTAGGAAAAGGGCAAGGATAAAGATTGAAGAACCTTGGGGTAAAACCAAACAACTGAAGGTGGTGACTAAGGTGGAAGTCCCCTCTGAAGTCTGAGTGCTCCATCGCAGGTTTTTTGTGAAGCTGCGTTACTGTTTTGCTATATATTTTCAAATATACATAAGTCAATTTGGACCCTAAAGCATAAAGGAGTGGACATTTCCTATGAGTAATTTCAAGTGTGACTCCCACAAACACACTGCTCAGAAAACTAGCTTTTCGTTTAGTGTTTCTGATGGTTAAATTTGTAAGCTCTTTCAGTCAAGCTGATTTGTGATACAGCTCCAGTTACTCAGCGATGCTGCACTAACTGCTGTTTGGCAACTCAATTGGAAAACTAGGAAATTGATGATGTAAACAGAAGGTCCATTCCCAAAGCTGGATGAAGCTCTGGTGGAAGAGCTTCCCTGGGTTGAATTTTAAACATGGTGTTGCTAAACCTCGCACGTCATTCTGTGTGTTAGTGGATTGTATCCATAGTCCATCCAGGCTCTGTTGATGCAAGCATGTCTTTCGTTGGTGCTGTTCCCTGTCACTTTGGAAGGATATCTGAAAGTAAGGTATAAGCAGGTGTAGAAAATTTTAATTTTTACCTATAGACTTCATCTACCCTACTTGCCTGCTCTTTTCCATTTAAAGTAGGATGTTAGGTGGAATCTGTCTAATCAAAATGGTGTAAAAAGCATGCCTTCAAATCTAAATTGAAGCCTGTTGCAATCAGCAGATGCCCTACCTTTAGAAAAATGGGTTGCATCTCTGCTGCATGACATGTTCCTCTTTCACTGTTTCATTGTCTGTGATCTCACCAAGGAAATCGTAAGATTTGGTTTGTATTTACTGTTTTCTTTGATGCAGTTGTTAATGCTGTATTTACATGCTCTTGTCATTCTCTTGTACTCCAGAGGCCAAATCTCAGTTCTATTGAATAAATGCCAGAATGCTTTTCTACTTCAGCAGGATTAGGTTGTTCAGTACAAGGCCACTCCGCTGTAGTTACAATGACCTGCAGGGTCCATAGTAAGAATTCCTAAACAGATGTATGGTTTTCCAAATGTATTACCTTTTAAAAGCAGCCAAACAGAAAATGAAACCTCGGTTGAATTCTAGTCCTCCTGAAGTCAAACCTCAATTGTCAAACCCCCTCTAGTGAGCTGGACCCAGCTTTTTACCCATTGTTTATATTGCAGTGAAATTAACTTTAGTTTTTAATGCATTAAAATACTGTATTTTAAAAATCTAATTATGAATAAAGGGGGGGGAAGCTGTAAATACTGGTCAATCAACAGATTCCCAGCTGCTCTAACTCAGTGTAGCTTCATGGAACTGAGAGGGGCATCTCGCTTAACAGTACTGAATAATTAAGCCATGGAAATGGCATAAAAAAAAGAAAAATAGTTTTAGAATTATAATCTGAGGAAATAGAGGGGGAAAAAACCTCCACAACATTAGGAATAGCTTCTGTGAAAGGAGAAGGTAAGTCATGCATCCATGTACATGGTAGTTGCATTAATGAAAAGCATCGGTATTGAAGCTGCATGATGTCATGGGAAAGTTACTTCTGTGTTTTTTAAGCATGCAAAGCATCCATGAATTGAAAGGGGATAAGAACAGCAAGTTCAGAATATCTCCCTTCTTAGCTGTTGCTTTTTAAGATGGTTAATAAGATTTCTGGCATTGCCTCTGGAATCCTCATGTTGTAATGGTAGAAGGGCTAAGATGCCCTTATTCAGCCAAATAAGCTGAAATAGCATTTAGTTGTGAAACTGCCAGGTATTTCAGGCAGTTGACTTATAATGCAATGGTTTGTGTAACTACGTGTATATTATAATTCACTTAACATAATTACTTTATTAGATGTTTAGACCAATTAATTTGAAATAGACTCCACTCCTCTGTTAATTTTTGACATAGCAAAGACTGTAATCGTCTTGCAAACTATCAGCGTTTGGGATATTTAAATCTACAGTGAGCTGTAAACTGCTTTGCATTTACCCTTCCGTAGAAAATGGGGGTTGAGTAATTTTGTCATATTAATCTATCTTAGGACACTAGATTGCAGGGTTCTGAATTATAGTAATTTTTTAAGCATGTTAAATATTGTGGAATACAAGATTCATATAATATAGTACAGATGGATTAGTACATATGCATAGATCATTTCAAAAGACTTAGATTTTTGCCACTTTTGCTAGGGCTAGTTGGATCCACTTATAAAAGAGATTGACTCTCTTTTACAAAGATGGCATTGGTTTACATATCCTAAATCTTAAGACTTTGTTAAAAACAAAACCAACAAAAAAAGTTTTTATCTTCTTATTTTAACTTTTCATGCAGTTTTTACTAAGGCTTTCAATACTACTTTGTCATCACAATTTTTCCTTTTCATTTGACATTCGCTGGATGTTACCTCTTTGCACATTAGTTTAAAGCATTTTTTCCCAATTTAAAAATGTCTTACATAATTGTAATTTATGCAGCTTCTTACTCTATTAAATTAGAAAGATGCGTTTAGCTTTTTAAAAAGCCTTCAGTGAAACAGTTATGAAGACTTTTCCAAAAACAACAAATAAAAATTTGAGGCTGAAAACATGTGAGGTTGCTTTGAGTTTTGTTTTCTGTTCCTGTTTTGAGGAAATGAAAATAGGAGAGAGCAAGAAGTTATGCCTAAGAAGTGTCTGCTATTATCATAAAAAAGAATCATTTTTTAAATTTTTGTTTTAACCAAAATACTTTTAAACAGTAAAGGGTGCAATTGAATACTGTCTTCTGTAGGATGCTGTTAAAACAAGCTAAACACTTTTCTTCATTTGCAGATGATAAAATGATGCACTAAGTTTAAGAATTACTATACTTAAAATTTAGGATTTGGTTGATTTTCTTATTTTTAATCTATGAGTTGGACTGTTTCTGCTTATTTCTGGAACTTTTGGATTTAGCTTAAGGGTAGAACTTCAAAAGAAGATACAGATTCTGATTCTGTGTTTTCTCCACTGGCAAGAGGGTTTTTCCTGCATCTCCAGACCGGTTTTTGGTCTGGGCAATTTCTAATTCAGATAATGCCACTAGGTTTCTGCTTGGGAAGTTGCCTCTTGTTGGCTATTTTCTGGATATTATTTTCATCTCTTTCATTGCGTGTTTTTAGAATGTTTTAAGTGTGTGCTGATAAAAAGCAGCACCCAAACTAATTGCATCTTGTATGTACACAAGAACTAGTTTATAGTATTTTAAACTGCAAAAGCAGTGATGGTGTTTGTGGGAACAGAATTTAACTCACTTGGTGGACTGCATATATATCCCTAAGCAGTTATTGCACTATCTTATCAAATTCACGAACAAGAAATAAAGCTTTTTCCAAATGGAATTTTTATGAAGCAATCTTAAGAACTGTTTGCTGGAAAGTTGCCTAATCGCTGCATTACCTGGTGAACGGCAAGGTTGCGTGTGTTTTGAATCACTAGCAGGAATATGCTGAACTACGCTGCCAGGGAACAGTTAAAATTACTGCGTGTGCTGATGCAGGTAAACCACTGAGCGAATTGGTGAAAATAGTCCTGTTCAATTGTAGCGGCTTGGAAATGCGGTGGATGTATGTGATGAGGTCAAGCACCCATATATATCAGTCAACTCCTGTCCAGTCGTTCAGCATAGCTACGGTGCAGTGTTTGGCTTTAGGGGCAAGGGAACTACCTGTGAAGAAAAACAGTGGTCCCTCAGAGGCCGTTCTTCCTAAGGGCTGCGACTGCAGTTGTCGTAGTCCGTGCAAAGTCCATGCAGCAGACCCACGCTTACTAACAGTTAGCAGAGTAAGCAGCCTTATAGCGTGATTTCTGAGTCATTTTAAGACGAAATATTGAATTGTACGATTGGATAATTTTCTGTGTAAAACTAGCTATAGATATAGCAGTAATTATTCACATCACAGTCATGATCAAATAAATTCTGAAAACGAAGATAACTTTCACTAGCTTCTGCTTCATTTGAAGAGTACCTTGCTGCAGTGATTGTTAATAAAATGGTTGAAACAATTTTATTTCAATTTGAAGTGGACCTTAACTGTTATGGGTGGTTTTTTTTCTTCTGGGTTGTTCTGGTTTTGTGTTTTGTTAGTGTTCTTTTGTGTGTTTTTTTTTTTTTTTTTTTTTTTAAACAATGCTAGAAATAATAATTAAAAAACTCTGTTAAAAAGATTTGGGGATACATTTAATTTAAAGAATCATTAAGTATATCGGGGGGAGAAAAAACCCGAACCGTACTGACATACTTTTGTTCAGGTCATTGCAAAGGAGCTAAAACAGGTTAAGATCAAGTTAGTTGTTCCATGATGTGATGTGTGTGGCTTTCTGCTGGTGGATATTACCTGTATGGCGAGTGCGTCTCCAAACACAATGAAGCCGCAAGGGTGTACTAAATCAAGTTAAAGGTATTTCTAGTTCAGCAGCTTGTCTCCAGTGGTGTCTGTAGCTGTGCACCTGGGACGTAAGATTGTCAAAAGGTCTCATCACTGCACACTGTGAAGAATCTTGGTTCACTGTGAATCTGCTGCGTGCTAGTTTAGTTTGATGTTTCCATATTCTTGTATAAAAGACAGTGAGCATTGCTTCCTTGTTCACCTTCTCTGTGCAGTTCTTGAGCTCATAGCTTTCTTCAGTCATCTCTTCTCCAAACTGAAGTGCCCTTCGTCCGCTTAACCCTTTCTTTTATGGAAGCTGTTCAATAGCTGTAGTTAAACTGGTTGCCCTACTCTGAATTTTTTCTAGTTCTGACCTCCTGTTGGAGGATGAGGCAATCACAACTGACTTCTCAGGGTGCACTGAAGGAGAGGACTCTTATGCTTTCTTTCCTTTAGCAAGAGGTGAGGTACTGCTACCAAAATCCAGGATTCCTCAGAAACACCTTTTTTCCTTTTTTTTTTTTTTTTTTTTTTAAATTGTCCCCTCCAGAAAAAGTTCCCTGAAGACAGACTTTAAGGATTTTCTGTATTGGTCTAGAAGTTGTTCCTGTATTTTAATTCTTGATTGGTTTGCATTTGTTTGGAAATGATGTACATCTCTAATGAGTGTATGTGGGCATATGAGCACCTCTCTTCCATGGGAAATCCTAGAGAGGCATGTAAAACTCTTAATTACAGATTCTGAAGTTATGGTCAATGCTAGATGGTGCAGGAGTCACCCATGAATGTCTATTTTGATAAACGCAGAAAGTACATACTTTGTCATGATAGTGAAGTACCGTTTCTGGACTTCTCAATATGTGAAACATGGAAGAGCTGTGAAATCACAAGTTAAGCTTTTTCAAAAGAAAAAGTTTAGACTCATGTATTTAGATGACTAGGAAGGGACACTAATAATATAGCTATAAGAAAAGACATAGAGACTCAGATGATCAAACAAATTTATATAGTAATAAACCCCAACAGACCCACAAAAAAACCCCCCCATACTGTGAAGGTGCTAAATTTGCACAACACTGTATCAAAAGGAAAAGGTTAAGATGATAGTGAGGACAAGGTGGGTTCACAAACTGTTCTTTCAGCAACAAAGATGATGAGATAAATTGCCAAATGTTACTGCAGTCACGCTGAGCAGTAGGAAGAGATGCTCTACGTGACAGTATCTGAACTAGCTTTTTATCAGAAGGCACACTTAACACGGGAGTGGACAGTGAATGAGGCTGGACCGATTTAAGATTTCGGTGCCGCTGGCTGTTTCCAGGGCATTGGAGCTCTTTCATGCGGTTGAGTACTGTGATGATCAAAGCTAACAAATACTGCTCTAAAAGCAGTTGTAGCTGTTCACGGGCCTTATGTTATAGACCTCTCTTCTAACATGTGGCTGTTATTTTAATTAGATTTAAATTTAACCTCTTACTGACCTGTTTCTGTTCCCTCCGATGTCAGTGGCTGGAATCCCGTTTGCTTTAGTGGCAGTGGAGTTGGACCGTCTCTGCGTTAGCCCCAAACCATCCAAAACCTTAGGAGAGAAAGTTAACGCTATGGCAGCAGGTTAATTCTGGCATACTCCGGAACTGAAACAAGCTCGAAGTGAAGGCGGCGACGTGCTGCGTACAGCGCGTTCCAGCACGGGTTACGTGAGCAGCGGGCAGCTGCCGTGTACTGCTCTGCAGGGACTTGGCCCGGTGTAGCCGCTATTGCTTTGATTAAAATAAAGTATAGCAGGCTTATACCAGCTAGCGGCGGATACTTGCTCGGTGAGTGTGAAGGCTAAGGCTGATTCAAAGTAGCCGGGTTTCTAGAATCTGCCAAGAAAGAAATCCTGCATTTCTCAATGTGTGTTAAATCATGCCTGAGGCTCACAAATCTGATGAGGTTGAACAGGAAACTTTCACGTATTTGAGTTAAAATTATTTCTAATGTATTCAAATTCAGACAATCTTTTTGGAAGTTTTGGGGGAGGGAGGGTGGAGCTGGAGAGGGAGAGGTTAACCTGTGATGAATATTTGGATCACTTTTTAAAAAAAAAAAAGTCTTCATTATATAGCTCATACAGGTTTGAAAGGGCCTGGTAAATGAAGAGGAATAATTTTTGTTCATACTTTTTTTTTTGCATTAATAATAATTTCCATTTTAATTGATGAGTGCAGTGTAGTAGAGAACTGATACTACTTTACAGACTATTTAGAAAAATAGTATGAAATAGTGCAAAATAGTCTCCCTAGGATGGTTAATCTGTGAGAAGCTGTAGTTCCCTTTTAAGACTGACGTGGTGTCAGTAGGTCACTGAGCATGGGCGAGAATAAGAGAGAAGTGAGAGGATCAAAACCTCTGCTGTCTCCAAGTACTTGCTTTCTACATTCAGTCTTCCTGGCAATACTTGTGTGGCTTCCTTCACCTGTGTGCTGAAAAGCACGACTGCCTTTGTACGAGGCTTTTCACCCTTCCCCAGTTTTGTGCCCTCTTTCTTTCAGATATAAATCCAGGTCAGTTAAATAATTTTTATTTCATTTCAGAATTTAGCAGTGACTTTATCAAGAAGTGCTGAAAAGTATTCAGCATAAACTCTTTTAAAAATTCAGAAGCGTGTCTCAAACACAGAAGTCCAGGACACAGAGAAGGTGGCTCCCTCTGTATCTCTCTCTCCGAGTGTTTCGGTACGTGTATCAGTGCATTCCCTGCGTCTTTCGTGGAACTGCAATAAAAAGGCAGTGCTCCCCAAAGCAAGAAACAAAGATTCATCTACCCATCCTATGAGAGCTTGATTTTTTTTTTTTAAAAAAAAGCTTCTATCCAGCTTTTTTTTTTCTATCCAGAAACTTCTTTAACTTTTAAAATTTATGAATACAGATGTCTTGATCACAGCTGAAAGAGGTTTGTAGTTATACGTTACAGGCTTCTGAATTCCTCAGCAAGCCAATTATTTTTTGATAAAGTATGTCTGTGAAATCTTTTTGGAGTTTCCTACTGCGAAATATTTTTTGGAAAACATTTTGGAGGGGATGAAACATGCAGTTACAAGGATGGAATAAAGTCTTTAGGAAGTTACACTGGAATAATCTTGAGTCTAGAGAAACATCTTGAATGTGGGGAGGGGAGGAGAGGTTTTTAAAATCTGAGGAGCGTTTGGCACCCACCAATTGTATGTTTGTGCTGTTTACGTTGGATAACATAATCTGTGCTTCACTCAAACACTTTTAAGTGCCTTCAGTGTGTTTAATAAAAAGCTTATTTTTATAAAAAATGGTGTTTAGTGTGCTATTGACATGCTGCTTTATCACCTACCTACAAGGAGTTGCAGTTACGTAGATTGTATCTCGTGTGAAACAAGAACTTAAGAGATCTCTAACGGGTTCAATAAGCCCATTTCTAGGAGTGCTCACAAGCAGGTTTCTACACAGGAGCAGAATAAGCGTATTTGATATTTCTTAACGCTTTTCCAGACTCCAACTATTCTCAGAGCAGGGACTTCATGAGTTCCTGTGTACTTAGTAACCTTCAACAGATTCTTTTTATATCAACTTGTTCAGGCTGCCTTTGGGCTCATATGAAAAAACAGCTGTAGATTATAAAATGTGAGAATATTTTTCTTGGTGAATGCTCAAGAAATCTCATGCTCTTGTAACACAATTTAGTACTTCAAGCCTGAGGAGCCCTGGTCCCAGTGAAAAACAATGAAACTGTGTCATTACAGCCATGTCCATCAATTATGGTTAGATTCATACAGTCATCTAAGATTATAAATTTGTGCCAACCTCTTAGTCACAGATGTTCCAGCTGCGATGACATGTGGTACTATTTATTCTGCTCTTTTTTTCCTGAAGATCACAGGGGAAAAATATTGTCCATACCCAGAGGAGTCCTGAGACTGTAACCCTTATTCTGAAAGTACCTTTCAATCTTTCTCTCCATGCTGAGATGATGGCAGTAGGTCTTTTTAGCACTCGCATGTTTATTTCAAACTCCAGCAGCTCACAAAATTAATTTCTGTTGGAAACAGAATGTCGTGATGAGGCCGGTTATTTTGACTGGGCTTTTACTTTGTCCCCTGTACAAAGCAACTGATTTACTTTCTATTAATTATGCATCAGCTATAGGGGCCACCTGGTGTTTTTTCTTCAGAGTATTCAGCCATTAAAGCTTATTCTCAGGTCTGCTGTTTTGAAAAGTAGAGATGACAGGAGGGGGAAGGATGTTGCAGGAAGAGGCTGTCTTACCCTGAAGCTTAAAGCGCATCCCAGCTGTAGGATGCCAGAGAATTGTTATTGTGTGATGCGTTATGTTCTGCTTGCATACAGCACTATATTACTTGTCACAACCCTTTCTTTTTCTTTTTTAAACCCTGTGAGCATAAGCAAAGGAAATTCCAACAAATTGCTTTTTAACTAATTATAAGAAATCCAGTAACGCTAGTACCTTATTCATTTCTGAATAAATACAATGAGATTCAAACATTGCTTCATCGGAATGACCCTAATACTATAGTTTATGCAGTATACTTTGGAGTTGTTTTTTTTTAAAAAGAAGGCCTAAAGCATTGACTGCATGTATTTGTTTTTATCCATTTTATAACACTAGACAACATAATTTGTTCTTAATTAGCTGTTATGTAATGAAGATGGTTATAGAAAAATCATCATAGCTGAGCTGTATTTCATTTGTTGGAGGCTGAGGTTTGTAGTCAGATGACTTTGCAGAGTGACTGGATGTTACATTCGGGAGTTGGTGATAATTTTCAAAATTCCAGAAAATTTCCATTCCCCACTGAGCTAAATGAAAAAGCTATCCTCTTTCCATGATCTGAGTTTTGCTTTTTCACTGAGACAGACACCAGCATGATTTATAAAAGGTACTAAAAGGTAAATTACGAATTTTCTTTTAAATTGAAATGTCACAACGTTTTGAGGAAACAGGTCAGGGTCCGAGTTTTTAATTTTCCTGGTGTGTGGTCCAATGTTTGGAGTGTCTGAGAGAGAGAGGACTCAGTTGTATTTTGTTGTCTGATAATGTTTTGCTTAGGATGTTACTGAGCATGGTACTTTCAAGAGGCAAATGTATTTCAAATGACTTGCACATCGAATAACTCCGCCTGAGTTCTGTTGCGTGGGTGCGACGTGTGTGCTCGTCGTGCGCAGGGATCCCCGTGCAGTGCCTGCTGTCGAGCGGGGGGTTTCTAGCCTTATGCCCCTGGGAGTCTCAGAAGTTCAGTCAGGCGCACAGATTCCCCAGGTGAAGTGAAATCTTTCATCTTTATCCATTACTCAGAAATACTTGAATTCCTAAACCGGAGTTCTTTCTCTTTCCTCCGTTTTATTTTCAAATGTCCAAAGTGACGGTATTTCTGTGCACCTTTGGAAGACAATGTCATTGTCCCGGGTGGGACTTCAGGCCACTAATATGTTAGTCTTGCTCCATACGCTCCCTTTTGAAGTTCCCAAAACCAAGTTGTGTTCTTACCCTTTGTGAACAATAGTATGCTGTGTTCCCCGCAAGCCTTAGAGACAAGGCAAATACTGTTCCTTCCAACAGTTTGTTTTTTCTTCTTAACTGTCCAAGCATCTTTCTGTTCCTAAACCTGACCATCATAACAAAACCCAACAAAGATAGCAGAAGTAAACTAGTGAGTTTCATTCTTTCCTCCTGTATACGTCTGTATGATGGAAAGTGTTGACTTCCGTGAAATTCTGTCCTTTAAACAGCTCCGAGTATTTAAGCCAGGACTTTTAAGCCAGCAGATTTTCCCCCTCTAAAAACTGTCTGTCCCAATCAGAGCTCACGTGCGCCTCATCCCGGCAGCCTGATGAGAAATCACTCCTAGCAAGGAGGAATCAAAGGGGCGGAGTGGTGCTTCCACCAGTGCCCATATAAGTTCTGTATGTTTTTCAGATGTACCTCGGGAGTGAAGAGGATTTCGCTCTCACCTGTAAGCGCAGAGTGGGTTTGTGCACGTTCATAGGACAAGTCAAACGTGCACACAGGCTCCAGTGCGTGCTGCTAAAATACATGTTCCAGATTTTTTCTAGCTGGCAGCAGAAAGGATGAAATGGACAGTTATGCCAATTTAACTGAATTTAAAAATTTCTTACCTGTTTGTTTACTTGTAAGTTAATTTTTTATGCATTTGCAAACCATTTTATGCATTTGCGAACTGGGATCTTACCTTGTTATTCAAGAGTCTGTTTACTTAGCTGTTGGCACCAACCAAGAGATGCACTTGAAAAAGGATTATTACCTAAGTTAAGAACACAAAATGAATATGTGATACTCAGTAAGCATAAGACTGCATGTGAAGTTACTATCTGTGTGCCTTTTTTTTTTTCCTAATACTCTTATTAGGATATTGTATCATTGTATGTATTTTTTTTTTAGGGTAGCTCAAATTTTATCAGCTTGAGATTTCCTTATGCCTTAAATATAGAGTTTATAAATTAGTCCTGATTTCTTCTGACAAACAAATGACTTATTACACTAAACTTGGTTTATAAAAATAAAGTGTCTGCTGTTTCAGTAGCCCACAATTATCGTGGATATCGAAGGGCAGCTTAAAATGTGTCAATTTAGTTGAAGTCTAATGGACACAAAGCAGGTGGGTAAATGGAAATTGTGTACCCTTCAAGATCATAATTGCTTTTGATGAGTAAACTTGTTTATAATTGTTTAAAAACCAAACAAAATAGCTCCTCTAATAATAAACATATATTCATTCTATTTATACTGTTAGAAAATGACCTATTTTTATTGAGATAGCTAGTAGTGTCTCCCTGCTGATAATATACAGCAGGGATGCAGACTTCATTTCATGTAGCACTTGTGCTTCAATCTGTTATGTCAAAGCATTGTATTAGTAATATAGTGCTAGACAGATGTGATGTGTTGCATGTTTTTGTGTTGAGATATTTAATAAACATTTTCACTGGAGAATATCTACTGCTCCCCCAGATAGCTAGATTGACAGCAGTAATGGAAAAGCTGAATGTCTGTCTGAGGATGTTAGATTGAAAAAGAAAAAAATTGAGTTTATCTAGTCTCATGTTTCCACTTACTGCCAGTGAGTAATCTCCAGTGGAGACTGGATAATCAGGTGGGAAAGAATACTGCTCAAAAAGTATTTAGCTAAAATTAAAAGCCATTCCTCCAGCTTTTTTAGTTACAGCGGTGACTTTCTGCATGCTTAATGTCCGAGTACTGAAAACGGGCCGTTGGTTGGGAGGAAGTGGTGCGCTTACCTGTTCTTAGAATCCATCCACCCATACAAATGTCCGTTTGCCTGGATTCGCTGTTTTTGCCAGTTTACTCCCATTCTTTGTACAATGTCTACAGGTATTAGGAGGAAAATATCCTGTTTGGATAAGCATTTGTTCTGCAACCATAGAGAAGATGCTTTTGCACAGTGCTCTATTTTAATAATCACTTCAGCCAGTATTATGTTTTACAGTTCAAAGTCCTGCTGGTTTTGGTTTGCAAATACTCTTTAAGCCAGAGGTTTAATTTAAAATGCATCTAGCTGGAATAGTCGTAATAAAAAAAAAATTTTTTTTTCTTTGTTTGACACACTTTTACTCTTCTGTTGTGGTTTAACCTGGCAGGCAGCCAAATACCACGCAGCCGCTCACTCACTCCCCCTGCCCCCCCCAGTGGGACGGGGAGAGAATCGGAAGGGTGAGAGTGAGAAAAACTCGTGGGTTGAGATAAAGACAGTTTAATAGAAGAGGAAAGGGAAAATAATAACAATGATAGAATATACAAAATGAGTGATGCACAATGCAATTGCTCACCACCCGCGCTGACCGATAACCAAGTAGCGATCGCTGCTTCCTGGATCACGCCTACCGTTCATATACTGAGCATGACGTCACATGGTATGGAATACCCCGTTGGCCAGCTGGGCTGGCTGTCCTGGCTGTGTTCCCTCCCATCTTGTGTACCTAGCTCAGTCAGTAGGCACGGGAGCTGTCCTTGGACTGGGAGGGCACTTAGCAACAACTGAAAACCTCAGTGCGTTATCAACATTCGCCTCCTACTAAATCCAAAACACAGCACTAGGAAGAAATTTAACTCTATCCCAGCCGAAACCAGGACATCTTCACATACTCAAAATTTTTAGAAACAGACCTCAAAAAGTAAAGCTTAATTGAATTTAATTTCAAGATTAGGTTGTGGCCAGCAGTTCGATGTGATCTAACTCTAGTGAACTGACTTCATTCAAAAAAAGCTTAGAAAAACTCCAAAAAACCTACCCCAAGCCCAAACAAAAAAACCCACCCAAGAAGACGACCTTTCCTTAGAATCTGCTGAAATTCTGTTGGGTTTGTTCTTACTTTTCTCTGAAGCCTGAACATGTTTCAGAATAATTAAGTTTTCAAGCTTCGAGAAATACTTTACCTATTTTTTTAGCTTTTCTCTGATTTAAACCAAGCAAAGAAAAAATAATTCTTTTCTTTATTTGAACAAAAATTTTTAACTAGTTACTTGTTCATGCCATCAAAGATGGAAATACCTGTTTTAAGTTGTAAGTTAATTCCGTTCTTACAGTCTTTATGCATTTCACATTCCACTGCTGATTACTTGTTCTGACAAATATAACTCTAAACCTGCTTCTTTGTTACTTGAAGCACCGAGACATCATTTAATTTTACTTGAATTTTATGGCGCTCTGAGTTGTGGTACATTGGAATTCTTTGTTAAATGTCCCAGCCAGCCTAGTGTAAAATTGGTTTTTTGTGATACTCCTATTGTTCCAAATTATATTATAGCACTTACTTACTGTTACATCTTTCTCATAATGATAATATGCCTGTCCAAAATTTTAACACTTCTGTAAGAAAAGCTTAGTAACTTTGTCAAAATGCCCGTGGGACTGTTTTCCTGTGGTTAGAACAGCTTGGTAAAATTCTTCTTCCTATTGAAGACAGTCCATGGGGCTGTACGGATTACCACAAAGCTTAGCCAGGGAGGCTTCTTCAACAGAAAAACTACTTGATTCAACATGGACATTGCGCAGATTTTTTTATTGACTTTTTGTGAAAACAGAGCATTAGTGGACTTCTGATTTTGTTCTAGTACAGAACAAAAGCTTCAGAAGGTGCTGCGAATTTTTTTTTTTTAAACTTCAGAGACTTCTATCAATAAATTTCAGAATTTCTCGTTCTTAACCTTTAGATCTCCTCGAGTTGCCAGTCTGTGGATAGCTTTTTGAAGAGAATTAATTCACATACTAAACTAGGTCATATTCATCTAACAACAACTTGAAGGATACTCTACTTTGCAAGGAATCGCAGTGAAAGGACACTTTGAACAATGAGAGTACTCAAAAGACACAAAAACCAGTCTGATTTAGGGAAGTATAAAGCTTTCTGAAATAATTGTAGTTATGTTTATCAACAGGAACGTGTCCATTTTTCTAGCATGTTCTTGTTTCCTCTCTGAAGATTAGAGGCTACTGTAATGAAGAAATTCAATGAAATGGTTTGAACCTCTGAGATTCTGAGAAAAAAAGAATGACTGAGGAGGAGACCGTGAGGAGCTGGGGCTGGGCAAGCAGAGCTGGATTTGTCAGACTGTGTTAAAACAGTCACAGTCGGGTGTTAGCACAGCCCATAGCCCGTGACAGGGCTTGGATGACCCAGAGTCGGAGGGAGGTTGCTGGGCGCTCTGCAGGCTCGGGCACCTGTGGGCGCGCCGGGGATCCAGCGGATAAATCCCCCGGCAGCAGCCTAGCCGAGTGCTCAAGGGACGGTTTAGTCCCACGAGGTGCTTGCGCAGCAGCCGCCTTCCCTTGCGTGCAAGCATGCATCAACAGTCTTCCGTAGGGAAAGAGCTATGCTTTGGAGTAACCGCCAAACTGCAGTCACACGCAGGCTCCTGAGCAGTAACTCTGTGTATACAGCAGGAACTAGAGCGCTGGCTCTCGGAAGCGTTTGTGTTGGGATGATAGAAACACAGCAAGACCAAATAGTTTGAACCCACAGCAAAAGTTTTCAGACGATTATTAGACATAGTGCCTCCTAGGAAGGACTTCAAGTTGGGGAAAGAAGAGAACAGAAGGATTATCCCCTTTTGCTTTATCTTTATTCAGAAATATGCCTACTTTGTAAAGGAAACTAACACCAAGATCCAAACACCGATTTCTGCTTCTACCTGAAGTGATCTAGTAGACTTTGAAAACGACTATTTAGGACTGAGAGAGAACAGGGGAAGTTTTCACGCCAATGAAGTACAGTTTCACAAAAGCCAGGAGAAAATCCAGAGTCATGGTGTCCCTAAAATACAGAGCTGCTTAATATGATGACAAGCGATAAAGAAAAACCTTGACAGTTAGAAAGCTTGAAATGCTTTTCATTGCTTTGGAAACTACATTGAATCGATGCTCTTTCTGACTTCTGACATTGCTAGCAATTTGTTTCCTATTGTGCCAAAAGTAAGATCATGTCCATGGCATTGTATTAAAAAGAATTTCCATAATCTTTTTTCAAGTCCTTATGAATATAAGTGCACACACATGTATCTTGCAGTGTTTTCCAGGAACCTGCTGTGCAGTGGTCCAGATTCAATATTTTTTGTTTGCTGCCTGGGCAGGCAAAAGCAAAAAGTCATGATTGTGATAATCACAACTTGATTGTTGGCAAATGTACTTCCTACAACTACCCTACTAACCCTTGGTGGATTAAATAAATGAGAAAAATCCATCAAAAGGAAATCTAATAGCTGTCCTCAGTGTGAGCCTGGCTTAGGGAAAAAAAGTGTTTCTCCTGCTTAGGCTAGAAAAATGGTATTTTTTCTTCCCAGCAGTTAAGGAAACAATTCCCAATATAAATGCGGTGGGGTGGAATTAAATGTAAGAGTGTGAGGTTTTTGCCCCTCTCATGGTAATTTTAGTCATCAGAAACGTCTACCTTGTAAAAGAACAAAGTAATTAAAATCCTTTCTTCCACCCTGGCTTTTCTGGTTGTAGGAGGCTCTAAAACTATTAGCTTCTGACATTACTTTTTAGTCCTCTATATTCAGCTCTCTTTAGACAGTCATTCTCTCTGCTAGGCAGTTATTTTCATGAATTTAGTGTTGATTGCATAAATTTATTATAAGCTTATTGCCAGTTAATGTGACAAAAATCAGAAAACTGGTGTTTTCTTGCTCAGAACTGTGATCTCAATGCATTCTCCAGTGGCCTCTCATCGTGAATTCTTTAGTACTTAAATTAAGTAGTATAGTTATGTCCTTAAGTTAATAGAAGAGAATGAAAAGTTAAATTGCTGTTCAATAATAAATTATTTTAAATCAGTTGGGAGTCTAATACAGGATTATATAAAAACTCTTTGAATTCCCTGAATTTTCACAGTGCACTTAGGTGATGCAACAGCTTGATTCAAGCTGTGGAGAAGCTTACTACCTTCCTGTATAGGAATCATGGCTCTTTGACAAGAACTGGTCTAGCATTTCACCTTCAGGCCATCTCTAAGTCTTTCACATTCTTTCTGCATAACATCTCTATGACATACCCAAGCCTATCAATCCACATAATTGATACTCTCAGTCAGAATCCCATCATTTCATAACTCCATAGTTCTACCTTTGACAAATTCACACTTTCCTGCTCATCTGTGTCAAGACTGCTGCTGCAAGGGTGACTTTCCTAACTTGTCGTTTTTGTCTACATCATCTGCTATTCAACTTCTAATTTTTCAACTTTAAAACCTTTCTGTTTTCTACTGTATAAACCATTAGTTGCTATACTATTAGGAGTCTTTGCATACCTGAAAGGTCATTACTCCTTTCAAATTTGCCAGTGTTATTAACTTCTGTTCTCAGAAGGTGTAAGAGTTTTGCAAAGTATCTGCAAAGCTACTCTTATCTCCTTTAAAAATTACTTTTAACTTGGGAATACTTGGACATCTACTTGGTGTGCTGAAACTATCAAGTGGGCCAAGAGATCTTCTTTCGTGGTATTCCTTTGTTGGTCTGGTTATAATGCCTGAAGTCTTTTGTCTTCTACAAAATATTATATGACCATGGGTAATGGCTTGCGTGCACGACAACTCTCCTTTTATTTTGCTTTTCTGCAGTTCCCACATAGCGGGGTCATGGTCTACAACTTGAAACTCTTCAGCACTATTGTAAAATAAATAATAAAAATAATATATATGAGAGAAAAAGAGAAATGGCAGTGACCAAGATTTAATACCTGTGCACTTGCAAAAGCATCTTGAGATGTTTCTGGGTGAAAGGCAATCCTGATCGTGAAGGTTTCTTTGTGGCTGAACCACTGAATTTTGTTCACAGGGTCGTGTGAAAATGAAAACTCTTTTTATTATTCTTTTCCAAATGTTCCCCATGGTTCCCCCATAGCAGGTCATCCTCCTTCCTATTACATCTTACTATTAGATCCTTCAGGAGGGCAGCCAGTTTTCCTAGGTTTTGTTGGCTAGCTAGTTGCTAATTGACCCGCTGGCTCCGGCTTCTAAGGAGGGCTTTGTAGCTAAGTATGGTTCCATCTTTTTGTCGTGTGCGGTCTTAAACAGCGGTGAAGGAACAGAGCTAGAAACTGATGACTTAAAGGAATTTATTCAGAGTACAAGAAACAGTGAATCTTTTTATCCTAGTGGAATGAAGCAGGAACTGGATTTCCATTGCTGCCAAGTCAAACCTAGGCCCAGTAAATACCAATTTTTTTTAACCACTTCAGGTAAGGACCTGGTAACTGTAGTGCTAATCTCTCTATTTTTGCAAATCTCTTGGCCTAAAATTTACACATAAGGAGTCTGATTGTTCTTAGTAAGATTACCCAGATGACTGGTGAGAAAAATTGAGCAAATCCAGTTGGTTTTTTGTAAATCTGCTCTTCCAAACAAAGAGGATTTTACATGTGTTTCTTCTTGCTAGCCAAGAAAGGCATCAGGATTTCTGTGATGTCAATATCGCGCTGTTCTGACAGGAAGAAGACAGAAGACGTGAGAGTTTTGCCTCTTATATCCTGTCGTGACACGTAGCTGAGGTGGGGAGAACTTCATGTTACGTGGTTTAGATGTAAATGTAAAGTGTATTACAACAGATGTTACATGCTCCATGTAAATAGGCACGAAATTGAATTGGTGCTTGCCTATGCCTAGTGTTAATTGTGACTAAGTCTTCAAAAAAATTATTCCCTGTGCTTATTTCTAAAAACCATTTTTTTAAAAAGTGCTCTGTTCTGCTTTACTTTAACCTTTTTCCAAAGTAGAAAATTACTAGCAGTAATTAGGAATAAGTCAATGTCATTGATGTGTGTCTACTCATTAAATTATTGAAAAAGCAGTTTGATTTTTTTTTCTCCTTAATTCACCGTCCTTCTTTAATCTAAATTAACTTTTATAGCCACCCAGTATCTTGATGTTTTTGTAGAAACAGATAATTCTGTATTTACTTTCATAAAGTGAAAATACTGTTTTTTCCAGGAAAGTGAGTAGAATTGTACTGATTGATTCTGTAATATTAGCAGAATGTTAACATTCTGTTATTCTGCAGCGTTATCAGCTTATGAGTATATTTATCGTTGGTCAAGGTTTGCGTAGGTCTTGGAATAAGTCCCTCAGGGCTGAACTGTGAACCTCGGGTGGCCAGTGCAGCCTCACTGACTGCAGTGGAAAGACCGAGCCCTGGCCAAGCAAACGATGGGTTTACTGTCTGCTCCTCGCTGCGCTGTAAGGGCATGTGGCGCTAACGAAACGGAAAGGGTACAGTCACGTTAAAGCTAATTTAATAGCATTCAGTGTTTTTATTGTTTCCACACCCACTCGTACTGATAACTTTGTCTTAGTATGTATTAGTTGTTACATATCCATTTGTCTTTTAAGGACCTTCAAAAAGGCAGTGTTACTTGAAAGTCTCTTTCAAGCCAAATGTTGTAGTCTTTATCAACGCTTTTTTTTGCTGGAGCTCGTATTTTAAAAACATGACTGTTTTTAAGGAAATAGGACCAGACCCTTAGCTGATACAAATTCTGTACAGCTACTGCACCGTTGTTAAGTATTAGTTCGTGACGGGTGAAACATCTTACAGTTTTAAAGACCAGAAACTAAGCTGCTGTCTTTTAAGGGCAAACACAATGAAGGGATGATTTTGTAAGTCTATAGGTGGTGCTCTTGTCACTAGAGAAAGACTTCATCTATGGGAAGCTGCAACTATTATGCTGTGTTTTTATTGTTAATATTTTTGAACCAGTCAGTCTCGTTGGCAATGTTAGTTTGTTACTTCTCATCTGTTTTCCGTATGAGGGAGAATGAGGCCATGTACACTGTAGTTCTGAAATAGGTTGCTTGGCTGCAGCATATCTTCCAATTACTTAAGCAAGTCTTACTTCGGGGCGGGTATTAGGTATTCAGAGATTTCAGGTAATAGACGTTGCATGTAACAGACAGCCTTCTAGCCTTTAAACATCCAAACTCTCATGCTTTTGTATGGCTTCGGGATTACCATGGCAATTTCTGGACAGTCAGTGATCGACAAGGAGTAAAGATTGCTCCTCTACTATATGTTTGCAGATCAGTAGCAGGTATTGGGATTCAGATAAGTGCAGATACGTCCATTTCACATGCTGCTATTTATTTCTGCTATTTTGCACACTTGATACTTCATTGGAATATAGTGTATGGAGTATATTTTACAGTGATAATGGAAATGTAATGGAAACTTGTGTGTGTATATATATATACACACAAGCAACAATGCATGGAAAAAAACATTAAAAAGGAAATATTTTGCGTATTATTCCTTCCACCAGCTCTTATCCCAAAGCTTTTGGAGGAGATAGGATGAGGATGAGAAGGATGTGGTGAATATATAAATACAGGCTCTTCTGCTGTA
This sequence comes from Calonectris borealis, assembly GCF_964195595.1. NCBI lineage: Eukaryota > Metazoa > Chordata > Aves > Procellariiformes > Procellariidae > Calonectris > Calonectris borealis. The sequence goes on from NC_134317.1 coordinate 37,435,546, forward strand.
TTGTGGATTTTAATCTACTGAATAGACAGATTCTGTGTTTTTGTGCTCTGAGTGTGTGGGTTTGGTTTTTTTGGCTTTTTGATAACTATAGCAAAGAACATTAGAAACATCTGATTTCTAGAAGAGTATTAGGAAACCAATTTTTGTGACTAAGAAATTAATTTTATGCTTGGATTGTAGTAATCCCTGTTACTTTATTTGGAAGTACTATATGAATGTCTGCAAATATGCAGTTAATGAACAATTATAGAAAACTGGTGGTAACTTAAAGTTGTGCTGGCTGGCTGGTGGTTTAAAGTATTCTGTATGTTCTGTGGTGGATGTAGAAATGTCTGTATGTTGCCAAACAACAGAACAATGCTGTGTGAGATGACTGACTTGCAACTCTGTATTGCGATTTTATGCACTGATTCTGGATATTATTTTGGCTGTGAAACATATACAAGAGGAAAACATTATTCTTTTTTTGTGGGGAAAAAAGCAAAATCTCATATTACCAAGTTGCTTTTGAATCCAATATATCTTCAGTACTAAAGTCTGTGAATAGCAAATGCAAACGATTTGTCTACCATCCAGAAATATGAGTCAACACTATTACTTTTACAAGGCTTCTCAAGATCTGTGCTAGATGAAGAATGATGTACTCGATCCTTAAATAATATTAAAACCGGTTATCTTTAAGAAAGGCTACAAAGTAATTATACCCATTAGCTATTGTTTTACTGAATAAAAGGAGAACCAGTATTTCCAAGTGATATCAATATTCTTTTTGACAGTTGTATGATCTAAAGGTTGATTATTATATATATTAATATATATAATTTAGCTTCTATAAACATATGTATGAGAAATCTAAGCGTTGATTCACTGCTGGTTTTTACCTACTGACACTAGGACTTAGGATCATTCCTACTGCTGATTTTACAAGATTTTAGGCAAGACAATACTTTCTTAGAATGGAGAGAGAGTAACTGAAGTTTACAATAAACTGTCCACTTCATGTTTTTTAATGAAGCTTCATACTTGGTAGCGTGTCTGTCAGAATACAACTTCTTCTCCTGCCTCATTAAAGTAATTACTAATTGTGGAATCACTGAGGTTGGAAAGAACCTCTTGGGATCATCTAGTTCAACCCGTCGGCTCAAGCAGGGTCAGCCAGAGCAGGGTGCCCAGGACTGCATCTGGTTGGGTTGTGAATATCCCCACAGGCAGAGGCTTTACAACCTCTCTGGGCTGACCTGTTCCAGCGTTTGACTACAGCTCGTTTTGTGGCTAGCGCACATACTAGCTAGTGTGTATGTAAAGTGTAAGTATAAAGTGTATAAAACTGATCTTACAATTTTTTAGGAATATTCTAAAATGGTTTTAGAGAGCCTTCTCCCAACGAGAAAAGTAAGGAACCAAAAGTGTGGCCAAGGATCGCCTTGGTCTTAACTCTTGAAACCTGTGAATGTATGACCAAAATTTTCCAATACCATTTATGACTTCCTAATTTTTTTAATTGCTCATTAAGTAATTGTAAAAAAAAAAAAAAAAAAAAAAAAAAGTTTAAATCCAACTGAGGATTAGTTGGAAAAGGATAATCTAAAATTCTGTTTAGTAATAGTTTAATAATTATAGAAGAATCTTGATAGCACTGGTAACTTCAACCGCTCCTTTAATACTCTCTTGGACACATCCCCCGGTTTCACACTGGAATCTCTGAGAAATGTTGCTGTGTCTGTGGACTAAAAGGTGATACAGCTTTAAAAGGGTTTTGGAATGAGATCAATACAGATGACAATAGTAGTAACTGCAAAAGGCCTTCTCCATCAGTTGAGTGAGTCCTTGGTCCTTTTTAAGGAATGTGAAGGTTTGTTTTTGTGACTTTACTGTTTCAGAGACAAAACAAAAAAGGAACCTAAAGATGAAAATCCTAAACCGTTCAAGGTTTTGCTATATGAGACTAACTGATACTTAGCAAGAAGCTAATGGTGAGAAGGAATTAGTAAAGAAAAGAGGAACACTATACAAATAGATGAAAATTCCGCCCACCCCTCTTAGTCAGAAGAGTTCTGGGAGCACTTCGACACGTCTCTGTTTTGCAGTTACATTTTTTTCCATTTTGGTAAACCCTTAGGTCTTTTATTTTTTATTATCTCTAAATCCTTTATTACTACTATTTTTGAAAAAGTGTGTCTCAAAGAACGTACTAGGAGTTATGTGAGCACTACTGACTTTTTATAATAGGGTTTGCAGTAACGTCTGAGATATTCCTTAGGCTTTCTAATACTTCACCTGTTGTTTTCATTACAGTTGAGCAGCGAAAAGATGTCTTCACTGAAATTTCCCAATGATAAATGAATCCTTTTCTCGTATTTTCTGATTATTAGATTGGTCTAGCAATGTGCATATATATGTAGCTTAATCAGCTTTGACTTTGATGTACCTGTATGCAGTCCAGCTCTGTATTAGGTCCCTCTGAATTTGTGCAAACTTGTCTGTTCTTGATCTACTTAAAAACTTGTGTCTGCTTGTAACCTACTATGAAACACTTTTTCCAAACCATTATTCCTTTAAATGGAAAAACCTTAGTGCAAAATTTTTGGATATTCTTGCACAGTGCTGTTGTGCCAGGCATCGACCACTGATTCCTACTTTGTGTTTGATGGAGCATCAGTGGAGTTGAGAGATGTGGTTTTTCAGGACAGATGAAGTGTTCCTGTAGAGCAGTCATATCTAATTTGTATAGAATTTTTAGTGGTATATTTTTAAGCTAACTTTCCTGTGAGAAGTTTGCGTTGTCCGCTGCATAGGTATTGAGAACCATGTGAATCTTCATCCTAAAAAAAAAAAGGGCGGGGGACGGGGGGCATGGGAAGGACATACAGCTATTCTGCCAGTTTCAGAAACGACCTAAGCTTCAGAACTTTCCCAGATTAGAGTAGTTGCCTTCAGGACTGAAACAGGTTTCTGCCTAAGCTGAACTTTCAAATTGAAGTAAATCTCCAGTGGCGTGGGCTTCTTAATTCGTGGGTCTAAAAGGTTTGAGCCAATCAGCCTCATCTAAAGTGGTCTCACAGCTTTTAACCAACGTGATGCTCTCTCTTCAATAATGCATTGCCCTAAGGTGTAAAGTGTATTGTTTCAGATACGGAGAAGTAGCAAGAGAAAAGAAGTAAATATCCCTGCAGAGCAAACTCAGTTGGCTTTGTTTTTCATTTTTCCCTGGGACTTAGAAAGTTTCTATATGAATAACATCCATTACCTATTTAACCCTTATGCTAGCCAGCCATCTGGGGCTCTGCACAACCTAACAGACCAATCCATCACACTCGCCAAGGAACAAAAAATTTATACAAAAGCTGGTAACTTCAGGGATTTCTTTTAATGGTTTCCGAGGTTTGTTTGGCTGCTTGTGTGTGTCAAGGTATTTGTAATTCCAGGCAGGCCAGTGGTGCAACCTGCAGCAGATTTTCATGACTTCATCATCAACGTATCAGGCTATATGTTTGTAGGGTCAGGATTTTCTACAAATAAATATGGAAGGGTTTGTTGACCAACTCAAAAAAAACTTCCTTCATCCTACTTGCTTCTAGGATGTAACAGATCACAGTTCTGTTAGTATTGATTTTCCTTAGTAGATGCTAGTGAAATATGTGGGGTAGGAGTGAGGGGAATGTCTTAATTTAAAGTTTCAGTTTTGATTGGTGAATTTTAAAATTCACTGATGCATGGGCTTTGGCTCATTGTGGTATTGGCATTTTAGCTAGTACTTAATTGCAGTTTACATAATTGAAATAAACAAAATTTTCTAAATGATCTTGGGTAGAATTCTGATATGATCAGCCCCCCCCCAACCAAAATTCCAGAAGAATAGTCCAGTAAATCATTTAATGACTAACTTATGTTTTATGCTTTAAACTTAATCAATGATTAATTCAATGAGTTCATTTCAAAAGTACCTTGATGAAGTATAAATTGAATTGTATGAACTTCATACTGTCCCAGAGAAGCTGTGTAATGTATTTAACTTTATAGCTTTTTACAGAAGTTTAATTTTGAAGGAAAATGCAGGAGTTATTTCGCTTTGTGATATTTATACAGTGTGGCAGAGAGTCAACACATACATGCACATGTATTTTATTTTCAGGTTATAAAAACACCTGACCCAGAAAATACTTGAGCAGGTGTAGTGTACCAAAAAATTATTTTACCGAGTTACAATATATATCTTTTTAATTCTGGGGGAGTTCAGAGTGAGAACAAAGAGTGAGAGAGGACTAGTCCCAGTAAGCTGCCATGCTGCTCCTGTTGGTATATATGACTTTTTGCTATATCTGTAAAAATGGTCTGAATTGGAGGGTTTTCTATTCATAGAACTTGTAAATAATCTTTTTCTTGTAGTTTTCAAAGTTTCTTGATTAAACTATATCATATATCATATCACTGAAAGTTAGGAGAAAAATTATACCTCCAGAGTCTTTTGCCCTTGGTAACCTACTTTCTAATTAACCTTCAAGTTGAATATAACATAACAGGTTTTTTCTGTAGAAGTAGAGGTGCTTCTGATTAGGAGAAGAAATCAGTTACTCACCGTATTCACTGTTTGAAAATATTCCCTAATGTCTCCTCAGGGACTTCTCATTAGTTTTCTTAACAGTAGCACTAAATTATGTAAGTAGTTGTTCCAATATATTTCCAGCAGAAATTTAGAAGTTTAATGGTGGAACTTAAGTTTTTAACATGGTTGTGTATTCCTAACATCAACACGGGTAAAAATAGTTCTCATGCAGATGAGGTGCTTACGGTGGTAAATTTGAATAGTCGTATACCTAACTTCTCATTAATTTAGATCATATAACAATAATTAATGGAAGATTTTTTATGAAGTTGCATTAATTTGTTGAAAAAGATAAAATTACTTCAAAGAACGTTAAGTTGCTTTTTATATATATGTAAGTATGTATATGAGGGAGGCTGAGGAAAGTCAAGGATCTACACTGAATTGTGCCTTTCTGTTCTAGTTTTCCTTTCCTGTTTTTGTTACTTTATGCAATACAAGTTGCACAAGTCTATGGTCCTGATTAATTGCCATCTGTCATGTCATTGAAGACTTCATAGTGTATGCGTATGAAAGGTTGGATTATACCTTACTTAAAAAGTGCAGAAGATTCTTCATGGGCTGTATTTGCATTTAGTGATAGTTTTGAAAGAGAGACTGATTGTACTTTGCAACTGGAACAGAGCTGAGTAATGGGGAATTTATGCAAGCAAGATCCAGAGGCTTGTTAGGCTTAAACAGAATAAACATTTCCTGGCAAAATCATGTTTTTTCTGCATTTTTTTGGCATAGATCCACACAGCTGTTTTCTCATGATACTGTATTAGCACCCCTGAGCACACTGAATGGAGAGTTGAATTCTCGTACTTTGAATTGAAACACGCTGGTGCATAGAGTACATAGACATAAAAACTATCGTCATCCCACGTGTCCAGAACAAATACTTGCTTTAGTAGCTTCTTTGGAAGTCAGCATCCTGATCTGCATACATCTATAGTAAATAATAGCATCCTGGCTTGTATCAGAAATAGTGTGGCCAGCAGGAGCAGGGAGGTGATCGTGCCCCTGTACTCGGCACTGGTGAGGCCGCACCTCGAATCCTGTGTTCAGTTTTGGGCCCCTCACTACAAGAAGGACATGGAGGTGCTGGAGCGTGTCCAGAGGAGGGCAACGAAGCTGGTGAAGGGCCTGGAGCACAAGTCTGATGGGGAGCGGCTGAGGGAACTGGGGGTGTTCAGCCTGGAGGAGGCTGAGGGGAGACCTCATCGCGCTCTACAACTACCTGAAAGGAGGTTGTAGCCAGGTGGGGGTCGGTCTCTTCTCCCAAGTAACCAGCGATAGGACAAGAGGAAATGGCCTCAAGTTGTGCCAGGGAAGGTTTAGATTGGACATTAGGAAAAATTTCTTTACTGAAAGAGTGGTCAGGCCTTGGAACAGGCTGCCCAGGGAAGTGGTGGAGTCACCATCCCTGGAGGTATTTAAAAGTTGTGTAGATGAGGCACTTAGGGACATGATGTAGTGGGCATGGGGGTGTTGGGTCGACAGTTGGACTTGATGATCTTAGAGGTCTTTTCTAACCTAAACAATTCCATGATTCTGTAATTTGTTACCACAGTGCTCATGAAGGGTTCCCGATAGAAAATGTTAAGAAGTTAATTCATGCGTCTTTTACTGAACTCTGAAATACCTAATTCCAAACTCCAGCATCACAGACTTTCATTTCATTATTGTTAATTGCTTAGAATTAATGAATATTTAGATTCTCATAAGCAAGAGAGAACATTGCTAGTAATTAAGATGCAGTAGGTTATCCAATTTCATTTTACTTCTATGTCTACTTGATAACTTGCCTAAAAGTAATTGGCTGATATATTTTAGCTATATTTCCTGATTTCATTTTGAAGAGTTGGCTATGATACAGAGCTTGGAAACAGATTACATTGAAGCTGCTACTGTTGTTTGGTATGAATGAAGAAGTTTCCAAAATCATGTTTGTCCCTGGAACTAACACACACTTTCTATTGTCTAGAAAGAAAGAATTTTTAAAAAAATTAAAAAGTGAGAGCAAAAATAAAAAACGCTGCTGCAAAGTAAAAACAAAATTCTGGGGAAGTGGAAAAATCCCCTTGTTAAATAATGACAAGTGAGTAGGCATTCTCAGATCTATGTATAAGCACTGTTGTGTACTCTCTAGTTTTAGTCTGTCTTTGATGGTAGGGTGTCCTGATTTTTATTCTGCTTGCCAATGGAAAATAATGTTGATATGCTTGTGCTGATTTCTCTTTAAAGCTGTTTCAAAAAGGAGCTTGTATTCATGTTATGCCCCTTTTTTTTCAGGCTAGATCTGCTTGTACATTATGCCATGATGGGTAACCTGGAGTTTTAGTGATGTTTTGGGGTGCAGATAAAGGTAGCAACTTATGCTTTAATAGAAGCCACATATATATCAGACTGAAGCCACTGAGCTTCATGATTAGACCAAGTGTAAAAGAAAACGTAATTTGATAGAGCTGTTTCTCATACATGGAACCGACCTCTGTGGTCTTTGTTTGCTTTTTAACAAGGTACATATATTTCAGGGACTTCCACATGCATGCTTTTCGAGTCTGTGTATTAGGCATGTACGTGTATGTTGTGTGGTATTTATAATATAGAAATTTGACTTCTGCCAGCAGATTAAGAAGGTGACCAAAAATGCAATTCAGAGTTTGTGAAGGATTACAGTATTTTTTAAAAACTTTTTTAAAGCTTTCTAACTAATATATTGTTACTAATGGCTTTTCACAGTGCCAAGAAGTCCAGAATGATCCCTCTTTGCACTGGGTGCTTTCTGCTCCTGCTGAAAAATAACCTTAAAAATTAAGTTTAACACAAGAAGCAAACAGATGAGTGTGGACTCTCTGACCATCAATTTACCAAATACATATGTTTAGATTAAATAATAGCATACTTGATGAAGAATTTCCACATTATTCATATGTTTTTCACTGTACTGTCTAATCATTACAGGGGATTGGTAGTTGCAGTCTTTTTTGTAGATCTTGTACTTGGACATTGATATGTTTGAGAACGGAGGGAAATCTGGGGCTGGGGAACAGCAAAATTCCTCCTAACCTTCATCACAAAAGGTACTCTAACTTTTGTAAAGAAGTTTTAGTTCTTGGGGAAGTTTTTTCTGCTCTGCAGAGAAAAAATTAGTTTGTGCTTCAGGGGGAAGATACAGCGCTTCTACCAGTTGTGAGTACATTGAGTTCGGTTTGTTTATCTGAGCGTCTGGAAACATCTAGTCTATACTAGTCACGTATAGACATTTAATACGGCTCATTTAATTTTCGAAGCATCAGATTAGAAATTACTGAAGAGAATCAATTCAGAGCAAAAATGGGAACAGAGGTTTTCTAATTTAATGATTTTCTTGATGTTACAGAATATCAGAACAGACTAGAAAATGTATAATGAGGCATTGGAAGTTCTGCTTATCAAAGCCAAACTTTTGTGTATTTCTAAAGGAATATTAAAATGTTCCATACAATATAGCACAGCGGATTCCAGCTTGGTAGGGATATAGGAATGGTGGCGTTACCACTGTGGACGATCCCCGCCACAAATACGTGTTTACTGCTCTCACATAGGGCTTTACTTTTTTCTGATCCAGAACGGTATTATGGCCTGAGAGAAAGCAAAAGGGACCCAGATGCCACGCTACATCTGTGGTGGTGTTCTGAGCAATCCCAGAGAAAGGAATACAAATTTAGGGTGGTTAATCAGAGAGGAGAATCTCTTTACATGGCTATTTCTCCTTGTCATTATTACTCCACAGTCTTCTCAAGCTCTTCTCCCTATACTTTTCCAGTAGACTGTATTAATTAACTTATTTAATGGTGTGATTCTAACAAAGTTTTCTTAGAGAAGTTACAGACCCCTTGCAGGGGGGGTATAACATGGAATTTATAGATTTGGATTTGCTTCGTATCGGTAGATTGTGAGTAACATGTAGGAAAGGAACTCAAACTTGTCATAAGAAAATACCACATGTGACAACAGTCTGTACTGCCCAAACTTTTTTTTTAAATAATGGTTTCCTGAGAATCACTGTTTAAGTGTGAAAACTGTGTTGAATTTTGGGCATGCAAAAGTAACAGATCAGAATTTTATCATGAAGTGTGAATAGATGGCATGTGTCTGCTTTTCATTCCTACACAGTGATCATCTCTATTATTATGTATTAATACACATAATTAATTATACATATAATAAAACTCATTAAAGTACAGACATTTTCCTCAGTCAGTAGCAGACCTGTTCCTACCACGCTTGTGTATTTTCAGTAGTTTTAATGTGAAGAGAATTTTATTGAAACACGTAGAGAATCTGTTAACATAAAAGGTTTCTCTCAAACAGAATTACCTTAACAGAGCTACCTTTCTTCTTATATTCTCACGTAGCAACCACACAGTTCCTAAAATGGCAAAATATTATTTAGAAATATTTGTGTTTTTTAAATGCAGCTACTCATCAAACACAAGCGAAATAGCGAAGTTATGTAGCCACTTAGCTTGCTGGCAATCTACCATCAGGCATACCATAAGCCACATTTTGGGAGAAGTTACAGATTCAAGTTGTTCATGGAGTGAAATATTTAATATTATTAAAAAAAAAGTAATCAAATATTCCACATTAAACAAACCAAAGATACGCAAATCTTCGTATACTGCATTCCAAGACAGATCCCCCTTCAGATAAAGGGGGGATCGCTTCTCCTTTCCACCTTTTTTTTCCCCCGGCCTTGCATGTTTCTCTGTGCTTTTGTCAAGTTCTCGTTCCTCTGTTTCATTTGTCACATACTCTCTCAGTAGTCAGTATTTCTTCTGACTGCTGAAGTTTCTCTTTCAGACTGATCCCTGATGTCCACCACGTTCTACCACGTGGCTCCTCAGTTCTCTCTCTGCTTTGGGCATCTTTGGTTAGAGTCCCTAGAAAAACCGGGGAGCGATAAACGTTGAGAACAAGTGAAGATCCATGAGAAATTTCTGTACTCGTCATCTGAGTAAGAAGCTAGTATGAGTACTTAAGAGGGAGCTTTGTTGAAAAACTAGAAATGTTCCCTATTGTTTGGAAAACTCAGCAAGTCCTTTGCTAATATGCAGCAATATATCTTGAAGGAGAGCCAACCAAGACCTAAAAGGCCTGGTAAAGTGCTTGCTATTCATTTATTTGAGGAATAAGTAAATATACATTATGTCTCTGTATATTCAGCAAATACTTTTCCAATAAAAGGAAACATACAAATCACAGTAATCTTTCTCAGATACATAGGCTAAACAATTGCCTGTGTCTGTGGCTTTTTCCTTCCTTGCAGGGTCAATCAATAATAGTAACATATTGTATCACTGCATTAATCTAAAAGAATTGCAAGATACGTGATATGTTCATATTTTACGGTACTATTATTTTGATCTTTTAAGAGCTTTATTACAGGTAATAGCAGACAGATTTGAAGAAATGGTCCAAAGACCCTCTAAAAGCTCAATAAGCAATTGTCCTGGTTTCGGCTGGGATAGAGTTAAATTTCTTCCTAGTGCTGTGTTTTGGATTTTAGTATGAGAAGAATGTTGATAACGCACTGAGGTTTTCAGTTGCTGCTAAGTACCTTGTCAAGGACAACTATCCTCTGCTACCAGGACAGCAATTTATATTTCCTACCAGTTATATTTTTCCCAAACTGTTCAGTGATAATTGTTTTGAGGGATTAATCAAAGCTAAGTCACTGTTGGTTGCTGCTCCGTGTCCCAAAGGGAACCAGGTGGCTGGAGATGAGGTTTCATTTGGGGCATTTTTATTCATGTCTGTGCAGGCTAGGCTGGATTGCATAAACATAGCTATTGATCTTGTAATTTCAAATTGTTACTCAATAAATTGTTAATTGTTTTTGGCCTACAGCAGGTATGTCTATGCAGTAGCTTTTATGGCAACATAGTGAAAGAATGGTGAGACAACATAATGAATTTAGAATATGTAATACGTATTTGATTAGTTGGAAATTCACACCTTGCCCAATGGGTGTTCTTTGCCTGTCTCTGCATTTGTGTTTGTATTCCTCTGATGCAATACTTACTGTCTCGGTCGCTTCATTTAAATGTGGTGTTTTAGGCTCCATTAATGATCTGAGGACACTTGTGTTATGATGAAATTCCTTCCGCATGGGAGAGCAAATTCAAGTAACCTGCAGTGATTAAAGAGAGGAGTCTTTTACACTGGCTTAAAACTAGTTTAAACCTAACTTAGCTGACTGAAGGTAGGTAAGACCCACTGTCTGTAACAAAATTTTCTGTAAATTTCTGAAAGCAGTGTATTGATTGCTGTGGGCTTCTTACTAGAAAGCTATAAAGCAATCTCAAACTCATAGGAAGTACTATGAACTTGACCATAATATAAGTTGACCATAAGATATATTAATCAGATGTCCTCTTTTGCCTGGTATTACGCTTCTCTTCTTAACGCATTATTTATTTAATATAAAACTGTGATGTGAGGTGTGTTTTCCACGATACCATTTGTTCTCATCTGAGTGATTTTGCTGTTGGTGATGCGCTGGCTTATTAAAAAGCACAGGATACTCTTGCTAAATTGGTATTGCTGATACCACCTGCTGTGTTCCTTTTAAATCGATTTCTTAAAATGTAGTGTATTCTTTAAGTCAGCTAAAATTCTGCTACCGCATCACTTCCTGTGATTACACGTTTTGTTTCCTGAATTTCCAAACCTACTTTATCCCCTCTTAAAATATGACGTGGCATTTCTCCTTTTCGTCCTTCAAGTTTGATTTTGGAGAGAGAGTCTGTGTGCTTCTTGCAATGATAAGCAAGATTAATCTTTGAGAGGGAATAAAGCAAAGGCAAAAATAAAACAAAGAGTAAGAATAAGGTTTTATGATGCCTACGTATGTACGTAATGGAAGGCAAAACGTACCTCAGTGAGGGGTTTTTTGGTACCAGTATCATACTCCTTCCTGTTACCCTCATTGCTTGCTTGCTTTTTCTCACAGTATCCCTTTCTGTTTGCGTTTTCCAGCCTTGTGCCTGATTTCAAGGGTGGTTTGAGAGTGAGGGTTGTTAGATATACAATTATCTGAGGACTCTTTATAAAAAGAACAACACTTCAGAAATCCGGGGTTTATTTGAGATATGGTTTGTATATACAAAAATACATATGTTGTTTAGAAGGCATGCAACTTGCAATTGTTTCATGAGTGTTAGCGCAGAAGATTTTATAGTCAATATTTAAATGATTCAGAGGGAGTTGGACGAGTTTGTGTGTATCTCATCTGTGTGTTTTGGTACAATGCTCTTGGATTTTGTGTGTTTAAAATAACTAAATAGGAAGCTAGTAATAATGTATGAACTTAAAAAAATCTGAGATCTGGAGGTTCTGTCAAAATCTAAAATGTTGGCAGAGTTAGCTTCCACCAACCACTTTTCATTTACTTCGTGGGGTGCTCTCAGGGAAAATCTGGTTTGCTATGCTGCTTCATAAATTTTTTTACCTATGTTATCCTCTGGACTTAGCTTGTTTATATTATTCTAAAAGGCTTTTGCTCTCTTAGCATTATGCAGCTGAACTAAGTTCACAGATGGCTCACTGCCTTCTTGTTTTGATTTCTTCTGGGGTTTCAGTGAGCACATCTATTGCTTGTGTCATGGATTTTCTGTTCAACTACAAAAAGTTAGAGTGAATTAGAAGAAAAACAATCTACCAGCAATGTTGTAGTTTTCCCACTGACCTGAATTCAGAAGGAAAGAAATTATTTTCTCTTGGCTAAGCTCTCTGTACTTGTCTGCAGTGAGAATCTAACATGAACTTTCCTTCAAAATCTATTGATGTAAATAGAGAAAGCTCCATTGACTTATACGGGATTTGGATCAGGTACTTAAAACTGGTGTTACGAGAAAAAAGACAATCGCTAGACATTTTGTGAACTTGTAGACACAGCTAGCTATAGTGAATTTATTTTGTACAGAATTTAGTTACCTGATGCTGTGGAGCCAGAGATAAGATGATGTTCTCCTCTTGGTTGTTCATCTGAATTATTGCAAGGGCACTGGTACAGAGGAGATGAGTAGGGAATTAAATGTTACATGATTTCACAGGTTTGATCTTCAGAATACTATTAATGATCTGGGGAAGCACCTGGAATTTAAAACAGCCTGTGCTTGCTCTTGGGGATGCCTCTAAGCTGTAAGAGGTGGAAACTGAAAATACATCCTTCCTAGTTACTCCGTGGTGCACTTGTCAATTAAATTCAAGATTATATGCATTCATTAGGTCATATTAAAAATTTTTAAACAAACCTAAACATTCTTTTGAATTTAGTACTCTTTCTCTGGCAGTGTTGGTATAGCCTTGCCTCTGCTTAAAGGGAGAGAAATTGAATAATCTGTAGGGACCAGCCACAGAATTGAATGCAGGGATGTTACGTCCTTGTGAAATAAGCAAGGCCCTCAAATTCTGACAAAAATAAAGAGGTAAGTTGACAAAAAAGAAAGAATAAAATCTAAGGAAAACAATTTTGTAATATGTTACCTATCCTTTTGCCAAATACTTTCTACTTATATCATGAGCTTTTTGGATAGTGACTTTTCTTTTGATACGGTATTATGGCACTTCTGGGTACAATTCAAGAAATAACTTGTAAATTTCAGTAAATGACATTGAGCTTCTTGGCTGAAAAACAAAGTTATGATTTTATTCATAATTTGTATCACACAATGTGGTTATCTTGTAGTATTTTTACAATTTAAGTGATAGATGCTTCTTTTCAGTGTCAGTTTTAATGTTATTTGTTAGGTCAATCTAACAGGTTTGAGCTTTGTACGCTAAGGAGCCGCTCTCACTGGTAGGGTATGTAACCAGTTCTTGTGCGTCAGGCTGCGCGGCAGTAGGAAGGGTCCCCGGTCTCGGTGGGTGCCAGAGCTGCATCCCTGAGATCTTGGAAGGGTGCTGCTAAAACTCTCCCTAAGTTATGTGCCCGGCTGCTTGGGATAGGATTTCCTCCATTTTCTTGAACGGCCAGATATAAGCCATACTTGTGTTTCAAGGGAAAAAAAAAAACCACAACACACCACCCAAAAAACCCACCACCCAAAAAACCAAACTCACATGCATGTGTTACAAATTAGTAAGAGAGGGGACTGATGCAGGCTGTGCCCTTTGTTAAGCGTTGAATAGGTATACGGAACGGGGTATTCAGCTTTTGCCGTTCCCCAGTTGTCTGCTACTGTCTGTGCAAATCCCTGTTCGTGCTGGTCTCTTTGCATGCAGTTCCTCACAGAATCTTGCCCCATAAATTACTCGGACACTGCAGCGGTGCATTTCCCACCCCCGGGGCCGCTCTAGGTCTCGGGAGTTGCCGTAAGCCGTGGCCTTTGCGCGAGGAGGCGGGCGGTGATGCGTCCCTCGACGGCAGCAGGAGCTCTGGCAGGGCCGAGGCGGGGGGCGGCACCGACCGCGCCAGAACTCCCGCTGCCCGGCCGGGGCGGGGCGAGAGAAGGGGGTGCTGCCCAGCGCTGAATAAACATACCTACTTTACAATCTTATAGATTGTGGAGTCCGTTTTCCGCTAGTCAGGGGGACGGGAGCGGGGGTAGTTCGTCGTCCTCTGACAGCCGTGGAACGTTCCTCACCCGGATCGCAGCTTGGGTGGGACGGTACCATCGTTACTGGAATTTTGAGAATTCAGTAATTACCGACCCGGACTGTGGCCAGGATGGAAATTTACGGATGACTGAAGCTGATTGTCTTGCGACCCGATGAACAGCGGTGCCGAGCGAGGCCCTTCGAGCTCTCGGGGACGGCAGCGGGCGGCGCCCAGCGTCTCCCTCTGCGTGGGACGCCTCTCGGAGCTCGCGACCTCTCGGGTCTGTGAAGTTCGGAGGACCCTCGGCGAAAGCTGACGACGGGACCTGGGCCGAAACCCTTCACTCCTTGAGGCTCAACCCTCACCCCTTGAGAAAGACCGAGACGTTTGAAGTGAATGTTTCACTGAACTCAAGGGGAATTTTTAACGGGTATACGTTTGTCCATTTATCTATCTGTGTGTCTGCGTGCGTTAATTGATTTAGGTACCCGATAGCAAGTATAGTATAAATACTGCCATCTCGAATCTGTAATTAAGTCAGTGTTGTGACTGTGGTAAATTCTATTGACTCACTTTGTAAATGTTAAATTAGTTAATGATTAAATGCTGCTGAAATCTTGTGATCCGCCTTAAAACTGTGAATGAATCTTAGACTGCTACTAGACATACATAATCCCTTAGACATAGACCGTTGACCAAGTCCAGCTAGGAGTGGGTCCAGCCGCACCTAAGCTCCATCAGGAGTTTAGAAAGCAAGGGGGTCTTCTCTGAACCTCGTGACTCAACGGGAGGGTCTCCCTTACCCTTTTGCATCTTCAGTCTCTGTATAAATCATTCTAGCTCAATTCTAACTCGATTTTTCCTTTGTATGAGACAGTGAGCCTTGCCATCAAACTTCGTCACACTTCTATAAATTCCTATTAAAACCACTTTTTTCCTATTAAAACCACTTTTTCCTATTAAAATCACCTTTGACGGTGATTCTTTAAGCAATCTAAATCACTCATCTGTGACAGACATGTGCCAGTCTTTAAAAACTCCAGAATTTGTCTTATGCTTCCAACAGATTTCCACGTGCCTCCATACCTACTGTGGTTCAGATAGTGCCTCTATGTGCTAGCTCATTCTGCACCCACTGTCATCTGTTACTTTGTTCTAAGGTGAGACATTTGTACCATTAGTAATATTACCAGGGTCTTTGACGGCGTTTTGTAATTAGGTGCTGATTTTGTAGGTTTCTGCCTTGACATTAAGATGGTAGAATGGTAGAAATGGTGAAGTTGGCTTTTGAAAATAGCCTATTAATTCAAAAAATAAGTTGAAGGGAGAGTCCTTCCCTCAGACGTTGTTCTGTTTTGGCTTTTGGAAAATTTCGCTTTAAATCCAAAACTGTGGAAAAAAGTTGACTGTTCATAGATAAGCCCTGTCCGTATCTCTGTATTTTGGTGTTTGCACTTCCACGTACCATCTAGGTGGGAAGTTGCTGAAAGCTCTATGCAAAGGAATAAAGTCCAAACTGCTGCCCAGCAGCAGTCAGGTGGTTTTAGCCAGGTTGTTGTTGACGATGTTGAGGAAGGTACGTGAGGCTAAAATATTTACCATGCAGCCCGAGTGCCAAGCAGTATTTACATTGTGGCTATACTTATTTACACCAGCAGGTGTCCAGACCTCTCTGTTATAAGTGAAAGAAATTTCACTTAACTAGTCACTACTTCTGGAAAAAAGTTCTAGCAGAAGCATATTAAAAAAATTATTGGTCAAGTTTAACTGAAACAAAGATATTTATTTTAAAAATGAGAATAATATTTTAAACACTACTGCGAGAGGCCGTATAAAGTATTGGCCCTGACTAGGAGAAAGGGAGAAGCTATTTTTCTTTTCACAGGTGGCTAGCTATGTGACAGTGACCCTTACGCTTTGTTGTCTATAAGCAATATATAGGAAAGCAGTCACTGCAGCTTCTTGTGACTCTGAGCATAGCTGGAGGATTTCTGCTATGCAGAATGTCTCTCTGTTGAAAGATTTTTGTGTTGAGCTCAAGGAGTACACTGGGTAAGCGTAACACCCGCTAGCGTTCATGCAGTCTTTCTCTACACAGCAAAGTTGGTGTTTTGTTTTGTTTTTGCCTTTATATCGTGCAGGTACACTTGTTTGGGTTAGCTGCGAGACACACATTGTCGCTCTTCAGGCGAGGTTTCCAGAGAAGCGTACATACACAGGAAGAAGCTGTTGCATAGCGGAATGCTGACGAGGGAAAGAATTACGGTAATAATGAAGACTTTAATTTTATATTAGATTCAGTTTCTCATCAGCCAAGGAAGAGTGAACATGCACAATCAAAATCCATCCTATAAACATGTTTGAATTCATTAATAAGCACTCAGTTTTTTAGAAGATAAAATTTTAATTAAAAATACTGATTCACTTGGCAGCGTGCTTTGGTGATTTCTTTCTTCCTTGCCTGACAAAATATTTGTGGAAAGAGGATTAAGCTTAAGGTTTTCAGAATTCAACTGTTAGTTTTAAAAAAAAAAAAAAATCAGATTCCAATGTTTATTACAAAATATACATTATTCTAGGATAGGGTATGTTTTTTGGATAGAATTTGTATAGATAAGTTGTTGTAGAACTGGGTAGAAAGTGGGTTTTTTTTTGGATAAAATATATATTTGCACAACGAAGGTTTAATGAGGAGAAGCTATTTTTATTAAAAAGTTTGTTTGCCAGGAGGTTGAATATTTAAATAAAGCTAGGCAAGAATTAAAGAAACAAACCCCAGATGTTTATAAACCCTGTCCTCTCGGCTGGATTTTATATTCTCTATATTCAGTCCGGATAATATTCAAAATCATCTCCCAAGGGAGTATGTACAACTGAAGTAGCAGAAGTTTCTGCTAGTTTGGTTCTGCCTAGTATTTTTCGACCATATTTCTAGTCATCGGTGTGATGGCTGAAGGCATGGGTCTACGCCTGTCTTTGTTGCTCCTGTTCAGACTTACAATAAGCATAGCACTTATTACTAAAGGTAGTCATTTCTTACATGATTTTAATGCTCATGGTTGTGAGGAGTGCTTTTGTTTGAGAAGTTCAAGTGTATCCTCTCTCACCTCAATGACAAATACGCTGTTCCAGGATGCCTGAGGGTTTAGTTTGGGTTTTTTTTTTTGTTTGTTTTTGGTGTGGGTGCGGTTTTGTTTGTTTGGGTTTTTTTAAATATTCCATTAAGGAGTAGAGTACAAAGTAACCCAGGAAAAAACAGGAATTGCGTCTGCAGCAGGAAGAAAAGCAAATAGGCTCATGGCTCTGCTTAGAAAAATAAAGAAGAAATTTGGATTTCACTTGCTTTTCCTCACTCCAGCCTTGACAGTCCTCCTTCAATTCACTGAGATTTTGTTCAACACGTTGTGAAGCTGCTTAATTGCCGAAACTTGATTCTGCTCTCAGACAAACCCTTCAGGCACCACTGAGATATTTGCCAGGACTAGGACCGTAGTGTTTCAGGTTCCACATCCCAAAGTATTTCCGAATAATAAGTTTCTGTATATTTCTATGTGCCTGCAGAGGCGTTCTCCTTCAGTCTAGCGAGAGCTTTATCTGAGCATCTATAGGCAGAGTGCCTATGTTCATTTATTTCTGTAAGTTACAAGAAGAGAATATGTGAAATGTTTAGGTTTTCTTCCATTTATAAGGGTTGTTGCGTATCAGAATTGGACAAACTGTGATTTCATCATATTGTCTGTTAGCAACTCAGTAACAGCAATGTATCCTTACTTAATGCCAGCACAGTTTTCTTCAGACACTTTGTCACTCGGACAACGAAGAAGTCCGAGTCATGTAAACTGTGCGCTGTCTTCTCGGATTCATTGCACTATTAGTTTGGATTTACACCATTAGGATAGGTGTACTTATTTTACAAATGTACTTTTCATTCTGTTATGTTCTAGTACTAGGGGGGATAGTGATTACTTTCTAGCAAAAAAATAAAACAAAAGATACCTGAATACGAAGTTATGTAGGGAACCAAATGCTGTCTGCAAAGGCGTTTTCCTCTACTTCGATGGAAGCCAAATCTGCATCTCTGCCTACACTGATTCACGGCCTGACAGTTTAAATTTGTTAGCCAGTCCATGCGATAGAAGTTAAGAGATTCCTCCCCCCCGCCCCCATCCTGACTTCTGAGTACTGCTCTCTTAGTAGATTGTAGCATCCTGTTAAACAGTTGACTCTGAGCCTTACATGGCCATAAATCCAATTGTAACGATGAATTTTGTGGCACAAAGGCCAATCAGTGTTAGGTTGACTTCATGGTTGTTATTCCCAAAGCTTCTTTGTGACCTCTTTTCTTCAGCTGGCTGGATAGAAGCTGTTCATTAGAAGTTAAACTGTTATATGTAATTTTCTGCCACTTTTTAATGAGAGAAGATATGCATGTCTTCAGAGGGTAATGAGAAAACTAGAGCATACAGAGTGTGGAGCACGTAGGGAGTGCCCCTTGATGAATTCATGGTGTCTCACTGCATCTACCTAGAGGGAAAAGGCTCTTGTCTTCATACATAAATTAATTCAAAAACTTCTAATTTGCCTGTTGCATAGAAATATATTTAGTAGTTTAGCAATGAATAACTGAATTGCTAATCCATGTTCTGCTTAACCAACACGTTATTTTTAACCAGTGTATCTCTCTGGAGAATGAGACTGTTTCCTAAAGGGCAAAACTTACTATTTTGACATTATTTTGAATTGATTGTGGGAGATCAGAGATCATATCTAGTTACAGTACTGTGTGATACTAAAAAAATCCCTTTAAATGCCTTTGTTAGTCGCCCGTTTGTGTTTTGTGACTATTTTCACTTTTGCTCTATTTACAATAAATAGATGTTCTTCCTATCAAAACGTGACACTGTAAGATGGAATTATGACCTTATTGGCTGATGTGTCATCCCCAGTAGTGATGAAGTTACTGGCCAAAAAATACAGTCAGCTTCACTGTCACATTTGTTTCTAGCCCTCAGGTGAAACTTCGTTCAAGATCAAGCACGGGATGAGAAAGGTGCCAAACTCCTCCTTTCATTACTTTCTTACACGAGTCCATAGATTCAGTAAGTGCTGTTTTTGCCTACTCTTCAGCCAAATTAAAGGGTCAATGTAGAGATTCAATTCTAACACAAAGACAGAATTGTTGAGATAGAGTGTGTGTGATCACTAAAATGGGAGAGAATATGACCTTAGGGTTTTTGAACATTAAAACCATCTTCTGTGCTTACTGTTCAGTCCAGAATTTAAGGTCCTGACTGAAGCAGGATGAATTCAGGCTGTTGGTTGTCCACGCATGTTCTTTCTGTGTCTGAAAATCTAATATTCTGTTGTGTTGTTTATGCTGATTAAATTGATAAAATTATTGATAAAATTATTTTTATAGTTCTGTTCAAGATGTATTTTTTAAAACAGATCTCAGAAGACTTTACAGAATATAATTTTGACTGAAGTTTTACCATGCTACCATCAAATAGACTAGAAAGCCATCAGTATTCCTGCTGTTCACCTCATTATCCGATAGTGTCCAGTCACTGCTTTAACAAAGTCAGCTTCTTGACCTGGAAGTATAATCAGCACGACTGGTGCCTGATTTTGAAATCCATTTTTGCCAAAAACACGCACACCCTTTCCGTAAGAAAGCGCCAGCAAAATTCTCTGCAGCGGTTTCAAACGCACTAAATTCTCAGCATCGCGAATGTGTATCTGTTCCGTGGAGGCCACAGATACACAGAGAAGTGGAATGTGCTGCTTCTCTTTATCAGCAGCTTTCCTGTTCTCTCAGTGACCGTAAACAAACAGCAAAGAAGTCCCCAGCTATGAATCTGAGAAAGCAAATGATTCCAGTAGTTTATCAATTGGGTCTTTCACAGAAATGTGCCCCTCGTTGGCAGCTGCAGAAAAGTGACTTTTCTGGATAACATAGCTTTCAACTAGGCGGGGTGCGTATTACTTCACTAACATTTCAGCCTTGCTCCATTACTGGAAATGTTAACTATGCTTCTGTGTGCACAGTTTCCAAAATGTAACACGTCCCTCTGCAGGTATACTCTTTTCAAAAAGCCTTTGTTTCTCTTGCTTTCTGTATGCCAAAGTTCTCGTGCCCCAAACAACTGAAATTTTATTTCTTTGTTGGCTGGATTTATTACCTCCAAAATGGACCGTGCTTCTCCGATTTCCACAACATCAGTGAGTTCTTGCCAAATTAATTTTCTGTTTGTAGATGGTCCATTAACTACAATATAAAGCCTCTGTCCCCTAGGCAAAAATGCACGCAACACATACGGTCTTGTTTCGCTGTGTTGGAACAAGCAAATAGAGAATAAATACATCTGCCATCAGGTTGAATCCAGGCAGTTTTCCAGTTTGTCTCTAAATGATCAACAGACTGAAAATACTTTCCTTCCTTCTGTTGGCATTTTGAATTCACCTATTTAAAACAAAAAAAACGGCAAATGCATTCTACATAGCGTTGAACAAAACAACATTACTGACAATCCTTGCCCCAAGTAAGTCTTCATTCCTAAAAATAAAGGAAGCCCAGGTGAAGGGATATAATAACTTAATAAGGCACCTTCTGTGGAAGAACTGCAACTCCCTGGAGCTGAACTCTCATTATCATACAGTAGAGATGGGTGTTTTCTGAAATCATATAAAGTGTTTTTTAAGGCTAAAGTAACTTTCAGTGGCAGGTAATTTACCTGACTTCCTCAGCTTCTGCCTGTGTATGGGCCAACACAGTAGCTTGCAGTCTATGTTAATCTATTCAAATATCGGAATAAATTCATGAGTGGGAAAAATACATAACCTCTTCATATTTCTAAACCTGTTTTACCATCTCTTTTGTTTCTTCTACAATCTTTAACCTCTGCCAAGATTAGGCATGACAGCATCTAATGCTAGAGCAGCTCAGCAGCTGCAGCAAGTTTTTAAGCTTTGCAAGGTAACTTTCTTTAGAGAGGCTGATGCTGCTTTGTTATATACTTTAGTGCAATTTATTTGATCCTGTGAAGAAAGCTGGTCGCAAACAGCATGGAACAGCGTTTTCTTGCAGCCCTTGCTCGGGTAACAGTTTCCTAGAAATATTTCTGCCTTGTGACCTGGCTCTAGCTGGAGAGATTAAAACAGAGGAAACTTGTGGCTGGCAACATCTTGATGAAAACGTGGATTATAGCGTGCTTTGTTTTGTGTTTTGTTTTTTTTTTTTCAAGACTAAAACCACGTTCACCTCTTTGAGGAAAATTCTTCTAATACTGTGTAACAGAATCACAGCAATTGTGTAGTACCAAGCAAGAGAGAAGATGACAGAATATAGACTCAGCTGTTGCACAGATTTGCCAGAAAGTTGCCCCACTGCTTAAAAGCAGAGGTTTGCTGGGCTTTGTTTTCCAGACTGTACACGCACAAAATCCTGGGAAAGGGACTATGAAAGTGCAATTGAAATTTTTGAATTTTCACACCTGCAAGATGTAAAAGAAATAAAACTGAAATCAAAATCCCCTGGTGTGTCCTCAGTAATGTGATTTCCTTCAGGCATGTTAAGTGGTGAAATGAGTTAGTGGAACATACTCGCATCCCAGCTGGTGTCGCAAGTACGGGCAGTGTGTAGGCAGCGTTTGCCTGTCAAGGTCGTAAACAGAATGAGATGTTCAGTCCGATTGGAGGACATGCCAGACCTTCTCCATTTTCATGTTGGCTTCTCACTTGCCTATTACTGCCTCACTACAGCCATTTGTTTGGCCATCAATATGGTCTATTTTTCCCATTAGATCCCTGCTGAGAAGATCTGATGAGAGTCCTGTGGTTCTCCTTCTATTGCTGTTCTTATATTTAAATACTAAATAAACTAAAATCACTCTGTTGACCATGGACAGAAAAAAAAAAAAATTGAGGTCTCAGTTAGGTAGAGAGGTAAAGACTTTCAAATACTATGGGTAGTTTTAAAGTGTTTTTCGATGCTGGCTCCAGATGTGTTCAAAATGGGGGATAAATGGAACAGTCAATGTGAATGTCATAAGAGAATGGTCTGAAGAAGGTAAAATGTGGAAATCTGGTCTAGCATATATCTGATCTTAACTCAAAGATGTGTGAAGGTATGTAACACGCAAAAAACCTTGCTTGCTTTGTGTCCTGGTTTCAGCTGGGATAGAGTTAAATTTCTTCCTAGTGCTGTGTTTTGGATTTAAGATGAGAAGAATGTTGATAACAGATTGATGTTTATAGTTGTTGCTAAGTACCCTACTGGTCAAGGACTTTTCAGCTTCCTGAGCTCTGCCAGGAGCACAAGAGGCTGGGAGGGGGCATAGCTGGGACAGCTGGCCCAGCTGGCCAACGGGGTATTCCATACCGTATGACGTCATGCTCAGTATATGAATGGGAGATGTGGTCCAGGAAGTAGCGATCGCTGCTTGGCAGGTGATGAGCAATTGTGTTGCGCATCACTCATTTTGTATATTGTTATTATTGTTGTTATTATTTTCCCTTCCTTTTCTGTATTTTTAAACTGTCTTTATCTCAATCCACGAATTTTACTTTTTTTTTTTTCCAATTTTTCCCTGTGTCCCACTGCGGGGGGAGGAGTGAGCAAGTGGCTGTGTGATGTTTGGCTGCCTGCTGGGTTAAACCGCGACACTTTGCATTCACTGCAAACAAAGTTCTCTCCTTTGCTTTGTATTGCCTTCTGTTGAAGGCCCTTCTCAGTTCAGCACTGCGTTAATGCAAAGCACTGCTGAGGTTTCTGGGCTAAATAAGATAAGGTTACTAAATCTTAACTTGCTGCCTATCTGCTCTAAAGTGTCTGAGCTAGACGTGACTGGGTTCACGTGTGCTGAGTCCAGTGGGTCCCTCGGGCTTCAGATATATTGCATATGTTTGACAGAGTTGATGTATGTGTGCAACGCATCTGGCTAGCTGTTCCAGATGTACCAATCACGCATACCATTCCAACTGGGGTTGGATGTGTGGGAACCCTTTACAAATGTCTAGAGCACTCACATTTATTCAGGACAAGGTTTTCAAGTGGAAAAGGACAGTATAAAGTTATTTCTTGGTATAATTCTTTTCTACCCACTGTTATAGCATGGATTTTGGCTGGTTATGTAGTTACTGGAAAGCACATACTGCCAGGGCCCTGTCCTTGTTTATGATTGTGACTGTGATGCAACAGCTTCCTTGGTGCTTTTAACACCAGTAAGCATTACTTGAGAAGACTTCAAAGCTGCTGCCAGCAGTCAGTATGCCTTGCAAGTCCAATGTGAACAATGTTCTCGTAGCAGAATGAATTTTTGTACTAAAAGTTTGCAAGTGGGACAAGATAATGATTTGTCATTTTGCCTCTTTAAACTTCTACGCTTACAGCAAAACGTTGCTGAAAAACACAGACTTAGTGACATAATTTGTCCGTAAGATTCCAATTCAGTAGTTTTCTGTTAATAGAACAGTGACTAGTCTAACTGAATTTGTATTGTATTGTCCCATGAGGAAATAGCGATCGTTATTATTTTTATATATAATACAGCAGCCCAAGACGGTGAAATCTCCTAAAAACTTAAATGTGCATATTCATTTCAACAAGATTTTGACATAGTTGTAATTATCAGTCTAAAGCTTCCATTTTGATGGTGTCTAAGTGTGTGTATGCATAGTATGTGTGTATATATATAAAAACACATGTATACTATTACTCTTCTCATATGTGATTTTCTGTATATTTAATGTATTATTAGTAAAGCTTTAAGGCCTAAATGCTCTTTCACCTTCTTCTGTGATATTGCTAGGCATAATGATATTTTTTAGTTTTAATTAAAAATTTTTGCTGTGTGAAAATATCTGTTGAATTCCATTAATCTATTTTGGCAATAATTGGTATGTTGGGTAATACTTTTGGAAAAGAACTGCAGAGACGTTTAATCCATGCAGGATCCTAGGAAAGGAATTGTAACCTTACAAGAAATTCACTTGGTTCCAACGGTCTTTTCATCTTCAATTGAGAATATAGTACTCTCATCCAAAAATGAACTAATCATAAATCTTTCTTGCTCCGTTACTTGCTATTTTGTTGTTATTTGAAGAGTTCATTGCCTGAGAACATTTGAAAATTTAGCCACTTCATAGACCTCAATGTTTCTGATTTTTCTAATTTTTTTCCTGCTCTACAAAATGTCATCATTGTTTAGTGAGGAGTGGAATAATATTTAGCCAAAGTAGTTCAGATGAATGATATGGTAGAACTGCAATATTTTTATACTTTCTAAAAACTATAAATAATTGCTGCCTTCAGTTAAGATCAATTGTACCCGCATGGACTAAGATTTGGGAATCAATTCTATTAATAATTTTTATTGGTAACACAATTTACTCAAAAATTTTAATAGCAGCACTCCAAATACCTCTTTATTGTGTGTTCCCTCTTTTATCTTTACTTTCAAAACAATCTGAAAACCTATAGCTATTTATATGTATGACTAAAATATTTAAATGAAATCCGTAAATGCTTATAGTTTGCTAGTTGACATCGCACATGTTATATTTTTAAGTGAAAATGTAAGGCATGAGAGTACTAGCTCCCAGAGTATGTTGATGGGAAAAGAGTAATACCTTCTTTCTTAACTGTGGTAAAGAATAAAATGATCCCAAAAGCAGGAAAAGAAGGGACACAAGCTGTAACAGCTGAGCTTGTATGCTTCCAATGCTTGATGGTGCTTGTATTGCATATATTTGCAGAGATTGTAAATAATATATGTTTTATCTCAAAGGAAATAAAATTTTACCAGAAGCACTAGAATCACATAGCTTTAATCTGAAAAACTGCTTATTAAAAAAAGTTTAGAATACCAAAAATGATAGGTATGCGTGTGTTGAAAAGGATGAGTTTCTTTGGATTTAAGGAGGACCATGCCACCTTGAGCTTTCAGTTTTGAAATTGTTAAGTTGTATTATGTTCCTGTTAGAGCATGCTTTTCAGGAAGACTTCCATTGTCTTTCAGATGCTGTTGAGAGTTTGGGATTCTTTTGCTTCTCAGTTGATTCTTATGAATGAGAAAAATAAGAGGTTTGAGATCAGTGACACCATATGATTTAGCGCTTGACTAAGATATTTGCACTGGTATAACCTATGAGAATGTAATCAACAACTAATGAAGTTAAGTTGTCTTGAATGAGAAAAATAAGAGGTTTGAGATCAGTGACACCATATGATTTAGCGCTTGACTAAGATATTTGCACTGGTATAACCTATGAGAATGTCATCAACAACTAATAAAGTTAAGTTGTCTTGATTTTGGAGATGTAAGTAGAATAAAGAGAAGTAAATACTTAATTTTATCTTTAAAATCAGCACACCTGACTCAGCATACATAGAAAAGACCAGAACTGAGCTCATGCCATGGCTTGAGTGGCTTCACTGATTAGTATTCCTTTTTCTAGAAGAAAGGGATGCTACGAGATGGATTTTATGGCGTTTGCTAGGAAGTATTTAAGGAATCGCTTGGTGATGCCTGTCAGACTAGTCTGCATTTTTGTTTCGAGCCACTAGGCTCTTATTCCAAGTTCTGTATATGCGTGCTCTCTCTCTCTATAATATATTTCTGTATTATTGCATTTCCTGGTTTCGGCTGGGATAGAGTTAAATTTCTTCCTAGTACTGTATTTTGGATTTAGTATGAGAAGAATGTTGATAACACACCGATGTTTTTAGTTGTTGCTTAGTACCTTGTCAAGGACAACTATCCTCTGCTAGACTGGGAGGGAGCACAGCCAGGACAGCCAGCCCAGCTGGCCAACGGGGTATTCCATACCATGTGACGTCATGCTCAGTTTTTCGCACTCGTACCCTTCCGATTCTCTCCCCGTCCCACTGTGTGTGGGGGGGAGTGCACGAGTGGCTGTGTGGTGTTTGGCTGCCTGCCAGGTTAAACGACGACATTGCAAAATATGGTGGACTGATAATTTGACATGATAATAAGACAGATACAGGGAAGGCTGGAGCTTCTTAAAGCAAAGTGTTCTTAAGAAAGCCATAAAAGAATCCTTTTATGATCAGCAATTACACGTATCTTGGAAATCAGAATATTTGGAGAATAGGCAGCTGTCTTAAAGTAGTTTAAAACAAAGAGCAAGAAGAAATGGGACTTTTTTTCCAATATAAAAACCTTTGCCCTGAAGTAGATGCATATTGTACTTCATTTACTAATAAAGAGCATTACTAACGGAAACATGTGAATGAAAATAGCAAATATCACCTTCATAGCGAAAGAAAGCTCAAAGAACATAGTGCTTGTATTTTGTGGAAACTAGATAAATCCCTTTCAGAATATTGAAAGAAGTAACATATGCAATCACGGGTCAAGGAACAAGTTGTTTTAAGTCTGACTGGGTATCCAGATTATAGAAAATAAAAAATTCACAGTCTGTATTTAAATCTAAGTAATCTAGGCAAGATAGATCTGTTAATCAGCAAAGCAAAAATATATATATAAGATTATGATAAAGGCATAAATGGCATGAAATGTGACACTAATATATCCTAGAGAGGTTATGCTAAAGTAACCTGATGCTTATTTTGGGGGAAGAAACAGACCTTTTTTCTGGAGCTGGCTCTGTAGGTTGCCTTCCCAGAGGACACAGTCTGAGAGAAGGGAGGTTGTCCAGAGCGGAGGTAGGAAGGTGACAGGTTTGAAGCCCCAGATGTCACCATGGCTCCAAGATTCTGTCCTGCAGTGGCAATTCTGGACTGAGCCTTGCACAGGGCTTTGTTCTGAGTGCCTCATGGATGCAAACCCTCCAATGCTCACTGAAGCAGTCTCTTCAGGTTTACTGAGCAGCTGCAAGCCCAGAAACTCCAGCCTCCCAGCCCCCCAAAAAAACCCCACCTGTATTCTAGTGTTTCTGACAGACCATATCATCACAATTTGTATTTGTATGTTCTTAGGTTTTTTAAGTAAAAATTAAATAATTGTGCTTCTATTCTGGTTTAAAAGAGCCCTTTGAAGCACTGATAAATTTCCATGTTGAACAGAAATTCAGTCTTTGGGTTGGCTGTCACTGGGCTTTCAGGAGAACGCCGAGTCATTGCTGCTGGAGGAAGGGTTGGTGTAGTACAGAAGGCTACAAATAGCAAAGTAGATGGCGAGCATGCTAGAGAGTCCTGAAATTGTGCCAAAAAGAATCTAGAGATGGTAAGAATGTTACTGCTGGATGAACACCTCGGTGAACTGTTTTAGAGCTAGTCTAAACTTGTTTTCATTACAGACCTTAGACTATATAAGTAGTATGTGCTAATCAAAATGTCCTTTTAAAGTTAGGAGGGAATAATCAGTATAGAACAGCATTAGAATATTGCGTAGGAAAAACAGAATGATGTGGAGAGGTGGAGCAATGAAGAGGGGGAGAAATTCAGTACTATGAAGTGCAAGATCATAAACCCAGTTAGGAGTAACATGGGGCATCAGCTGGAGATGGCTGAGGAGGACTGTGTGACGATAACTTGTTTAGGAGTGGCGGTGAGGGAAGTCGTCATAGCTGGAATGTGATGTGTAAGTCCATATCTGTTTTCCAAGAAGGGGATCACAAACCGGAAAGAGTGCGAAGAAAAACATAAGGAGCACAGATGTAGTTGCCCTGTGAATACGGTTGTCGTTAATAATTAATTTTTAAAACACAGGAATATTCTGCATCACTTCGTATTTATCAGTAAGTAGCAAAGTTAATGCATCCAATACGCTTACGTAGTGCTTAAGTTGTTTGCCTTCATTATTTATTAAAACATTTTAGGTTTTCTGAATATATTTTTCCTTCAGGTGCAATGTAACTATAATAAATTACCATTTGAATGAATATTTATAATACAATAATGCCCTCAGTGCTACAGCACGTTATATTAGTCATGCTAGTGGTTACAGCTTCTATGTGTATTTTACTAATGTACAATGTTGTTATGCTTTGACTTACATTAAACAGTTCAAGATAAATGGAACTGTTTATTCTTTGATTTGAGAACAGTCCTCCTCTTTTGTAATTCAGGGATATTAAGGGTGCACTTTGCTAGACTAATGAGCAGAAATAACCCTTTTTTTTCTAGTATTCTGACTTGATAGTCAATACTTGAGTTAGTTGTCCACTTTATTTTTGCGTGTTCTCCTACAGCAGGATCCAGGGTGCAGTAAAGTAAACGATGCACCCTGGATCTCCTCCAGCTGCCCTC
This sequence comes from Calonectris borealis, assembly GCF_964195595.1. Taxonomy (NCBI): domain Eukaryota; kingdom Metazoa; phylum Chordata; class Aves; order Procellariiformes; family Procellariidae; genus Calonectris; species Calonectris borealis. The sequence goes on from NC_134317.1 coordinate 37,463,956, forward strand.
CAGCCTGTTGCACACATTTCAAATCTTCAGGTAGATTTCTGCTCCCTTTTTATAGTCTTAAGGACTTAATTCTACAGGGAACTGTAGAGGCACAGCTTTTCTCTGTGTGGCACAACTAATGCTCATATTTGTAAATATATGTGCAAAAATTAACACATAGTGGAGAGAGTCATTGTGATGAAGAAGAAAAACTGAGAGGACTTATATGAGGAGCATTGCTTGGCTCTTTTTCAGACAATGGCAGACTGTGGCATACACACTTTGTGAACCAGCCTGGTGGCTGAGCTTTCCAACCTAATCATTGACTATCTCACTGTGATATAGCACCAGGTCTCTTGGTGCTAAGGAGTCAAGAAAGGCTTCTTTTTAAAATGCTTTCAGGGGGGACTTCAACCACCCTGATATCTGTTGGAGGGACAACACAGCAGGACATAAGCAATCCGGGGAGGTTCCTGGAATGCGTTGGTGATAACTTCTTCTCCAAGTGATAGAGGAGTCAACGAGGAGAGGTGCTGTGCTGGACCTTGTTCTCACCAAGGAGGGGCTGGTGGGGAATGTGAAACTCAAGAGCAGCCTTGGCTGCAGTGACCATGAAATGGTGGAGCTCAAGATCCTGAAGGCACACAGCAAGCTCACTACCCTGGATTTCAGGAGAGCAGACTTGGGCTCTTCAGGGATCTGCTTGGTAGAGTGCCGTGGGACAAAGCTCTGGAAGGAAGAGGAGCCCAAGAAAGCTGGTTAATATTCAAGGATCACCTCCACCAAGCTCAGGAGCGATGCCTCCCAACAAAGAGGAATTCAGGCAAAAACACCAGGAAGTCTGCATGGATGAAAAAGGAGCTCCTGAACATACTCAGACACAAAAAGGAAGCCTACAGAGGGTGGAAGCAAGGACAGGTAGCCTGGGAGGAATACAGAGAAATTGTCTGAGCAACGAGGGATCAGGTTAGGAAAGCTAAAACCCTGATAGAATTAAATCTGGCCAGGGACATCAAGGGCAACAAGAAAAGCTTCTGTAAGTACATTGGTGATACAAAGCAGACTAGGGAAATTGTGGGCCCTCTCTGGAACGAAATGGGAGACCTGGTTACCCAGGATATGGAGAAAGCTGAGGGTACTCAATGACTTTTTTGCCTCAGTCTTCACCGGCCAGTGTTCAAGCCACACTGCCCAAGTTGCAGAAGGCAAAGGCAGGGACTGGGAGAATGAAGAATGGCCCACTGTAGGAGAAGTTCATGTTTGAGACCATCTAAGGAACCTGAAGGTGTGTCCGCAGGTCCTAAGGAAACTGGCGGATGAAGTTGCTAAGCCACTATCCATCATATTTGAGAAGTCGTGGCAGGCTGGTGAAGTCCCCACTGACTGGGAAAGAAGAAACATAACCCCCTTTTTTGAAAAGGGGAAAAAACGAAGACCCAGGGAACTACAGGCCAGTCGGTCTCACCTTTGTACTAGGCAAGATCAGGGAGCAGATCCTCCTGGAAGCTATGCTAAGGCACGTGGAAAATAAGGAGGTGATTGGTGACAGCCAACATGGCTTTACTGAGGGCAAATTGTGCCTGAGAAATTTGGTGACCACCTACGACAGGGTTACAGTGTTGTGGATAAGGGAAGTGCAACCGATGTCATCTGCCTGGACTTGTGCAAAGCATTTGACACTGTCCCACATGACATCCTTGTCTCTAAATTGGAGAGACATGGGTTTAATGGATGGACCACTCGCTGGATAAGGAATTGGCTGGATGGTCGCACTCAAAGAGTTGCAGTCAACGGCTCAGTGTCCCAAGTGGAGACCAGTGATGAGTGGTGTTCCTCAGGGGTCGGTATTGGGGCTGGTGCTGTTTAATGTCTTTGCTGGCAACATGGACAGTGGGATTGAGTGCCTCCTCAACAAGTCTGCCAACGATATCAAGCTGTGTGGTGCTGTTGACACACTGGAGGGAAGGAATGCCATCCAGAGGGACCTCGACAGGCCTGAGAGGTGGGCCTGTGCGAATGTCATGAAGTTCAACAAGACCAAGTGCAAGGTCCTGCACCTGGGTTGGGGCAATCCCAAGCACAAATACAGGCTGGGCAGAGAATGGGTTGAGAGCAGCCCTGAGGAGGAGGACTTGGGGTGTTGGTTGATAAGCTCAACATGACCCGGCAATGTGTGCTTGCAGACCAGAAAGCCAACCACATCCTGGGCTGCATCAAAAGAAGCGTGGCCAGCAGGTTGAGGGAGGTGATCCTCCCTCTGTACTCTGCTCTGGTGAGACCCCACCTGGAGCACTGCATCCAGCTCTGGGGCCCCCAACATAAAGAGGACATGGACCTGTTGGAGCAGGTCCAGAGGAGGGCCATGAAGATGATCAGGGAGCTGGAGCACCTCTCCTATGAGGACAGGCTGAGAGAGTTGGGGTCGTTCAGCCTGGAGAAGAGGAGGCTCCAGGGAGACCTTCTAGCAGCCTTCCAGTACCTGAAGGGGGGCTACAATAAAGCTGGAGAGGGGCTTGTTGCAAGGCCATGTAGTGATAGGGTGAGGGGTAATGGCTTTAAACTGAAAGAGGGTAGGTTTAGATTAGCTATAAGGTAGAAATTCTTCACTATGAGGGTGGTGAGGCACTGGCACAGGTTGCCCGGAGAAGTTGAGGTTGCCCCATCCCTGGAAGTGTTCAAGGCCAGGCTGGATGGGGCTTTGAGCAACCTGGTCTAGTGGAAGGTGTCCCTGACCATGGCAGGGGAGTTGGAATGAGATGTCCTTTAGGGTCCCTTCCAACCCAAACCATTCTATAATTCTATGATTATCCTAAATCTTACTTCCTTTATTTATATTGTTATGTTTTATACCTGTATTCAAGACTGTGAGCCATGCAGTTCCAAAAGGGCTGACCCACCTGCATTCTCTTCTGTGCCGGGCTGTGCGCTGCTGATGCCCTGACTCATTTAGGAATAAAGTTTATTGCAGAGTTGAGGAAAAAAAAACTAAACATTGAAACAACAGATTTATAAATCATCAAAAATAAATATAGCAATACATAATGTTTAAGGCTTTTCTTTGAAATTTGAAACTAAAGATAAAACCAGGATAAATACATTCCAAGTAACTGTGCCCAAAGGTCAATTATTAGAAACAAAAAAATGCAGCAGTTGAATTTCATAAAAGCATATGACTTAATGACTAGGGTACAAATAATAATCATGAGTTAAGGAAGACTTAGTATTTTGCAATATTTAGCAAGATTGTCTTTATATTTGGCTTCCAGCATTAAGGGTACCATATATTTTGGCATCAAAAACATAGCAAATCGGTAAGTTGAGTCTAAAATTCTTATTAATTTTTGTTCTGTCCTTCTAAGGAAAGAGTATGTGGATGAGAAATGCAAAGGTATCAATGTGGATGCCCAATAGTCTGTCTAATTTTACCTCATTGTGATCTCTTGTAGCCAGACTGAATGATGACTTCAGATGTTCATGATTAGTATCACAGGTGGAAGTAAATTTGCCATAAAAAATCTCCTAGCAATACCACAGACTGTAATTTTCCCAGCTGGAAAGAGAACTGCTCCCCTTTGGTGTGTGCGGTGACGAAGAGGCGTGGGAGACAGGCATTTGCTAGCTCAGACGTTCCCTCCCGCTCAGAGCGCAGCGGAATGATTGATCACCTCGGACGCCGTCAGCTCTGCCTGAAGTAGCAAGCTAACGCAAGGTAAATGCGAGGGCCTGGGTTCGATCCAGAAATGCACCAAAAGGCGTAAGGCAGCATTAGGAGTCGACGCCGGCTCTGCGGAAGACGGTGCGCCACAGAATGTGGAGGCGGAGCACCAGATCCCAAACGTACCTATGGGGTGTGCAGTTTGCTTTTCTTAATAACCTGGAAATATGTAAACAACAGAGCACTTAGACGGAGGTGTAGCTTCCCAGAGAAATGAAATCTCTGTTTCTTCTCTCATTCATCGTTGCTTCCCAGCGTTCCTGGCATTTCAGAAGCCTTGTAGTCAGTAATTGGCGTGTGTTATGTCTAAACGTGATCTTTAAGATAATCAGCTATTAAGAGTCTGTTGCTACTGAAAGGTGGAACTGCGGTTGTGTTTTGGTTTTATTTTAGGGTTAACAATACCCTCTTCTATTTGTTGAGCCTTTCTTACAAACTTGGCACTACAGACCCCACATTCTTCAAAGGCATCCTCTAAAATGCCTAGCTGTGCAATTGCTCCGCTCAAGTTGGGGGACATGGATCATCAAGTAAGTGCTCAGAAGCCTTCTTTAATCAGAAGATTAAATCCATAGCTCTGCTCTTTCGTGGCATGTAATAAAATTGTGGGCTTGTACGTACCTTCAGGTCTATTTCTGGTAGAAGTTCAAGTAGCTAGTTCAAAAGCATACCCTGGTATAGATGCATTTAAAACATGAAACAAACTTGATTCCTCCCGTGGCACGTTTTTAACACAGACATATTTGTTATGTCTTTTTTTAACTTACTTTGCACATCGGTATTTTATTTTGGACTTTTTTCATATTGTTCCTTGTTTTCTTTCTTAGCTGCTTTATTTCATTGTGTTTTGTTTCCATTAAACTGAAATGTTTACACCGTAAAACTTTAACGTCATTTTTTATGAAATTACTGTTAAATTTATTCTTTCTTTCTTTTCTGGTATTTGTTTCCCTCTGCTTTTTTTGGGGTTTTTGCCACTGATCTTTCTACTTTCCCCTCTTCCCCTGCTTTGCTTCCCCCCCCCCCCGATTTCCTTCTCTTCCTCCTCCTATTGCCCTTTGTGCAGTATCTCACACGCACACGGACACACATACACATGTGCTCCTCTTGCTTATTCCATTTTATCTGCTAGATCTTCTGCATGTGATTACCAAGATGCCAAAGAGCCTGCTAATTTCCACAGAACAAAAAACATGAACTGATATAAGCAAACTATTAAGCAATACCTTTTGCAATAACTTTTCAAGATAAATAAGAGATCTTGGTTTACTTTGTGCCTAAAATTTCCTAAGGTAATGGTATTTGTGAAGCAGTAGTATTTGTGATAGAAAAGCGTTGTTTAAATGAAACTCACTTTTCCCCCATAACTACTTATTTAGATGTCTAGCAAGGAAAATGAGCAATTCCTTTGGTTAAACATTGGCATCTAATTAATTTTTCTGCTTTCCTGTGCTCAGTTTTGTCCTCTTCAGAATGGCACTTTATCCTTTATAATGCTGCTTTAAGCATTTCTGAGAGATGGAGAAGAGTTATAAATAACAATTCATAAACCTTTCACCAGGGAGTCTAAGCGTACATCATAAACAGCAAAGTAACTTAGCTTTCAGGAAAGATATTAAATTGTGTAATCGCTATTAAAGACTGTGCAGTCAATAACTAAATTCCGTAAAGTTTATGGGAGGAAATACCTCATGACAATGCAGATAGAGCTTACCTCTGAGCAGGGAGTTCAAGCATATGCACAAAGCACTTTTTTTTTTTCCTTCTCTTCCGCCCTATATCTTTCATAACTTAATGTCAAATCACAGAGACACCGCTTACTCTAAGAGATTAGGACTAAAATAGACTACAGTATTTACTTGTATGCTCTTATAATAAGCAGATTCAAAATCAGTTGTAAAATTAATTTTGATGCCATAGTATTCAAACACAGATGGCGTTCCTGTACTCCGTCATTTCAATGAATGGATTTCACTCTTTCCAATAATAAACCTTTTTATGTGCTAGGATTATGGAGTTGGGAAGCATGTGGAAAGAAAATGAATTGATATCAATAACCCAGGCTTTTCTGAAGCGTGTTTCACAACACCAAAGAACTTCTGTTGGCCCTGTGCTTACAGCCGTCCTCTGGAACAGGATTTCCAGGGTCTCCTTCAGCTTCCACGAACACCATGCACGACAGGGCCTTTTCCTGCCTCTCATCACTTCAGTGACCCTCGCCTCTGAATGGAAGCAGCCTTTCTATTCCAGCCCTGTGCTCCCTCCTGCTGATACAGCCAGCCGCCCGTAATTGCTATGGCAATAACATACACTGTTGTTTGTTGTGGATAAATGTGCCCTAAAATTAAGGTGGTAAAGTCAAACTCATTTTCTTGGTAGTGATGGGCAGGTGCATTTTTTAACGTGCTTGACCAGCTCATGAAACAACACCACACCACGTTTCTGAACATTGTCATGGACATTCTCAAATTCTAGAGCTGCCAAGTTGAAACAACTGCCAGAGATAAGTGAAATGAGCAGGAGTGTTTTGGGTTGATAAGGACTGATATGCCTTGAAAAAGTTGGGAAGGAGGCAAAAATGGTAACAACAAAGTCAAGACTAAATGGGACTGTGGAACAGAATGGGGGAAGGAAGATGAGCATCAAAAAAAGAACACCAAAAATTAAATATGTAGGACATCAGACTGGAACTGGCAGTATGGCCATAGTCAGGCATAAATCAATCTTCTATTGAAGATATTGGTGGTGTTTATTACAAAATATAGATGAAGACTTGGTTGCTTTTCTAATAGGATCATTCTAAAAGATTTCAGTGTGTTCAGTGTACTTGAAAGGCCTCAGACAATTCACTGTCTTGGTTTAAGACTGAATATATGAAAATCATTTGCCATAAACAGTAAGCATTAATTTTTGTTCAGTTCATCTGTCTTCAGGTAGGATCTGGGCTACATCATCAACCTGTCACCTTGTTCAGTGCTCTCAGCAGGCTTGAAAGATATGGCAGGGTCTGGTTGTTAAGTGTTATTGCCAGAGAATATTTGTGCTCCGGAAGATCATACATGTGAGTGGCTATCATTCTCAAACTTGCTGTAGGTGATTTTTTTGGTAAGTGTTCCTTGTTCTGCAGTTTGCCGCAGGAAGGAAGAGAGTTTCAAAATAAATAAATTAATAAAATTAAATTAAGTGTTGCTCAGTAGCAGAATAACAGGGACTAAAGCTGCACGTGTAGTGCCAGCTACTTTCTGTGCTGTGCTGTTATTTAATAGCTATGATGTGTTGTCCACCTCTGCAGTCTTCAAAGTAACAGAACAAATAAAAAAGTGATATCTGTCATGGTGATCTTAATAGCCAACCTATGCTTGGTGTAGAACTTCTGTGCCCATCAATGTGGTGTGTGCGTTTCCATTTTTATGATAATATTGGTGCTACTTGACAGAAGGGAGGAGGAATGCCGATTCTTGCCGTCTCTCCGGTTCGTATTTTCTCTCTGCAGTGCAGTATTTCAAGTGATTGATTCATGCATAAGGCTGCTTACGTGCTTCAGCCCGCTCACTTGCTATTACCTCATTTGTTTGACTGGCAAGGTAGAGAAGTGATGGCTACCTAGGGGCTAATAGTTGCTTTTTCATAGGAGGATGCAACTCTATATGCATGCTATATATGCAGATGAACAAAATCATATGTCCCTTTTCCTATGTTGTGTCATATTTTCTCTTGCCCTTCCACCTTTGGAATTTATTGCGCTATTTCACTCCGCACATTAAAAAAAAAAAAAAATCCCACCTCTGTGAGGAGAACTGTACAAAATAAAACTGAGTACCTGAAAGGCACTAGGTTTCTATGGGTGTAAGCGATAGCGTACATTCATGAATGTTTTCTTTAATAATAATTATAGAAAGCTACATGTGTCTTGGGTTGTGTTTATCTCATCTGCCACCTGTTTAGTTGCAGAACTGTTGGAGTGTTTGTGCCAGACAACTGTTCGTTGTGATGGTGTAATTGCTGGGGCAGCATAGATGCAAGCTGGTGCAGAATCACTGGTTTAATGTGTGTATGTTGGGTTAATGTAACCACGTTAAGGAGAATATGACTTTTGCTATGATCAACCCGACGTTTAATAAAACAACTGTGTCCCCCGCTAGCATTCAGGAGCACGTAACCACTAGAACTCAAGTTTGACCCCTATGGAAATAAGGAAATCTACTCGTTGAGGGTAGACTTGTTATCTTACGTATTTTGGGCAATGTACTCCGTATGCTTAATTTTGCAGTATTTAATCATAAACAGTCTCGGGAAAATGAATTGGTCTCAGCGAGGATGGTTGAGGGGGTCCTGAGATACAGAGATGTTTTCCACATTGCTGATGCCTGGAGGTAAGTTTCAGAGTCTGTCTTGCTATACAGATGTTTTGGGGCATCAGTTTGTGACTGGCTTTGATTTTGGGAATTATTTATCAGTGTAAGTAGAATACTGATGCAAGAGAGAGAGACTTGGCTTTTTCTGGCTCTGTTTTGTTTTCAAAACAATAGAACTAATAACTTGTGAAAAATATAACAACTATGCCCTTGTCCAAAAGTTTACAGTGCAATATACTTCTACATTTTCTGAAACGACAGTCAATATGTTCTTGTTTCTTTGCTAAAATGCTATTAAATCAGCACTTCCCCATCTGTGGATTAATGAGCTAAAGGAATAAAAGTATATGGAATATATTGATTATTTACCTCTGCAATTTATTTCTGTGGTGTTTCTTAAAATCTACAACATGATGGCCTGTGATGAAACGAGTGGTACGCCTGTAAATGTTTTTGTCTCGCTTCTGACTGTTCAGAGTCTGAACCTTTTTATTATTGCGTGACAGGATGTATGTTCACATCAAAGATTTCAAATAATCATGATAGCTGACTCAGCTTTGAGTCCCGAAATTATGTCTTTGCATTATTTTTGTGTATTGCAAATTTTGCATAATTTGCATACTCCCTTCTTCAAAGAAGACCTCTCCAGGTCTTGTGTGGTGGTGCATTCGTACCCCCTCCTTTCTTCCCTGGGCCGCTTGTTGATCTGGGCCGCCTGTTGATCTCAGAAATTTCCATGAAACCTCGGCCTTGGTGCACTGAGTCTGGCGGTTGAGCGCTCCTTGACGGTATCAGAAACTCCGCACAGCTGAGGCTGGGAACGTCCTCCCACCGCCTGGCCCAGGTGTCCAGTAGAACAACACCGAAACCTTGAGAATTTTTTAGTAATTACCACCTGGGCCTGTGGCCAGGATGGAAATTTACGGAGGACTAAAGCCAACCATCTTGTGAACCTATAAAGGGTGGTCCTAAGTGAGGCCCTTGGAGCTCTCCTGGACCGCAGCGGCTGCGCCCAGCATCTCCCTCGCAGTGGGAGCCTCTCAGAGCTCGCGACCTTTCGGGCCTGCGATATTCGGAGGACCGCTGGGTCCTGGGTGAGTCCCTTTCGAAGCTCAGCCCTTCGCCCGTTGAGAGGCAATGCCTAGACATTCGACGTGGATATTTCTTCACTGAAATCGAGGGGAATCTTTAACAGGTATACCTTCTGTATATTTTTATATATATATTTGTTTCTCTGTGTGTGTGAACTAATAGTAAGCATAATCTGTAATTAAGTTGTGGTTGTAGTAGACTTACTAACCTACTTTGCAAATATTGAATAGTTAATGATTAGGCGTTACTAAAGTTTGTTAATGATTAGTTGATAATTAAGTGTTGCTAAATTGTGAATGAAACCTAGACTGTCCCTGAAATATAAACCCTTAGATGATTTTCCTTTATATGTTTCACCCGTGTAATAAGTAATAGAGTGAACCTCACCATAGAATTCTGTTAGGTCGCACCTTTATAAATCTCTATTAAAATCACTTTCTGCTAATTTCTTTGACGGTGATTCTTTAAGCGGCCTCTAAACCACTCATTCGCGACATCTTGTTTTTCGGTGCTTTGGAGAAACCTACTGAACAGCTCTGCTCTCTCTCTTGCAGCATTTTTTGGTTTGGGTTTTGGGTTTGGTTTTTTTTTTCCTTTGCATCGGTTTAAGGGGGAATTATTTCCACTATGTTGGATATTAAGACTTGCAACTGAATACTGGTGGAAAAAATGAAAAATTTATTAAGAAGCACTTACTGCTGTTTGTCATCTTTGTTACGTTTTGGTGACAGGAGGTCTCATGTTCAAAACTTCAGTAAGGGCACATAGAAGTGGAAGGTGATGAGGGTGCTTGATCCAACAGCCACAGAAATAACGAGCATTGGACCAAACACAGTATGAAAATCTCATTGCGTTTTTCTCATCTAAGTAATAATCTTTGCTTGGCTGGATCATGTTTGACAAGTGTTTGGCTGGGAAGGGTAAAACCTTGAGTAGTCACAGATTAGGGTAGGGGGGAAGCTGCCAGAGACTGAACACCAGCAAATTCATACTGGGGATAGACAGCAAGTTTGCAGTTAAAAAGGGAATTAATAATTGTAATCAGCATGAAAACTGTTGCGTGCATTTTGGACTTGAAAGATGGTTGTGTACCCAACAACTTACTGGGTTTTTTGAACTACTCTGCTGAGTCTAATAGGAGATTTTAATGCTCCTTAAAAACCTTGCTTCCTTAAACCTCCCAAGCTAAACAACACTGATACTTCTCCATTAAAGGCAGTTTTAAATAAAATATTTTGTACTTTTGTAAAAAAGACATAAGGAAGGCCTTACAACCCACAGTGTTTTAAGATATGTGGAAAAGCATTCTGAAATGTAGTAAGCGCCTCTAATTTCTTGCACTTAGTTACAGTTTGAGATGAGTTTAGATAGCTGAAGATGGGGGAGAAGTAGGAGGAGGAGGTGAGTTTTTTTCCATCACATAATGCTGGTGGACATGACTTGGGGAAAAAATGTAAAATAACAATAATAGAGCTAGATTCTATGCTTGTAGCTTAATATCCTCTTCTTTAATTATTCAGGATGGTAAGCTGATTCACATACTCATTAAAAGACATTCCAAAGGTATGTGAAAGGGCAGAGGTTTCTATGTAAATGTGAATTAATACACAGAATAAAGACTGATAGAGAAAAAGGAGAATTCAGCTGTCTCTTATTCTTTTGAAATCTATTCTATAACTTGTTTGCGATAAAATTATATTAAATCACTGCTTTTGTTTTATAGTAGCGCTTTTTATTATTTCAATATATTTTTGCTTATTTCATTAGGTATCGATATGTCACTATTCTTTAGATATTAAAAACTTGAATAGCCTTCAGATAGCATCAGCTGGGGCCTGGTAAGAAGCCATAAATAGCTTTATATGTCTTCGCTCTAAGGGTAGACATTTATATTAATAAGAATATAACCTGCAATTCTGTAGTCAAAATTGAACTGACTAGGGCATTAATAATGGTTGTGTTGGAGGACACGTGCCAGTCTACTGCTACCTGCCTGCTAGGATTTCCTCTGTTGTGCATTTACATAATGGCATACGTGAAATCTACCCCGTGATGTGAAGTGTAATGAGTTAGCAGTCTTGGTACAATCTATCACAATTGTTACTGAATGGTATCTGCAGTGTTTTGCGGACTGAATGGATGTGATCTAAGATGGCACGTTCAAATAGCTCCTGGAAGAACGGTTGAAATTGGAAAAAAAAAAAAAAATCAGCAAAGATTAATCGCTGCTTTATTATTCTTTCTCCAGACACCTCACCTAATTAACTTTAACCTGAGTTTCCCCCATAGTTTGGCTTTGAGTCCCGAAATGATGTCTTTGCATTATTTTTGTGTATTGCAAATTTTGCATAATTTGCATACTCCCTTCTTCAAAGATGATCTCTCCAGGTCTTGTTTTTCGGTGCTTTGGAGAAACCTACTGAACAGCTCTGCTCTCTCTCTCTATCCAAATTACACTGTCTCAGTGCGCGGAGGTGCTCGGGAGGCTTATTTATGTGTGATTCTGCAACATGACTACGAGCCCTGTGGTAAAATGAAGGAAGGCCAACTGTGTAGGACTGATCACACGCTGAGATAGGTGGTCTCGTACGGTAACTTACTGAGAGTAAAGCTGACACTGCACTATTGAGAAATGTGTTGGGAAGCGTACAGTGAGCCAAAAGGAACAGAAAGCCTGAAGAGGGAAAAAAAAGAAAAAGTGTTTCATGGGAAGGTTTCTAGCCTAAAGCTGCTGTAACCCAGTCCCCCAAGGAACATATAGAATGGCATTTGGGGAGGTTGGAGAGAAGTGTTTCTTCTGCAGTAAGAAAAGGCACATAGCAGAACGTATCCTAAACTTGAGACAGGAGGAACGGAAGGAAAACTCTCAAGTGTACTACTTCAAATTGGAAAGCAGTGCTCGTGGGAAGAGTTCAAAGACTATGAGAAACAAACTGTACTAAAAGGGGAACAGTATCCATGCTCTTAAAAAAAAAAAAAAAATCTAGGGAGGGTAGAAATAGGTGCCAATTTTACTTCAGGTGGGAGAATGGCTTTATTTGAGAACATCAGTGTGCATTTGATTAGTTGATTCAAAAGAGAGTAACCAAGTGAGCTATTGTCCCAAACCTTGAGGACTTCTTATTTCTCTTTTGGAATATAGCACAATGCCACTATAAAAGGTAGCTGTTGAACAGATTTCAGTTTCTGTGTTGCTGGAAAGTAACAGAAAAAGGTACGGTTATTTATACTGATGCGGCTTCTAAGACACAAAGAAAAATAACAGTGTAAATTCACATCCAGTCAAAATGCCATACTGAACTGCCTGATTCCTACCACTAAAGAGAAGTTACTTGTGTTATTCATGGGCTCTGTGAGATATTACGGAGATGTTGTGCTGAACGTTAAAACTGTAGCAATCCCTAGAACTGCAGTATGGAAAATCCAAGTCCAGTCAGATGAAATGGGCACACGGCTTCTCACCCAAAAAGAAGAAAAAAAAAAAAAGTCTTTTGCCGTACCCACAGATACCCTCAAAATCTGCTCTGGTGTATCAGAGAATGAGAAATAAATATTACGTCCTATAGCACATATTTCAGAAGAAGCATCACTTTCCGTATCCGGAAAAGGGGGAGAAATGCTTGGCAATTGTGCAATCTCTTGAGAAACCGCTATCTTGTTTGTACAGGAAGCCTTCTGTTGTGGATACACTTCTAAAATGATAAGATACTGTGAAGAAAGAGAATTCAAAGTGTATGAGGTTAAATTTGTTCTTACCAAACATGCGGCATGCTAGTAGAAACACTGGCAAGCAAAAGTACTGATGTTCCTGGCTGTCCAGGAACATCCTCTTCGGGTACAAATGCTGCGCTGTGTCGTGTCAGGAGAGGATCCTGCTCAGGCTTCTGCAGGAGGAGTGATGTGTGGCAGGTGGTAGAACTAGACAATTTACTTACTTTCAGCCCTGTATGCGCTATGTGAAAAGCTATGTCCCAGAAGGAGGGCCGAGAGGAAGACTGCTTGTCTGCCAAGGCCTTGCTGTAGCACTTCTGGGCTTCGTGGACTTGGGCAGGGAGAGGGGCAAGATGGTAACTCGGAGAGAGCTGGACGAGTTCAGGGGAAGAAAGACAAGGTGGCAGGAGACTTCTGAGGAGATCGGGGGATATTACTAGCAGTTATGCTAGCCCAACCTCAGCAGTGAAGAAATTAAGTCTTTCCTGCACCTCCACAGAAATGACTTTTTGGTCTTTGTTAAGCTCAGGCAGTCTGAAAGTTGCTGAACAACAAAGGAAAATCAGAGCAAAGGTCTTACCCTTTATAGACGCAGTGGGTACAAGGACCTTTATTTTCATACCATTTTATGTTTTCCACTGAGAAAAATGAATTTTCTCTACTTAAAGTTACACTGCTGCAGTTGGCTATTTTGGTGTTCTATTAAAAAACCTTGCTGTAGCAACTGAAATCGGGGATTGCTTCAAAGAAACAGCTGGGAGGGGGACAAGCCCTTCCACATCAAATGCATGGCTGATTGAGGGTCAGCTATGGGCTTTGCCTCTAATGTTGGACTTTCAGTTTTCGAGTATTAGCTTTGAAATCAACAGGTTTTATTATTTTGCTTATTGTTGCAGAGTTCAAATTTCACATTATGTCTTTGTCTTTCTCGGGAAGCAAAAACTCTACAAAATTGTAGCTATCAGGTTACATGCATGTACTTGCAGAAAATGTAAATTTTTTTTATATATATAAAAATATATTTTCCAGGTAGGATCTCAGCAAAGATTCAAAATTTGTCAGAAGAAATTAAGACCTTGAGTTTACCTATAACCTTTCTAATATTTGATGTCTAATTTACTTTGTGAACTAAGATCATCAGAGTCCTCAGAGTTGTCCAAGACGCACTTCTCCTTGAGTATACTCAGAGAAATGATCCTGTTGCCGCTAATCATTAGCAGGCAGATGGTAGGTGATCAAGATTTCATTATCAAACACCAGTTTTCTTTTCAGGTGAAAAGATGTCCATCTGTTTCTGACATTGTGTACCTAAGGGAGCCTACAACTGTGGTTTAGTTGATTACAAAATACAATAAGAACCTTCTCTTAATTAATTAACATATTACATTTTATAGATATTATTTAAATTCTGCTAGCATTTCAAAAGAGTGGAGGTGTAACCAATTATCAGGTGGATCTTATCTTAAAGGTGACCATGTGGGGATGTCTGAAGAAAATACTGTTGCCTCTGAGTTTTTCATGTTAAGCTTAGAGGATTCCTGTTTTCTACGATGGGGTAGTATCCACAAAATGAAAAGGCTGCTGAATTTTTCAGTTGTAAGAATACTGGATATTTCAATTCTGAATTCTGAAAGCTTTCCTTACCTTGGGAGACACTTTAATTTCATTGATGCCGAAGTCCTGTCTGACAGTGAAATTAGTACATCTGACTTTAATACTTAACAGTACAAATTTTGCAGCTAGACGTGTGTGGCAGAACTTGGTCTATGCAAGTTTGGGAAAAGGAAATGCATATTTTTTTTTTGCTTTAAAGAGCTTGAAGATTATATAATTAGGTCCATCTGTGTGTCAGTTATGACTTTTAAACCAACTGACCACTGTCAACCAAATCTAACTAGGGAGGAAAAATCTCTGTGATATTGCTTCCTACCAGTCTTGTGACCTTCGGCAGCTGTGCAGGGGAAGTGAGCATTCCTGCTGATGGCTAGGCAAGGAAGTCACAGCCATTATAAATTCTGTTAAGCAGCAGCCACTTAGATAATCAATATGCATATGCAGATGGGTCATAACTTTGGTATCTCTTGATAGTGTCGCTGAGAGCATGGTGGGAGCTGGAGTTATGGCAGTAACAGGTGCACTGGGGGAATTAAGACAAAACATCTGTAGAAACTTCATTAGCTCATATTCTGTCAGAACAGCAAAGTGAAGTTATAAGCAAATAATTGCTGAACAGAATAAAATGGGATGTAATTTCAATGATGTTTTTGTTTTTAAATTGAAAATACTATTGGATTGATTAAAAGTTGAGTTCAGATTTCCTTCTTTAATTCTTGCCGTTTGTGTAAAATAGATTCTCAGTGTCATATGGTTTTGTGTTTCTTCTAACATTCTTATTACTTCCCGTTAAAATTTTTAGACATCTGTCTCTTTGTATATATAAATTACTTAAAAAAACCACACACACAAAAACAAACAACAAAAAAACCCAGATATTTTTGAATTGGTGACTGAATGTCTATACGCATAAGCAATGCACTTTCTGCTTTTCAGGCTACATACCCATCTGTGGAGTAATGAAAAGACGGTAACAGCAAACTTAAATAGCCTAGCACAAAATGCATTTGCAGGAGATTCTACGAATTCCTGTAAGAAGGAAACCTTAAGTAAAGAATTACTTGGAAACCTGAAAATAAATCCACATATCTGTAGTTAGCCAGTTAACTGAATTTATAATATCCTTACAGATATGTGCAGATGTTTAGGACTTGACAGTAAATAATAGTTACATGACTGATGAAACCAGTGTTTCTGTACCAGAATTCAATACAGCTGTGGTATTTTAAAAACTTGAGGATGTGAAAAAGGTGTTTCCTATAGAATATTTCACATTCCCATCACCACCTTCTAAAAAGAATTGTGAATTTGTGGATGAAATAAATGTTTGTGGCAAAACAGCAAGTTCTTTTATTTTATTTTGATCGATGTTCCTTTGATGTGAATCCTAACTACTGGGTCAGAGCAAAACGAGAAGGTAATATAAGTCAGGTTTGCTTAGTCAATTTGCTTAGTCAGTCTGTATGATGTTGAGAAAGTGGCCGTGACCATTAATTTTTTGTTTGCGATTTTCTCTTTTTTGATGTTCACACGGCGCTTTGTTGATGATTGTTGCCTCAGGCAGTGCCTGGGGAGATGGTACTTCAGTGAGATGCACAAAACATATGCCAGGCTGGTTTTGCCTTTCTTCTGTATACTGTTATTCTCTTGGCATATGACACGTGTAAAACAACTAAGTACATTTTACATTATGTACAGCAATTAGAATCTAAACACAATGTGCTTTCAGTAAGGAAAACGTAAGAGTTATTTGTCTTATGCTACGGTTAGGTGAAGCTTGCAAACAGAGAACCGTGAATGGCTTCTAATCTACCTCTGAATAAATAATTTAGTGGTTAGCTGTGAATCCTTCCTTACTGTATCAGATGGGTAAGATAAAAGTTGGCCTGAGCTGTCACCCCTCCAAAGTCGTCTTCAACAGAAGATGTCTCCATGTATTCTCAAGGTCGATTTCAGGTTACTGATATAAAAGATTTTTTTGTTTAAACTACAATTTGCAACCATATGTAATGTCAATACATAATACACCCGTAGTTGCTGAAGGTACTCCTGGGTTTCCCCATAATATCTCATTGTGCTCTTTTGATTTTGTATTACTATGCAACAGTAAAAGCAAGTAACAAAACTCGCTGAGAGGGGAAAAAACAAGAAACAATTTTATTTTCAAAAGAATTGTTAATAATTATTTCCCCGTGTAAGCATCTCGGAGTGTCTTGACAGTAGAACTGACAAATGGCTTACCTGCAAGAGAGAGATTGTAATTGGCTTTGCCAAATGGAGTGAGCTAAAAATGACAGTTCACTGAACTGCCAGCTTCAAATGTTATTCGCTAGAAAATGAGTTTAAAAATGCAGATTAAATTCTGCCTTTTCCAGCTTTAAAATAAATCATATACAATATTAACTCAAAAGAGAAAGAAGTAACTCATTTGGAATATACTTTGCCTTTCCGTATTGAACTTCATATGTTTTCTTATCAAAGGTCGCGTCACTGTCTAATAGGCCAGCTAATGCTGAAAGAAAGGCTGAGCTTCAGGTGAATTATTATGATCAAGAGGTTTAGAGTGCTTTAAGGCTTTAACATACAATAAGATTGTACTAGGACGTTCGAGTAACACTCTCAAATTTGGGAACTTCAAAATTTCATATTAGATGTGACATATTAGATAGCGTTAACATAGCATGTATTAGGAACTTTGTCCTCATGCCTGAGAGCATTGCAAACCTGGGCCGCTTCTGTTTAGGTTTCAGAAAATGAAAATCACGTTATATTTCAATCTGATATATGTAGTCATTTTTAATTAGCCTAATTGGCTAATTAATCTAGATTAAATGTAAATTCTTTTCATGTCAGTTCTACCAAAGTTGCAATGAAGCTCTCAATATTTTATTTATGTCCTATTTTTATAAAATCTTCATATTTTCTGATTTTCCTAAGAATTTGAAATAGAAGCATGAAGAAAGTGTATTGAGGTAACCTGGCTTAGTGAATGTAGTAAGTACTCAAAACACTGATGGAATAGAAAAGCCAAATGCTACCTGTAGATGAAATCATCACTAGGTGTCACTCTGGGAAGTTGTTACAGACTATTGTGACAGGAAGTGCTAAAGAAAATTAAGAAGGACATTTTTCTGTTTACTAGAACAGTAGGCAAATGATCTGGAAAATACAGAGGAAAAACTCTCTTTTTTTAAGGTTTTCCCTGGAATTGTTGAAGCATGAGATGTGGATCAAGCCAAGTAATTTGCTCTATATTCCTTTTTTTTTAAAAAAAAAAATAGCGCCTGATTCTTATCTATTTGCCAAGATTCCTTTGCATCATTTTAGTCATAAGGAGAAATCTTTACATTAAATGTATTTCTTCACTTACTAGGCCAAAATTGTTTGCTCCTAAGGTAAACCTTCTTCATTTCAATCAAAAAAACTTAATTTCAGGGAGACTTCTGTATTTTCAAATACAAAGTGTTCAATTCCTTTAAATCTGCCACTATTGAGAAACTGCACTTGCATGTATTTCTCCTTCCCAGCTTCTAGTGTCTGACAGATTGTATAGGGGATTCACTTGAGAATCTGTTTATTCTTTGTTTATTATTTATTTTTGCATTTCCTGTATGAATATGGAAAATATTTAAATTTGAAACCATTCTTTCTCTTTTATCATAACTCTTGTTGCTATATAATCTTATTTTAGATGATCATATTCTGTGTATTAGGGATACTTTTAAATTTGACTTCATAAATAAGGAATGGATTCAAGCTGGGATAAAGCTACCTACCAAGCTACTAAAGATGTGAATATTATATACTGGAAGAGTTTACAACTTTACTTAATTAAACATGTGCCCATCGTGACTGCATAGGCTAGAATTAAGAGATAATGCTCTCTACAGGAGTTACTCAAATGGGAAACTTAGCACAATTTTGAATTATCCTAGAAATGAAGAACTTTGGGAGTAATACCCTAGACATAATTAATATGATCATAAATTAAAATATTCTAGTTCTTCAGATGTAATAAGTCAGGTAACAGTATTAGTGGAAATGTGTATTCAAGAGATGCAATAATCCTTGTCCTTGTGTACAGCTAGGATCTAACAAGACCAAAAGAAATTAATGGATATCGGTCCTTAAAGTTTCTTTATGATATAATAATTTTATGGGGAAGGGTGGTGGGAAGATAAAAGGTGGGAAAAGATTTTTGGTGAACTATTGGAGAAATTTTTAAATTATATTCTAAATTTTTCAGTTTCTTTGGTAAGGATATCATCAAGTACTCCGGGGCATTTCATTCTTATTAAACTAACTGGTTCTCAATAATGAGTTGCTTTGAGAATCAGGGCATTTGTCTACTTAAAAAATTTAACAGCACCTAAGGAATCAGGATCTTGCTGACGGTATGCAAGACAGTGAAATAATAATAATAATAATGAAAGAAGAAAAATCTTGTAGTTTGTTTATATCCCTGCGAAAAGGCAGATGTGCAATGGCCATTCTTTTATGTAAATTTTCAGAGTTAATGTTAAAAATGTTATTCTGTTCTATGTTACGTATTTGAAATCAAGTAAAGAATTTAACTGATCAGCAACTCAGAAGAAACTTACTGGAAGTTTTCTTTCAGAATTCAGACTTGTGTGGTTTTCTGCAGGGAATCTTCAGTTCTTAGGAACCTGAACAGGTTAAAATGGGCTCAGCATAGTTTCGGTCATTTCAATATCATTGACAGCTATTGCTTTTAAATCGCTCCTTTTTTTCCTTTTAAAAATGCTATTTTTTTTTCCTCTTCTTGCTATAAAAGCAATCAACATAAATCTCGAATCAACTGTATCAGTTTAATAGTGGAATTAATGAGGCACTCAGAAATAAAGCGCAAATATATAAAAATCTGAAGGAAAATACAGTTTTTTGGTCTCTCAGTAAAAAAATTTGCATTGTTGGGTTGCAAGGGGTGCTTGGATGCATACCTAACTTTTAAAGTCTTTATGTGCTAAAATTCTTGAAAACTGACCAAATACTTTTGAGTTGTTTATTTTAGTTGGATTTTCTGCTCACTGAAATGTATTTTTTCCTTGTGTTTTCCGTGTTTTTAATTTACCACATTTTATGAAAATTATCTTGAAATAAACTGGCTAGCTTCCATGTTGCTAAGGTAAAATTGCTATACGTAGGGGTGTTTTTATTGCTGGCGTCCACTAGTACCTCAAAAAATATAATGCGATGGATTTTGCAACAGCATACAATCATAGAAAATAAAGCCCAGTGAAATGTTTACAATCTGATTTTTCAAAAGCAGTGATGAACTTTTCAGTCCATGTAATGCAGTTTCCCCTGTATAATAACGTACTTACATCTGCTTCCTAGGGCTTCCCAGGTGATAATTATGTCCTTTTTTTCCCCCTTCATTCCTTTTATTCCAAAAGAGACACTGGTCAGGTGTCCAAATGCTTGTATCTGAAATAAGACATTTTACGTAACACCTCAACATTTAAATATACCTTAGCAAAGATTCCTGAAGTGTAATAGATCTTTTTAGGTCTTTTTGCAGCCATTCTTCCTTAGTCTCTTTTAAACAGTTTTATGTTGCTCTGATCGTATTAATTTTTTCTTGAGAAATATTTACAGCTATAAAGGAAATGAAAGCTGCTTATGCCCATACCCTGCAGAAACAGAGAGATGTGCTTAATTGGATGTACTGGAAGTACTTGATGTAAAACGTTTGGGCCTTACGATGCAAGGCGTTCTAGTGGCCTGTGACTAGAAGGGGGGACCGTTCACATGGACGCCGGGATCCCCTATGTGCGAATCTTCACCCGAGCTGCGGCTCACCTTCACGCCGCGGTAGGTGCCTCTGAGCTGGCAGCAGCAGTGCCTTGGCTGCCCTGAGCTCAGTGGTGCTGCCCAGGACCCTCTCCAGGGGCAGCTGCCCACACCGGGCTCCTCCTGCTCCGCTGCAGTTTGAAGGCAGAAAGGTTATTATGAAATTAAACTCCAGTGGGAAAAGAAAGAGCAGTGCCTCTGTTGGTTTGGTTTGGTTTGTTCCCCCGCCCCTTCCTCCTTTTGTTGTTTTGCTCCTTCTGTGTTGCTTTATTTAGCATCTACAACTCTGAAGCTCATAAAGGACATTATCGGGCCAGGCATGATTGCACCAGGCACTGGTATGTGAACAGCACTTGCTGTTGCAAACTTCAAACATCTGTTCCTGGTCCTACTAGGGACGGTGTATCCCGGAGGTATACCGCTATAGTTTGCTTTTCTTTATCGTTTTTTACTGTCTGAACTCCAGGGTAAGGTTCTATTTTCTTTTATGATTTCAAAGCCAGTTAATATTTTAAAACATTATCTAGAGCTATTTTGATCTGTTTGCAAGTGGCAATATTTTTTCCATAAGCATTTCTGAGGAATAGATAGGTCTATTCGTTACAGAATCCACGTGCATAACACCTGATGTGCACTTCTTCCACAGGCGAAAGGACCCTTAGTGCAATGGATTTAAAATCTCACTTCCACCGGTAACATTTTGATGAAGTGAAGTAACAGGTATAATCAGTAGTTTCTTCTCACTGGGAACAATTGAGGGTAAATTTTCAAAGTCAAGTGTGAGATTTTGATGGGTATATATAATTCCAGTTACAGGTAGTGCTGTAGCAGAAATTGAGCTTGATGCTCTGAGAGTGCTTTCCCTACTGCTTCATATCAAAATTGTGTTAACAGGAACATTACTTTAAATTGATCCTTTGTCATACTGTCTTTTCTCTAACTATAGACCCAAACCAAGATGATTACATCAGAAAAATATGAAACGAAGCCCTTAGTGCTACATATATCCATTGAAATCAGTCAAGTTACCTAAGTGTAGAATTTGATCTTAAACGTTATGAGCGGGGGCATGTCTTCCTCATCACATTGTTTTGTCTCTTCTTGCTCCTCATAATATTGCTGTCAGTTACTCACAGCTACGGTAAGAGCAGCAGGTAGCAACACACTGAGTTTGGAAGAACAGGCTTTAAGCAATGACTTTCCCATCACTGTGAACCCGTGTTTCGGGGTCATCCAACTGGGCATTTGGCCTGTGTGGCTGGGTGTTTGAAGACGCAGTGTGCACAGTGTCCAGCCTGGCTTTGGAGTCTCTCTCTCTTTTCTTTAAGAGATCCTGTGTGTCTCTGACGGTGGCGCTGGAATTTGCTGGGGACTTGGGTGTTCTCCAGCTACCTCTGTGATCTTCCGGGGCAAGTAGCGTAGTCCAAATCCACTATCTTCTGTTAAAAAAGGTGGAATAAATCTAGCTTTCAGGCCTTGTACTTCATTAAGCAAATGGGAAAAATAAACTGTTCCATGTCCAAGTTCTGCTTCTGACTCTTTCTTATGAAGTACCCTTATGAGACCCACCCATCTGCCTGAAACAGGCCTTAATATTGAAAGATGTCATATACTCCTGTTCTCAGTCTGAAATGCTGAAGATAATTGCCAGTGATAAGCAAAAAATTCTTTCTGTGAGGATGAAGTAAAAACTGAGTATCCATGTACAGAATTTTATCTTCATTAGCCCTTAAAAATCAAGATCAAGCTCCAGAAAAAACTTGCATTCAATTTCCTTTCTTTTTTTTTGGTTGGTGGTTTTCTTTTTTTTTCCCCTAAGGTGTTTTAAAAGTGTTATCCGTGATAAATAAAATATTAACAATCTCCTTTTATCCTCTTTATTGAAATATTCACAAACTCTTAGTGAATTGTAATGAAAATTTAATTATCTTTGTGCAACTGAGGCAACCAGTTAATTAATACAGCAAGCTGGAATCTTACTATTTCACTGTAATATAATCAGCATGTTTATAGCGATGCACTTAGTATCCTATGTGTTTTATTAATTATTAAAATGTAAATATGAGGCTTACTTAAATGACAGCGCAGACTAGTTAAAGTGAGCAACAAACCGATGGTAACACTGTTGCTCTCCAACTGTTTAAGAAGAAGTCTGAAGCAGGTTAGCAATTGTAACTCCCTTTGCTTCACAGCCCTGGACCCTGGGGTTTTGTGTGTGTGTGTTACATCTGTAGATTGTAGAGTATTTGACAGCAAAATAATTGTGATGATTCTTAAAGCTGATTCTAACTTGGATCCCAGAAAGGTGTAAAGAAGCCTGCTTCGTGTGAGGCAATGCTGGCTCAGCTTTGGGGTCTGTCGGTAACCGGCGACTGTGGGTCACCAGTCCCTGTGAATGTGTAAAACTCTGGAGTCTAAGGATTCAAAGAACTGATCTGGGTCTTCAGATGCTGCATCTGCATATGTAATAGACCTGGTTTTTGGAGCTGCTGCTGGAGTCCGTGGGGCTGGCACAGCCCCCGCAGTGTCATTTGGAGTTCCCCTTACTAAGCACCCCTGAGGCGGTGCTGGCTTTGGCCTGAGTTGGTCTGCCCCTCCGTGTGGGAAGAGGGCTGTACAGAGCCCGTTAGGCTAGCTGCGAGGCAGCTCTTCTCTTCGCCGTCCCTGCTTCGTGGTTTGGGTGGCGACGGGAGACCAGGCGCAGTGGGAGTGCAGGAACAGAAAGGCTGTATTAGGATGTGGGGAGCAGTGGAAAGGAAGAAGGAGAACAGGGAAGGGGAATAAGGAGGAAATCTGAATACGCAGTGCAAGCATTGCATTGTGAAAGCAGGCAGCATGTTAGACGTGGAGACCTGTCAGTCTGGAGCATGGCGGGGGGGTCCAGCTGTGAGAAAGTAGTGGGAGGTGAGTGGCTTGGGCGAGTCTGCCTTGCTGCTTTGGTGACCTTGGAGTATGCTAAACTCACATAACGGATATACCCTCAGAATTTGAATAGGTGTCTAGAAGCATTGTGTGCAGAAATGGTTTAATTCATTCACTACATTAGCTACAAATTATTTCCTTTCTTATGACTACCGATATGCACACATACAGCATTGCTTGCATATTATAAGCTTTCTTCAGGTGCATACTGGGATAGTATGCCAATTTGACAAAGCAATTAAAAACATGCCTAGCTAACCATAGGAGTTATTCCCATTAACATCAGTGGCTTTGCTTATAAAAATAAAGTTAAGACAGGTGATTATGTACTTCTCAAAGCTGAGTCCTAGCTTTATGTAGTGTTATCCAGCATAAGAAGTCTAAATTTCTAAGGAGTCCTGTGGTATACTCTAACTTCATTAATAGGAGATAACATGCTAAAAGAATTGCAATAGCTACCATAATTGCTAATGGTGCCTGCAACATTACCATAGTACTGCAGCAGGTTGCATTGTTTCATGCCACAGTAAATAACTTCTGCCTCCGTTTTAAAAGGAGAAATGTCTCTACTCTATGACTATTTGCATCTACATAATACCTTCTAATTTCTAGATGCTAAAATGGCAGTTAATAAATACTTGAACTAAAGAAATCAAAGATAATCCATTTAAATTTGAAAGTCTTACTGGAATGCTAATTTACTATTTACTGTATGTGAACAAGTAATGGTTTCTCATCTTATGAAAGCTTTATGAGAAAATACTGAGGGATTCAAACGAGGAGAAAAATGTCTTAAGCCTCATTGAAAAGAGACTTCAGTATTTTGTCCTGAGATCTTATAACTTCAGTTTTATAGCTTTGTGTACAGCTGGTTTGGTACAATGGATTGGTTCGTGCCGTATAATGGGTCAGAACCTTGCATGTTAGTAGGATACAAGTTTTGAAGCCAAATTTTACAAAGTGCTAAGTTTCTTTTCTAAAGTATTTACCTCATACCTTGGCTGCTAGTGTAGTTGTGAACTGTCGGCATACCATAAATTTTGATCTTTAGTCCATTTTGGGGTATTAATTTCTTGGGGATGAGAGGAAGGAAAGAGATTTCTTAAAGCTCTTCTGTTCTGTGGACTTCATCAGCTAGGCTGGGAGGTAGGAGGTGCGAAGAGCTGGATCAAGCCTCGCTAGATTTTGTTAGGTCACACGGGTCCACAGGTAGGTTCATTTCCAGGGCTTTGGCACCTGCAGATGTTTGCTTTTTCTGGCAATCAGTCAGAAACTGTCATCAATCATCTTTAATTTCTGATACGTATCTATTAACAACTGAAAACCTAGTTAGCAGAAATAATGTGGAATTCTTTAATAAGGTGATAATTGTGAGGAAGTGAAACGATAATGTGTTTGCTGGAGTGCTTTCTTTTCTCTGTATCTCCCAGCATAGTACTTATCAATCAATATGCTGAAGTGTTATATTCTAGACAGCAGGACAGGCTGAGCTGGCTCCCTTTCAGAGCCAATTGTGCAGTCCTAATTCAGATAAGAATCCCGGCAGAGCCAAAGTACGACTTAAAACGATATTTGAAGGACCAGTCCCATTGTGAGGCTTAATTGGCTTAATCGTGAATTTTCCTGCCACAACTTTCCAGTCTTTCTCAGTCATGTAGGAGAGGGAAGAAACACTTGTGTATGTGGGAATGAGTAAGAGGAAAAGAAAAGCGTGTAAGTTGATTATGGGTTTGTATTGTTCATTGTAAATAGAATTTTATGGAATATATTTGTACATAATTTTCTTTAATAGGGCCTTTATCTTTTTAAAATCAGCGCTGGTTGATGCATTGTTTGTGCTTTACTTTAGAGTTAGCACCCTTTAAATTAGTGGGCTTTGAATATTAATACCTCCTTCAGTATGCTATTTAAAAAGATTAAGAAAAAAGTATTTTTGAAAATTTAACAGACAGACTCATCAAAAAAAGAGCGGGGGGTAGACTCCAAGAGAAGTTAAGATATGGACCCTTGTTACCCTTACAGGAGGAGGAGGGAGGACTGCAGTAGTCAGCGGATGACCCATCACAGCGGGAAGCTAACTCTGAGGGCCATTACACATTTTTGTTCTTTTCTGACGTCCTTGCGCCGAATGATTTCCCCTTTCTGCTTTCCCCTTTCTATCTGAATTGTGAAGCTGCAAAGACAAAAGCAGTAATTGGGGGCCATAAGGGCTGGAACAGATGGAGGGAGAAACAGGACGGAAATGGTAGGAAATCCTATCGTATCAGGCACGTTTAAGTTTCTGTCATGAATAACTTAGACTAAGATGACCACACAGGTGAAAGAATTTGAGAGACAAAAAGATGAACAGGTTTGCCAAGCTTGTGTACAAAATCTTTGGCTGAAGAAGAGACTGAGTCTTAATCCATGTGTAATCTCTGTAGAGTGTAACACTGTGGGATGGGCACTCTGTGTTCAGCACAACGAGCTCCAGACAGGAATGGGAGCTTTGGATATAGCGCAGTGTAAATTACTAACAATGGAAGACATTTTTAATACGGAGCAAGTAAACAGCATTTTCCTTTACTTTTGCTGGAAACCGTGGAGCTAAATTACTTTCCATTGCTTGGAAATTCTTAACCAGTATTCAACAAAGACAAAGAACTCGACTCCTTTCAACCTTCCGTCTCAGAAAACCCAACCAACCAAAGTGCATCTCTAATAAATGTTAATTTTTATAGAATTGAATATATTTGTAATTATTTTCCTCTGGGGAAAAAATCACAAGAATTTTACATTTTTTTTTTTAATAATGTATAAGCAGAAAAACCCTATTTCATCTTCTAAATAGACCTGATGTACTATATAATTGCATTAAAGCACTTGAAAGCACACGTCTTTGAAGGATGTTACCACACCTAGCTTACTTGAAAACTTGTCCTAGAAACAAAACGGTAGATAGGCTTGTATAAATTCTAGGCCAAATACAGTAATGTTGAAAACTATAGCATTTTCTGGTAACGTGGATAGGAATCTTTGGAAATAGCTTTTCGAACAGGAAAACAAAAATAAGAGTTACAAATAAAACCTCTCACCAAAATATGCATCTTGTTCATCAGATTTAGAGAGCCTGGTATGCAGCGTAATGGGGTACAGGATTCTCTGGAGTAAATAAAAAATAATTTGATTGCAATAAGTGATATAAAACAATGTTAAGTGAGGTGAGAGTTAGACCCAGTAATTTGCATGTATTTTTTGAACTTGACTTCCTTGTTTTATTCATACATATTTAATACTTCAGAATTAATCTTAATTTAATATTACTTCAGCTCAAATATTAACACAGAATTTAAAGTTGAATCCGTGCCTGTGCAGGACAATGATCATCGTAAAGATCTTTGAGAGGCTGTTCAAAAGCTGCTTTTCTCAGCAGGGAGAGACTTGTATGATTTTAGGGTTGTCAGCTGTGCTTTGGAAAAGTGTCAGCTTTTATATCAGATATCACCATTAATAATTCTTGAGTTCTATTTGGAAATGAACGTAGGAAAGCGAAGCAGAGGTTTGCTATTTGTCCCGCAAGATCTGAGCCAGGTTTGGAGAGAGGTCTGGAATTCCTGCAGCAGACCCTGCTGTGCCCCTCCAGCCTGGGCTTCCCCGATGCTGGAGGCACATCAGCCTAGGTCTTTCTTTTAGAGAAAGTTTTCTCCAGCAAGGTGAGAGGGGAAAAAAGACAACTAATTACTTCTGAACAAATGCTCTTCAATTCAGGTAATACTTCTCTCTCCTTTCAATATTGATGTAGCTCTTAATGCCTTACTCCTTCCGTCTCTATCGGACCATCCTCTTAAAGCATTTTTTAAAGAGCCAGTTCAGTCTGTAACTTGTTGTTTAATTTCTCAGATCAAATGTTTAATTTCAGATCGATGTTTAATTTCTCAGATCAAATGCAGTATGTAATCAAGCAAGAGTTTTGTAACAGTAACATGGCTTGCTTAGTAGGACTGTTCAGAGGAGGGTGACTAACCAAATACTTGATAACCAGGTAATTCTGAATGTGTTTTCTGTAACTGTGCTTACTGTATTATTAAGCTGAAGTAGATGCTCCTGGGGAAGGAAAAAAGCTAAGGAAACTTTTCAGTCATACTAATGGAAAGTCATTGCTTAGTAGGCAAGTCTTTGATTCTTCTACAACTGTCATGTCTGCCAGCAGAAAGGTTAGAAGTCAGAGGTGCCGATAATCTCGGCAGAAATGCAGTACTTGTTCTACATGGCTTAGTTAAGTGGTTTGGACTTTGTGATTGCCGTAACTCTCATGGGAATAAATAATGACTATAGGATTACGTTTTTAGTGTTAGTAATATTTTAGCCTGCATTTTAATGATGTGTTTATGTCTTCCTGTGGAATGTATTGTGCTTAAAGACTGGAAAACAGAGGAAATATTTTGAATCTTTAGCTTGTGCCTACAGAGGATGGACTCAACAGTCCAAGAAACAAGAAACATACGCTAAATCACTTCATTTGGCATTGCAATGGATGACAGGTCTGCATGCCATCAGCTGGAGAGGGCAGCAACTTCCTAAAGCACTCTGAACTGATTGCAATTACCTGACTGTGTTCTACCATTAATTACATTCTCTGGTCACGGTAGCAGAGAGAGAAAGGAAAATGAAAAAACAGAATGAAATGTTAAGCATCCTTCTTTATATACCTTTTTTCTTATGAAATTTATATTTGTTCCACAGAAATAATACTGAAATTAAACACCTGGTTAATGGGAGCTATACTCATTAACTTGCTACAAATAAACGTATGACTTGTGTTGAAACTCTAAACAGGCTTAAGCTGTTTAGCTGTAAGTAAACGGTCATCAATAGTAAGTGACTTATATTAAAAAAAAAAAATTATGTACTGAGAAGCTGGTGTTTATTCTTTCCCCTCCCCCTGGCCTTTTACAAGATAATTGCCGTAGTATGCACTGAGCATAGTTACGTGGACATATTAGCGTGGTTTTTCAGAGCTTTCTTTTATTTCAATCTCCAGCAGCAAAGTTGCTTCTCCACTAATTCTCTACATAGAACAATTAAACGCTGAAAGTTGCAGTGTTTATAATAGCTCAGCAAAACTTTCTGGAGTAATTGAATATAGAAATAAAGAGATTATATGCTGTTCTACTGGAAAACAAATTCAAAACCCAAAAATTTACTTTAGGTGTTTCTTTTCCCTTCCTTAAGCAGAACCTGAAATCACATACAGCCTTCACAGTTCCTTCCACCTTGATGGACCGTTTCAGAAAGCCAGTTGAACACTCAATCTACTGCAACGTGAAATGGTGCCCTGGTCTACTCAGGAGCAAATTTCCTACAATCTAATTAAGAAGTTATTGAAAACATGCTGAAGTCTGAGAGAGACTTTATGAGAAGATTTCAGTGGGTTTCTGATAAGTCCCACAGGTTTAAAACTGTATTTTCTCATCTAAGTATTTCTTTCACTGTCCGTGTAAAAATTCAATATTACTTTCAACTGAAGATGAAAGAAGTTTTCATTTCTTTAAATAATTAATAAACTACAAATTAAAAAAATTGAGATACTTGTACCAGAAACACAACTGTCACAAATTTTGTTTCTGCATATAAAACTCAAATTGCATCTATGAAGATCTGTTACCATCCATAGTTCTTGTCAAGCAGATTAACTCTGCCTGTTATTACTGTTAAACCTATCAGCGTTATTATTTTCTTACATAGTCTTTCCTCCCATGGAGTATTTATTTCTTACTATTTTTTCCCTTTGCCTGTAGCTTAAGAAATCACGTTTTGGGATGCATATGAAGTCCACCGAGATCAGCAGAAACACATCTGTTGATTTAAATGAGATTTGGATCAGGGTCCAAAGGTTAATTATCCATTAATGTTTTTTCATAGTTTCATTTACATTTTTATCTTTTCACTGTTGCTTCAAACACTTTTTAATTTAATATATTGTTGATGATTTTCATTGACTCCTTGTTTGTGCTATCTTCTGAACTCGTAAGATTGAAGAAGTACTAAGTAGTGGATTTCGTGGAAGCACCTAGTTATTTGCTTCAGAATTAAAATTATCCTGAGACCACTTTTGGTGTCTTTGAAAGTTACCTGAATGAATCACAAAGAATAATTTTTCCATTCCATTCAATTTTGGTAATTCTGTTAAAAAGGAAGTGTGGAATGTACATGGAAAGGCTTGTAGTAGAAACATGAACAAACTGTTGTGGCCTCTTTTACTTCATTCTAGGTGTTTGATTCTCTACATATTTGGCCACTTTTTAAGGAAGATCAAATAAGATTCAGAGAATGATGAGATCATCACCTGCTCGTTTTAGTTAATAATCCATTCTTTATTCTTGGAAGCCTCTCGAACTTTTCTTAGCTTTTGTTTTGTATACAATAGATGGTGGAATTATTACTTTACTTAAATTTTATTTTTTTTCATGTCATCCAAGTCCTGTTTCTAAGTATTCCCTTAGCAACTGCTATAACAAATACATGCAGTATTGGAGGTTTTGCTGTTGTTGTTAACGTTGTTGGTTTAGATAGTAACTTCTCTACTACCTAGCGCATCAAATCATTTTTCTTCTACTTATATGTAAAAACATATTTCATAAAACAGATCAACTTTACCAATCTTTGACCTCCTCATTTGCACATTTTTTTTATTTTTCTGAGGGCGTTAATCTGCCAGTGCCATCTTTTCTGATCCATGTGCAATACCTCTGAAGTCAGTGAGTCTGGCCCTTAGCAACAGTTTGTTAGTTTTCCAATTCTGCTTTTTTCTCTTGACACTTTAAAAAAAAAAAAAAATCTTTTTATTCTCTTTAGCTCCTTTGGCTGTCACTAACTTTTCTCTTTTCTTATCCCTTATTTTTTCCCTTGAAAATCTAGAATATATATTCTCGTTTGATTCTTTCTCTTGTGTGCCAAATGCAGATTTTTCTTTTAGCTTAGGTTTGTTTGATTTCTTCTGAAATGGCATTGTTTGGTTTTCTTTCCCCCACCTGAATACAAAGGGGATGTCTATTCTTTTTTTACTATTGTTAGTGATGTTTTTAATGATTTCCACAATACTCCTTTGATGTATTATTTCATAACATTCACAGACTACTACTTTGTTCCATAACTTGTTTTTTTGCAGCCCAGTCCTTGCATTTCTGAAATTCTTTAGGGGAAGCATGGATATCATTCCAGATGTAAGTTACTTCTGCTTAATTTACAGTTGCAGACACCACTGCTAAGGCACAATTCTGTTTTTTTTTTCAGTTTTTGCTTTTTACCTCAAATGTATTCTCTGTGGTAGGCTTCTTTGAAGTAACCTATTTCTCATGTTTTTTTTTTTTTAAAGTTTGTTGATATATCCCACCTTTAAACATTTTCTACATCATCATTATTTTTGTTTCAAACATACCAGTGTTTTCTCCCATTTCTTAAATATAGGTTTTTTTTAATCATGCAGTTTCAACTCTACTTTGATTGCCTTATCAAAATGCTTATTAGCAGATCTGTGGTTCCATGTGTCAGTTATTTTTATCATTTTATCCTGGAGATTATGTGGTTCTTTCCTACTTGATCATTTATAGGCATATTACATTGAACATGTAATAGAAAAATAAATAGGAAATAACTCCTTCATCCACCAAAATTCGCTACTGCTCATTATTCCTCTGAGAGCCTTTAAATTGCTTTGTTCAATTTCCTTTGAAAATAAAATCCCTTTAATAAAATTACTGTGTATTAAAAAAGACATGAGAGTACACATTGCTTTCAGGCAAAAGGAATGTTTCAGCTTTGCAGAGAATATAAAGGTGATCTTGGTTTTCAAGTGATGGAGAGTTTAAGAAAACTACTGTGATTTTTTTTTCTGTAGGATCTGTTCTGAGAGAGAATTTGCACTTTACAGTATAAAGGAATCTTGGTGAGCTTCTCTTTAGACCAAATGGCAGAGAAGAAGGTATTTTAGCCTTCTGAGCATTCTTAATTAAATTACACCATCTTTCATACAAAAGATTTATACATAGGACATTGGGTAATATTTTCTAGTAGAAAAGAGTTTGGGACTATATTCTCCACTGTATGTTAAAATAAGCTATTTTAATTATTATTAAAGAAATCTTTATATTTATTTTGGGGCTAATTATATACAAAGGCCGTTACTTTGTTTCAGTGATAGGAACTTACATAGTGTTAAAGGAAGCTGTGTTAAAGGATGACTGAAGCCAGTTATAAATGCACGTGCACACACACAAAACCTTTCAGACTGTATCATCTGCAAAGTTTCCAAAGTCTGCAGTGGTTTACTGTCCTTATCTCTAGTTTTGTAGGCCTGTAGGGTATCAGACTTGCACTGGTCTTACATCTGTGCGTGTTCTTTTATGCTTTTTCTCCTATCTCTGACTTCTAAGGGGAAGATTCCACAGAAGAAAACGTTGCAGCAGGCCAATCTGCCATGTTCATTTTTTCCTCCTCTGCCATCTCCATGCCACCTTTCCACTATTCCCAACTTTGAGCACACAGCTGCTGTGTGCCTGTATTTGCGGATGCGATCAGTAATGTACAACAAATACTTCAAGGGACCATGAAGGTTGTCATGTGGAAATCACCTGTTCTTACTCTATGTACATTAAATAAAATGCCAAAGTCTGTATCTCTTTCTATTTATGTGCTGGTCTTGCTCCAATTGTCTTACAGGCAGAGACCAAATCCATCTTTTTTATAATGAAAGCCTGGACCAAACTCATCTTTCTCCTAATACTGAGAGTCAAAAGTCTGAGAGAATATCAGTGATCTTAGATTGCATTCTTGCATAGGAAGGGACATGGCTCTTCATATGACTTATGTAAATTAAACATATATATATATTTATAAAGCATAGTCTAACAAGATTCCATGAGCACCTGCGGTGCGTTTGGTTGCAATATGGGCCATATTACTGATTCTGGCTATAAAGCTCTTTCTAGCTAACTCATCATCAAGGGGTTAAACCCACTTTTGAACAGAGAGAAATATACCTGGCTCCAAGCATGAAATAGTATCTTTTAACTCGATGCGTAAGAATACTGTTCCAGAGAGACTTTGAGTTTTACCTACAAACCTCTCATACCTAGAAATACCTCCAGGATTTAAGTGATCAGGAATATTTGTCTAGAGATAGAAGAAGATAGTACTCTACTATGTGAAAAAGAGAAAGCTGACCCTAGTATGGTGTACTGAGTAACGAGAATAAAGTTTTAGTGCAGGAGGCAGGCTTGAGGGAAAGGGATCACTTTCTGCTCTGGAAACTAGACTGAGAATTTTACAAAATTAGGATTTTGTCATTAATCTTCAGTCCTTCCTGATGTAGGAGATTTATTTTTTTAATGTATTCTATTTTTTTATTTTACTTTTCAGTACTTCAGGGTGAAACCCAGAAAAACAAAAATACGAGGAAAGAAGTGGGGGAACAGCGGTGGAAGGACTTGCATTAGTTCAGATGGATTTTTATATAGTCTAAATAATTGCAATCTGATAAGAAGCTATCAATCTGATTATAGGAAGTTATCAATCTGATTATAGGATGGATTTAGGGCTCTTCAGTTAGAAACGTGTACTTGCTGTCCTCCCTGTTAAAGATGCCCTTTTTCTTGATTTCTATATATGCCTTGATGTGCTTAGTAACTCTTCTAACATTCAACTTTGATTAAAAGAAAACTCTCTAAAGGCTTTGCTACTTTTTAAAGGTTATTGAGCAAGAGAGAGAGAAAAAAAGCACTTCAAATATATCCCTGAAATTCTCAGAATGAAGAATAATCATTCTGTTTTGCAAGGACCAAGTTTTATAGTGTAATGATAACTGCTTTTCAGTAAAACTGAGGTGGCAATGACTCATTAGGAGATTCTTGGACTGATCTATTTGTAACCCATCATGGTGGGGCTGTAGCTTGAGGATTTCGGGATAGACAACAAAAGAGAAGTCAGGATAGTGTCTGGTGGAAAAAGAAGGGACTCTCAATCTAAAAATCCACAAAGGTAAAATTTTAATTCACAGGATTTTGATAAGAGTGTTTAAGTGAAATAGTCATCCCTTTTTAAAAGTCTGACATTACAGCAAGAAGTCAGCAGGCAGAAATTTATTAAGCCCGTATCTAAGTAGAAATATGGGTAAGACAGCATGGTTCTTGGGCAAAAGTTTTTAAGATAGATTTTAGTGTTAGAAATCCTTATTGGCTTTGCCGTTCAGTGCTATTTCTTCTGAAAATAGTTTTCACGTCCTCTTCTGTCTGGGGAGGTTCATGACCCAGTCACCAAGATGAATAAGCAAGCAAATCCAAATGGCTCTAAAGAAATCCAGGTAATAAGATGCAAGTTTATTTTGGAAGTAATCGTGCAATCTGCCTTGAAATCGTACACTCTTAACACCAGACTACATCAGTCCGTGTATGTCCAAACCCTTATATTTGTGCAGACCTCTCAAAAGGTACATAAACAAAGAAGCACTGACACACTTTTTATCTTCCTTTAGCATGAGGGGATGGCCCATCACATCTTCAAGTATCTAATAATTAATTAGCATATGCAGTTTCTACAAGTACAGTCATCTTAATAAGTCATGTCAGTTATGCAAGTTTTAAATTAAGTTAATTAAGGGACATTTCAGTGACATCCAAAAAAGCAGTTGATTAGTTACTTGCCAAAAGAGAGGAGAAAATTGTAGCATGTATTCACATTCAAAGCAGAATCACTGCATGTTTGGAAACTGCCAGCTCAAAAGAAAGCTGAAGCTATCAGTTGCATTTTCTGGTCATACTCAGAAAGGAAGCAAGAGGAGCTCTTTCCCTTGTCTTCTGTTAAAAAATAATACTCTGCATCATTCCTGAATCAAATTGCATTCTGAATTTGAGAAGCCTATGTAAGAGCCTGAGAAAAAAACCATTTGGGTTTTTTTTTCCCCCGATATCCCATGTAATGCAAGATCTTCAGTTTCCCAGTCTTTCCTCTTTTGAAAAATACATTTTTCTGAATGTAGTTTTCTGTCCAGTAAGAGCAGCTTTATTACCTTGGACTTCTTCAATGTCATTGGCAGCTTAGCAGAGTTTCACATTATGCCATCTGTTTATAGTCTAGAATTAGATGACAGGTATAGCATTTCTTTTTGTAATAGCTATTCTTTTTTATATCGGGTCACAGAAATGTGCTGGGCAAAGATCAATATACCATTTCATGTTTAGAATATTTACATAGAAACATCAAACACTTTTAACAGGAATTTCTGCAATCTGTATAAGTAATTTAAAAGGAGCAATAGTCTTGGGAAAGTAATTGCCATTTAAAGCTGAACTGAGCTACCTCTTTCTGACTGACAAAAATGAAGATTAGTTATTTGAGAAATGTAACTATATCTAATGCAGTCTTTGGAAGTAAGAGCCAGTAAACATACATACTGCATAAAGAAAATATATTGAATTATTTCATGAGATATTTGGCAAGATAATTCAGTTCTCAAAAGGGATTTAAGAAATAAAGAAGAATATATGGTTGCTTCAGTCATAGCAGTGGCCCACAGTTCTTATGCCAAATTATTAACTTTCTAGTGCTTGTTCCATGTATTTGGCAACAGATTATTTTTCAAGCTTGTGACATTTTAAATGTTAGAGGGAGACTGTATAAAAGTGTAAGATTCCCAAATGAATAATATATTATATGTCACAGTTCTGGAGGATCTCTGTGCATATTCAGTTATCATTCAATCATTCCAGCTGGTTACTGACACACGCTTTTATAAATGCAGTTCCAGATACTATCTTTTCCCAAGTGAAGTTAAGGATTAACAACTAGTATTAAGGAAGGATGTCTGTTACAATGCTTAAAACTAGCCTTCTACCTCAATCGGTGAACACTGCTCGCACAGTCACAGAGGGGTGCTGAGAGCCACCAGAATTGTTGGGCAACGTTTGATTTTAGACCTGGGTAATGTGTTCCTCCTCAAATTTATTCTTCAGATTCCCATTGCACATCTGTGCCAGTAGCAGTTTCAGGATGCTGTTTCAGGTTGACATGTTAAGAACATTTTAAATTGAAAACAAATTACATCATGCTGGGACAGACATGTTGATGATGCTCTTCGCATGATGACTAGCTAAAAATGACTTTCTGCTACGAAGTAGAGAAATCTGCACCTTGTGATTTGATCTGTGATGGTGATGGCTGAAAAGTTCATATAGCAGGAAAGCTAATTTAAGTAGGTGTTGCTTCTCTTTGCAGTCTAAATTTGCAAGTTTTGTCTAATTTATTTGGCTTCTTCCAGTGACCTTCAGTGAGGTTAGAAGTGTCGCCCAAGTGACAGAAAACATGGAACTGAATGTTCTTGCTCACCATTGCAATGGGATGCATCTGTTTTGACATTTTTTTGGTAAAGTATCATTTTGAAGCAGTCTGAACATTCCCCTCTGAAAATGAAGCAGATGTGAAAGGACAGAAAAGCCTGGTCTTTTAGTTTACAGGTGGGAAATGGACTGGTGAATTCTATCTTTCCAAAGACAAGCTGGATACCCCTACACCCTTGGCTATGGAAATAAAAAGTGGCCAAGTGGTAGTGTCAGCAACTGCAGGTGTTGCTGG
Source organism: Calonectris borealis (assembly GCF_964195595.1). NCBI lineage: Eukaryota > Metazoa > Chordata > Aves > Procellariiformes > Procellariidae > Calonectris > Calonectris borealis. Next base: position 37,499,761 of record NC_134317.1, read on the forward strand.
GACACGTAAAGAGGCAACGTTTGTTACTATCAAGCTAATATCTGTGAGGTGTTCTGTGCTCAATTTTTATATCTCTTACCTAAAATCTCGAGGGATAGAAAATTTTGTTGTCAATTCAGGATGAAGAATGACTTGAAAGTATGGGATTCAGTCCTAAATCGCTATAATAGTGCTTAATTTTGGTGTTCAGGATTGAGTGAGGGAAGGAATTCCTAGTGTAGTCAGATGCGTCCGTTTCCATTTGGTTTTTGTGTATATCTTCTTGTATTTTTAATGCAACTTTGTGTACTAAAAGTTGAATAGATTTACAGAATTTTTAAAAAAATTTTGTTTTCTTTCTCAGTGGCAGTGATTATTGGGTTGAAAGTATTTAAAAAAAGTGGGAACACACATTTTTTAAAAAGTGCAGTGCGTATAACCAGCAAGCCTCGTAATCCATTTCAAGCTTAGAGATCTTCGTGCTCTGTTGACTCTTCCATGTGGCTTACTGGGAGATGTACGTGCCGTGGCTGAGTAGCGGCACAGTGGATGCTGCTCACACTTACGGGAATCTTGCTAGCAGTGCGGATGATGAGCTACAGATAATGCTCATCCAACTCTGAAATCATAGATCCTGCCTGCCTTGCTGATGCTTTGAAGAATGTTTGTTTCAATGTTTGGAGCATAGAGGTCTAATCTTCAGTAGTCCCTCAAGTCCAATTTTCGTCCCTTACTCTAAGCAGAAGATGCATTAGCTCTATTAGTCATATTGGGTGGGGTAGTGGATCTTTTTGTGCACGTTTTATGAGTCAGGTTGCTGTTTGCAGCAGTACTAGAAAGGTCCCTGCTGTTGGTTATTTCAACTTTAGCGGCAATTTTGAGGTAAAGATGAACTCAGAATTGGGTAATGGATTATAAGTAAATATCTCAAGTAGAGAGCTATATTACGGCTCACTTCTGCTGAGTTAGCTTTCCTTCATCTCTTCTAGGAGCTGCTTGTTTTGAACTTGCTAATTCTGTTGACTCATAAAAGAGCAATGTGAAATCTAGCGGTTCATTGTTTGGCATTGCAGGAGGATTATGTGCTATATTGGACTACGGCAATAACTTACAACCTAAGACCTGTTCACGTTGTTCCCGCAATCTAGGCAGTGCGCCATGTCCAGTATGCTTGTTCCAACTGGAAAAAATGCTGGCAGGCAGTTGATAGGGAAAATAAGTAGGAGTGATGGATAGTTCTGGGAAAATAAGTAGGAGTGATAGATAGTTCTTATATTTATCATGATAAGTTCAGAGTATCGTACTCCTCCACATCCATGCTTGTGAGGGAATGCAAATGTATTGATTATCTGTTACCTTTAGGTAAGGATTGGATTTCCATTAATCCATGTAATTTCCATTTATCAGTGAAGACGACAAGCAACGTGTATTCTGAGGTACAAACAGCACACAGTGTATGCAGCTGTGGGGCAGCGTGACATCAGAGAAATTTGGCAGTGGCTCCCCTCTGTAAATATGTAATCAATTCTTTTGTGTTACATTACGTATTTTTCTATTTACTATTATCTCTTACTACATGTTTTTAGTTGGTGCGTTTTATTGATGCACTGAAAATGTACTTGAGCTATAACAATCGTTATCATTGCATATTCAGTACATTTTTTATAACCATCTGCTTATATTCACTGTACAATACTGCATGTATCTCATAGACCTCCTTTACCCTTTGATGGGCTGCCATCCGTGCTTAACTTGTTATCAAACTGTTATCAGTGCACACCCAAACGTGTCAGTACTGTGGAAAAAGTATTGAGCTAAAAATATAGATGGCAATTCTGCAAAATTGTTTTGAAAAATGCTGCATTTTTTTTTTCTAAAGACATTGAATTTGTGTATATATTGTATGTGAAGCAGTCTTTTAATAAGAATTTTTATGACACTTTTCATGAAGGCTGTACTGCTTTCATGTTTCTTTTTCCCACATCTTAACTTTAACATACTGAGAAAGTAGGAAAGAGGAGATCACAGCATCTAGCTGCTTGTGTGTAGATAACAGCTGTTACCTCTATCCTGTTTAAATACAGTATTAAGCACAAAATCCACTCTTTTATGCTGAGAATCTAGGAACAAGTGTGATACTATGTATGTGTGATACGTTTCCCACATGCTTGTTCTCTGAGGAAGTGATGGTACATTTGCTTTAGGTTGATGCTTCTTCTCTTACTCAGGTAGGTGCAAATATCAGAGCGCATGGACAATTGTAAATATTTGATCCGTTATCCTGTACTTCTGTATGCATATGCATACATATTTTTGGGCATGGAATTAGTCATAATGACTTAATTGTTTTACTTATGGATAAAGTGTGGGGTGTTTTTTTTTTTTTCAAAATTAGGATTCATTTTACTAGTTGAGCAATACACACTGATTGAGAAGTTACTCATAAAATATTGCTGATAGGAAACTCATATGAAAAGCAGAAAATGCTTTTAAAATTCAGTCAAATATACTTTGCAGTATTTCCTGGACCTAACTTGAACTGACTCCTTTCCTTCCAAATACACTTCTAATCAGAATTACTCTTTTCCTTACAAAGTTCCTTCGATAATTCTCCAGTGTTCTGGTCCCGTAAGTCAGTATCTTTCTACAACACATTGGTTAATATTTTCCTAGATGTTTCAGGTATATAAAGGGTGCCTTGCATAATGTTGATACATTAAATTAGTCATTCTTTCCCTGTTCTGACATGAACTAGTGCCTTGTTTGCCTTTTTTTATTGTTACTCTGCACTAAGCTGATAATTTCAATATTTTCACATGTATACCCCCAAATCAATTTCCTGAAGATTGTATTTAATTTGAAATGACTACTTATTCTTGCTTCATCTCAAAGAGTTTTTTCCCCTCCCCTTCAGCTTTTACCCCATCTTCAAAGCTCTAATTTATCCAATCTCTTCTGTGATTTAGCTAGGCAATTTAAAACCATTTACATTAATGCAAACAGAGCTTATAAAATGTTTCACATTCTTAAATTCAAATAGCATGGATGTAGGATGGCAGGATGAACGTAGCAGGTGAGCAGTAGTGGTGGAAGGGTGGAGATTTAGCACAGATGGATGATTACAATAAGGTCAGACAGCTAAGGAAAGCAGGGAAGAGAGAAGTTGATTGGGAACTAAGAGTGTATCATTGATTTACAAGGCAGGCAATGCTGGCTGGGAAAGGAGGTCTAGAAGAGATGGCAGCCTCTCTTAGAAAGTTATAGATTTCTGTCACATGAAAAGACGCTGGCTAAAGATGACCTTGGATTAAAATAGTCCAAGAGAAACAAGAGAGGGTGCTTGTTAGATATAAACAGAGGGGGAAGGCAAGTGACACACGACTTGCAGTACCAAGGAATTCAGCTCCCTGACTGTGATGACTCCTGACACCAAGCACTTAGAGCTCAGCCTCACCAGATGACTCTGAAACTCTGGCCACATTGAAGTCAATTTGGACTGCATTGAGGTCAATAGAGCAGAGATTTTGTATTTCACTGTGGTTGTTATTTTCTTCTTTCGTTTTGCCAGTTTTCTCATCCAGCTTCTCTTGCTCTCTTATAAGAAAAAAAAATACTCGTATAGCTCTTTTGCTGGCAGAAGACAGAAGAGTTCTAGCTGTGTGTTTTTTGTGTTGGGATAAACATTTTTCTGCAAATTGTTAAGAAACAGTCTTATTTCTTAACAAGCCAAACTGCAGTTCCTTCACAGCACTTCAAATCAAAGGAGGCAGTCTTTAAAAGAAGTGATAACGTATGTCTTTAAAGCTATCTGAAAGGCATTAACCTGTTTAAAAAAAAAAAAGACAAAATACAGCTAAAACTTGCTGTATGATACTCCCTATTACTAAAAGAATAGTAGTGACATTTGAGTTTTTGAGCATATCAAGTAAATCATTCTCTATTTTAGTGTAGCATCTCTGACATTTCCTTTTTTTATAAATGTATTTATGGAAACTAGTGCTTTGAGAGGAAACTGGGATCTGACATAAAAATGATGCTAGTATTTAAGCTTCTGGAAGATGATAGCTTCAATAAATATATAAACGAGTATTTAGAAACAAAACAGACAATTGGAGTTAATACATTTTTTTTTTTTTGGTGAATATACAGATTCATATATCTGGTCCAATAGATGCACTGGTTTGTCCTTTAGAAGAAAATTAAATTTTCTCCAGCATTGTTATGTTTTTGTTAATAGTAGGAGGGTCTGTCTCTTTCAAACTTGAGACAATTTATTTGGCTTGTGAAATTAAATTTCCTATCTCATATTTATACTGGTTCTGTTGCTTCTTCACAGAAACAAGAGAAGCAAGGGGTCATCCCTTGCATTTCTCGGTTCATCTCTCCTGCCATGGGGACATATTTCCTCCTTACAGCTTGTCTGTTTCTTTAGTATTTTAGTCTTGTTCAACAGCTTATTGAATATGTCCAAATATTTTGGTGTGTGTCTTCTCAAGTAGTGCAGCCACATACTCCTATGTTATTTATATGTATAGCAGAGACGAAAAGCTTGACATACATTTAAATGTGCTGCTTTCTGTCTGTGTTTCTTTTCTCTAGCATTTATCACTTGATTCAAATATTCATTCTTGATTTCTCACCATTGCATTTAATTTTTGTCAATTTGAAACATGGTGTAAAACAGTTAAGTGGAAGATGTAACAGGGTATCGAATACGACAGTGGTAAACAGGAGCTCCTCTTCCCTGCTAGTTTGCAAACACCTCATTTGTTATTCAAAGAAAGAGGAGACAAAAATAAGAGACTTTTCTCTACGAATATAAAAAAACAACGAAAAATAAATCGGGGGTCAGCCTGCCGTGCGGCGCGGATCCCGTCAGCCCCACAGGCTCGCTGCTGGGAGCCGGGAGCCTCCTCTCCACGCTCTTTACGAGGGCGGGGCTCGGTTGTACTTACCGGGCCGGGCCGGAGGGCTTTGCTCTGTTCTTGCTCTGCGGCCTTCCCGTGGGACCTGGCAGTTAAACAGGACAGGTTCAGCGAGTGCTGTGCCTTAACGCAACATTCGTGCTTGTCGTCCTCGTCTGTCACAAGTGCGCTACTGTGTGCCATTCGTACTTGCGTTGTATGAAATAAACCTTGGAGATGTGAGCTCTCGGATCCATACAAATAACCTCGAATTATTATGCGCACATTAAAAAGGTATTTATACATCAAAGTGTAATTTTCTTAATGTCTAAGCGTGGCAGGTGCCCCCGCCCGCGGAGAGGCCGGCGGCATTATGGCCGCAGCGTTCTCACCTTTCGCGCCCTTACTTTCGCGCCTTTAGGTGGCGCGTGCCGATCGTCGCGTGCACGCCTTGGTGGCGTGTGCACCTCGGGCGGAAAGTGGGGCGGTTCGGCCCTCAGGCAGGTAGAGCTGGGCCCAGCCAGACCCGCTGGGCGTGAAGGGAGCCCCGCCGGAGGGTGATGGAGCCGGCCCCGACCCCAGCCAGACCCGCTGGGCGTGAAGGGAGCCCCGCCGGAGGGCGATGGAGCCGGCCCCGACCCCAGCCAGATCCGCTGGGCGTGAAGGGAGCCCCGCCGGAGGGCGATGGAGCCGGCCCTCCTCGGAGCAGCGGGTCTGCGGTCGGGGACTGTCCCCTTGGGTCGGGACGCCGCCTGAGGAAACTCCTCGAGGTTGAGAGCCCTCATCTTACCCAGGTGAGTGACCGCGCGCGTTTTGGATCCTCGTTTCTAAAGGCGGCCGTGTAGTAGTAATTCCTCGTACACCATCCTGAACCTGCGTTACTGATGTTGTCGGAGTGTTAGTCTGATTATTGATAAGCCTCATTTCTAGTCAGTTTTGTGCTAAACAGTTTTGGTTTAAATAAAGTTTATTTTTTCTGTCTCCTGCTTAATTTGATGTTGCGAGCCTCCGCGACACTAAGTAACAGGTTGAGATGCTGGTAAAAAAAAAAAACAACACCACAAAAAACCAAACAAAAAGGAACTTGTATGACTACATATGTTACTTATTTGGTTTACAAATTTTCTCCCACTGAGTAAATTCTTTACTAAATAAATATTAATAAATGTTTAAACATAATATAGTGGTAAACATAAACAATATCCATAACAAATATGAAGGTTGTATAGGCAGCATCATTAAGTAATTCTTCACTAAAGATTTTCATGTAACTTTCTAGTAGGGAAACAACAACTGATAGGAAATATATGTTTGAAGGCAGTAAAATGTCACGTAACTCACAGGATTAACTGTAAAATAGTCTATCACTGTAGGATTGATTAAAAAATTTTAAAAGAGAAACTAAAAAGGAAGAAACAAATGTAGCTTTTTCCATTTAATAAACACTGGTTCAGCATTTTTCTTTATCATGAAAACGTAAGTACTGTGTAAGTGCTGGTATTACAAATGACTCATCATCACTGAAAATGAATCATCATTTTGAAAGCTAGAACTCCAGTCACTCAAAATGTTTGTCAGAAGTGTTGTTATATCTGGGAGCAATAGCATGTCTTTAAAAAAGTAACTTGTTTCATACAAGGGCTCTTTAGTGGAGCCATCTGTATATATCTGCAAAACAAAACACATTTGGTGCGTAGCCTGAGATTATATTCTCTTCTGGATTCCTAGAGTGTTATACCGCTGCTAGTCGTTAGCAAAGGGACCAGAGGCAATATTCTATGGATGGCAATTTAACTTAAAATTAACTTAGAAAATTAAATCCTGGAAAGTTTATTGAACCGAGTTAGTGTGTGTCCTTGCTTCTTGTTTTTCCCTCATTTTTAATTTTTATTTATTCAAACTGAGAACTGTGCATGCTCTAATATAGGACATGTATTTTCCAGTATTATCTGTAATTGTTTTAGAAAGAAAAAAACCTCAGAATAGAAACTAGATATTTTACTATTCAGCAAAGTCAATTCAATTTGCAATGTTTTCTTCTGTTGGGATTTAGGTAAATTACATATGTCTACAAAAGATCTATGTTTATACATTAATGGGATGAGGGTCTCCACTTTTAAAAAGTCCCCTTATGTATACATGTGTGTATATGTATATATTTTAAAAGTTATTTAATAATGTATGTTTAAACGTTCTTGAGTTCTTTAGCTATTTATATATCAGGGTAATAAAGTTAATACCTGAACAGCTGTAAAAATTTGGCATCCCAAAATTCTCCTGGTGATATTTTACTGTGTTCTAAATGAAGGCCTCATGAAAATGCTTTAAAACTATTCTCCCTCCCTACATCCCTGCCTTTTTCTCAAATAATAGGAAAGAAAAATAAGTGGGTATTTCTAAAATATTTTTCTTTCTTGATTGTTTATTTTATATTACACTACTTGAATGTACTTTTATCGATTTATGAGCAACAAACGGTCATTAATTAATTTCTGCATTTGGAGTAAATGTTTTTGAAGTGTATAAAAAAATGTTTTCCTTGCTGCACACATTCTTAAAAATCGGCAAAGTCATTGTGCGATTCCCCACGTATTTGCAGTGAGATTCTTCTGGTTATTGCCACGTACTAAAGTAATTTAATTTTCCCCACACCTAGCAGAATGCTTGTAGAGAGAGAATTTTTGTTCTGTTCTCAGCAAGGTTTGTTAATTAATCAAGATTTTAATTAATTTATGGATTTGGATTTTTTAATTATTGCTATTTAGAAAAAGTAGGCTGCAAAACTGAGAGAAAAGATTATCTTCTTACTGTCATCCAACATTATGAACTCAATAATTTAGATCATAAGTAGATTAATGTAGAAGAAATTTTTAGAGGTATAAAAAAGTAAAAATGTAAATATATAATAAATTGATATAGTACTTAAATATGTTATCATACATATATTGATATATTTAGGAAATATTTAGGATGTAAATTATTAAAAATATTTTTAAAATTACAAAATGCTAAAGTACACTTATGAAAATGCTTTAAAAAGTAACTGTACTTTGAACATAATACAAAAACTAAGATTTGTTCCTCAGCTGAAATAAATCTCCAAGGTAACTCATTCCAGTGTTGAACCCTATTTGTACCATTAAATGATTCGTTTTCTTCTTTTTTATAGTATGTCACTCATGCTGCAGATAACAAGCTTTAGAATGTATGAAAAGTAATAATTCTTTATACCTAACAACTAGAGGTTGCAGAAATTTGGCCTGTTTTTTAAAGTAAAAAGAAAGGGAAATCACCTTTAATGCTGACAAGATTATTGCCTTATTAAA